>NC_069661.1:57595833-57902666 GCF_027244095.1 Hemicordylus capensis
GAAAAACATTTCTAAAAAGCAGTCTCATGGTTTGATTTCCCTTTGCTAATCACCTCAGTATTTTATTCTAAGGGCAGGCAGACAACAGCATTGAAACAAGCATTCTGAACTCAAATCATGAGTGAAATTAAACTCTGGCAGCCTTAACTGTCAGGGTCTGCTAAGCAGGCAAGTGGCACCCTAAACAAAAGGGAAGGAAGGAAAGTGTCATTTACAATGTTCTAGTAGTCCACACATCCCTTTCTAAGTACTTACTGAACTCTTGCATTCTGTTTCCACTGGCAAAAAGGGTGGATTCAGAAAATGGGTTTCTGCATAAGAAGCATGGATCCAGACAGTATTGAGAATGGAACTAGACTGACCATTGGGTTCCAGTGAGTATGGGACTCCAAAGCAACCCACTGGAAAAGCTGTGGAAATCTAGCTTGTTGAGTGGTTGACCAGAGTGCAATTTTCCATATTTATCCTATAGGTCCTCTTCATCAGAACCATCTCTTTAACAGAACTCTAATAGACCTACTTGCTATCATAACTTACATGAAAATGTATGAGGCTAAATAGACATTGAGTACAGCAATATGTGAAGAATGTGTTTTCTGTTCCAAAAAGATACTCATAACACACAAAGTGAACCTGAAGGAAAATAAAGATGCAAAACTTTCAAGTTAGGACTTGCCCAATATGCTTTTCATAACTATTATGTCACAAGGTAACAAGCAAAGATTTCAAACTCAAGGGCCAAAACATCTTTCTACTTCAAGAATAATTCAATTTATTTATCATATTTGATAATTGACCTGCAATGATTTTATTAGATCAGATACAAAGCAGTAGCAGGAGGAAAAGTAGTTCCTGTGCTTTTTCAAGTAAGGATCACAATTTTTCTCTGAATTCAAGTTTGAATGTTTTGGAGGACAGACAGCTAAAATTTAAAAAAAGCTATTCCTTTGAAGTTTACAAACCAAAGCTAATTTAAGCTGATTTAAAGAGGACTTCTTCAACACTGCAAAATGTTGTCTGAAGAGTTTCCTGCAAACTGAAAAGGCTACTATTGTGTTGTCAAAATAAAGGCTAAGCAGCAATTAACACAAACATATTAGATGATTCATTCTGTCAGTATTTCTGCACCCACTACAGTTGCACATAATTTAATTCAAAGCTAGGAAACATAGGAAACTGCCATATACTGAGTCAGACCATAGGTCTATCTTGCTCAGTATTGTCTTCACAGACTGGCAGCGGCTTCTCCAAGGTTGCAGGCAGGAATCTCTCTCAGCCCTATCTTGGAGAAGCCAGGGAGGGAACTTGAAACCTTCTGCACTTCCCAGAGCGGCTCCATTCCCTGAGGGGGATATCTTGCAGTGCTCACACATCAAGCCATTCATATGCAACCAGGGCAGACCCTGCTTAGCTATGGGGACAAGTCATGCTTGCTACCACAAGACCAGCTCTCCTCTCTACCAGTATTTTACCTAAAGGAATGAAAGTTCTGCAACAGGCATGATTTCAGATCCCACCATTCATGTCAGCATGCTTCCCTGAACAAAGCTACCTAACTTTCATCTAATTGTTGCCAGAGTAAAGGAATTGGAATTGTTGCAAGGATTAAAATTGCAAAAGCTCACCTCTCCATAACTCCTAGCACAGGCATTCCCAATCTGTGGTACTACAGTTGTTGCTGAGCTACAACTCCCATAATCCCCAGCCACAATATATTGTAGTTAGGGGTGATGGGAGTTGTAATTCAGCAACATCTGGAGTACCACATTTTGGGAATCCCTGTCCCAGCACAAGGATTTTTTTAAATTAGCTGTAATGACCATCCCCACCCAATAAACCAAGCTTTTGAACCTCTTCAGATATAACTGTTTGGTGGAACTCAGTTGTGTCACAAAGCCAGACATGTGAATGGACCAAAAAAAGGTCATATGTGTGCCCATGCTATCTTTTCAGGTGCCTAATGGAGTCCCAGCAGGGAAGCAAAAAACTCTAACACCAAGCAGAGAATTGATCTACTGCCTTTGTTACCACCACTCAGTGGATGAGAACGTTGATGTGTAAGAAGATGGACCTCTTTCTTGGTCCAGATGAAATAAATGTGGAAAAAAAGAGCTGAGAGTGGGGTGAGAAGGAAGAAACAACCAACTGCTTGTGTCTCCACAGTCATCTACTTATGCACTTTCACATTCTTGGTACATTTCTAGTACAGTTCCATGAATGGTGTTAAATTAATGCCGTAGTGGGGCTGCACAGCCACTACGCCTCTCCCTAGTGCCCAAGGGGAGGAGCGGTTGAGTCCAGCAGCCCCCTGAGAGAGTGAGCAGGGGGTGAGAGCCTGGAGGTGGTGAGAGCCTGGTGGTGCCGGGCACGAGCCCTTGGTAGCCCCTGGAAGTGCTCAGGGCAGCAGCAGTCTGAGGACGGCCATCCTCCCATGCTCCACGCACCTGGCCAGAATGGAACAGAAGCATCACGCACTGCAGCTATGGCTTGTTTGTAATGGTTGCCACTGTAAGAGTATCTACATAGAGTTCCTTGTCAACTGTGAACCAGATGGAAGTCAACTTCTAGTGCATACCACTTTGCAGGTATTCAGTTCCAAGAGAAAACTCATCAACACACCACAGATTCCTAAGGATGCCACTGCCTCCTGTCCTCCAAAAGTTGCTTTTGGATTAGAGACTACTGGGCATGCAGAGCAAGGCTTACATTTGCTAGGAAACACAACAGTGGGCTCCAGTTTGCTTGTCTTATTTAACTGTAACTCAGATAGATGACAGTGTCCTTTTGTTAAGGAAAAAGGAAGGGTAGATCCAAGGGAAGCAAGATTTACATTCTGGAAAATCATGTTCTCACAAACTGTCTTCTTTCTTAGTTAATTTAGCCAGGATGGTGCCATTAGGGCCAGTTAGCAGATCTTTAGCAGCCGCCACACCTGCTTATTACAGCACAGTAAATGTGACTCACAGCTAGAAAAGTTACAGCTCAAAGGATGGGAGGGAAAGCAATGTGTGAAATATGTCTGGCAAAGTAATGTGATCAGCCTGAACAATGCTGGCGGAATCACAACATTGCTACTGTCTTTTTGCCATTAATACCAGCTAAAAACAATAAACCAAAGCACAAACAAGACTACCCTCCTCCCCACGCCCTCTCCACAAATTACAGTAATTGACTAAGTCAAGGCAATGGTAGAGGGTTGGGATATATTATTTTCAATATAGCCTGGCAAAATTATACTTACCCACTCAAGAAGTATCTTGAGTTCTCCTCCACCACCACCATGGATAATCAAAATTATTTCTCTCTCTCTTTCCATTACAGTTAATCTGTTACAGAATGATGAAGACTGTGATCCAATGCAAACTTACTAGGGAGCAAGTCCTACTGTCCTCAATGGAACTCACCTCTGAGTACATATGTATAGAATTGCAGGATTCCCCTCTCCCAGAGGCGTATCTAGGGAAAATAGCGCCTAGGGCAAGCACTGAAATTGCGCCCCCTGTCCAAATATCTGACACCCATCTTTCAGATAACTTTACCATAATATCAGCTCAAAAATACAAGTCAAGTTCATTAATCTTTTAATATTTCAAAAACTATTTAGCAGTGGGCGTAGCCAGACCAAAAAATGCTGGAAAACTACAAATTTCAGTATGCTGGGACTCATGAAATACCCAAATACTATTTGGAGGTGTACTTGGAAAACTAAACAGAAGTGCCTGTCTAATTCTCTACTATGCATTGTAGCATCACTATTACACAAGTTTTAAAAATAAATGGAGAATTTGACTTTTCCCAGATACTCTGAAAATAATTAAAGGATATGCAGAGTCAACTGTGTCACAACTTGGAATATATTCTAGTCTTTCAGAAAGACAGTTCAAATGAGAGAAAAAGAGCAAGAAACTCCCAGTGGGACTTAATAATAAGGATTTCACTCTGATTAAAGATAAACTCACCATTAATAATAATAATAATAATAATAATAATAATAATAATTCGATTTCTATACCGCCCTTCCAAAAATGGCTCAGGGCGGTTTACATAGAGAAATAATAAATAAATAAGATGGATCCCTGTCCCCAAAGGGCTCACAATCTAAAAGAAACATAAGATACACACCAGCAACAGTCACTGGAAGTACTGTGCTGGGGGTGGACAGGGCCAGTTACTCTCCCCCTGCTAAATAAAGAGAATCACCACGGTAAAAGGTGCCTCTTTGCCAAGTTAGCAGGGTTAATAGCCATATTATTAAGACATCACATTTAACTTATCACAAGAAGCAAAGTAAGAGCAAATGAATATAATCCTAGCTCATAAGCTTCAGCTCAGTATTCACAAGCCCTGTTTCTCTGTACATAGTGAAACTATGTACATATCAAAAAATTTGATTTTTTATGATTTTAATATGATTTTTAATGATTTTTTCTGAATATGTGTACAGTTACTTATATTATATTTAATATGATTTTTTAAATGATTTTTTTCTGAATATGTGTACATGGCATGGCCTAGGGCCTTGCAGAGGCCATTTGAGCATGCACGGTGGCCATTTTGTTTTCAGTGGCCATTTAAAATTTTTTTTAAAAAAATGGCCACTGCACATGCTCAAATGGTCCCTGAGAGGTCCTAGAAGCCAGCGGGGGGAGGGGGCACCTTTGATGACCCTCCCACGGCCTTTAGGAAGCGCCGCAAAGGGGCTACAGGTTAAAAAAAAATTAATTTAATATAATATGTCACTGTACACATATTCATATATTGGTCTATCCACCTCTGACTTCGAGGCTCCCTGTGAATCCACTAAAAGCTCCATCTCCTGAGTGATATTATGGTAAAGTTATCTGAAAGATGGGTGTCGGATGTTTGGACAAAGGGCGCAATTTCAGTGCTTGCCCTAGACGCTAATTTTCCTAGATACGCCTCTGCCCCCCCCCCTCTTTCTCTGCCAGTCTCTCTTCGTTTCCTCTTTCAGTTTTTATTCCCTCTTTCTTTTTCTCTCCAAAAGTTGCCCATGTGGCACTGCAGGTGCAACCCACTCTAGGCCAGATCAGAACCCACCAGTTCTGTGAAGTACCAGGGAGAGTAGTCTTGGCACTAACCAAAAAAAACAACCCTAAGTAGCTGCTCTTCTTACCTTATCTCCACACTCCTGCATAATGGCTCCATTTGCTTTTTAAAACTTAAATGACTCTTAATTGTTTGGAAGATTGCTATCAATTGCAGATTTAGACTGTCATTTCAAATGCAAACTTGCCAAGGTAAAGATTATGGCCAGTCTGGACAATACTTCAACAGACTGACCCAGCCCTAAGAAAGAAGTGAATGTGCTGTGAGCATGCATGTCTTTCTCAGTGATCCTTTTCCAAATTGCATGGGGGAGTGGCTTGTATGAGCCACCCTATATGCACTCCAAATACTATGTGGGGGATCTCCAATACGTGGGGATCCCAAACATGCAATTAAGAAATGGCGTGCTGGGGCAGGGAAGACGTGTGCGTTCAAGTCCTTATCATGCTGGACAAAGTATTTGCCTGAACCTATGCTTCCAATTAATGGACAAAGAGAACAGATTAGAGGAACAGAGTGGCAGGCCCTATCCTTACTGACTCGAACTCCAAATCTGACATAGGTCTGCATCTACTACAGATAAGCTTACCTAAACTGCTAGGAGTAGTGGCTAGTGTGTGTGAATGAGAAATGGGGTACTTTGGGGGTGATTTGGGGAGAATGGTGTTGGTTGCTCTTGCTCTCTACAGCATGTGGAGCAAAAGTTACTATTTAAGCTAAATATATTTTACTTTCAAAGCCAATAGAAATGTGCAATCAACATGCAAATAATATTTTCAAAGAGTGGATCTGCCAACCCCAACTCACTGTTAGCACCCGTCAGGCTAAAGCTAATCGATTAAACTGGGCTGCCCAAAATGCTTCCTAGCAACCTTCCTACAAAATAATACTTGGAGCAAAAATCAACTTCTGATATTGCAAACACAAGATTTAATTTGTTCAGTCACTCTGTAGAACAAAGATGAATCTAAAATGAACTTTAAAACAAAGAGATGTTACTCTTGATTACTCTGGAAAGAGGAAAAAACAGAAACAAAGTCAGTGTAAGCCCAGCCTGAAATAACATTTTTCAGAATGTGCACTTCTTCAAATTTCCATCTTTAGACAGAGAAAGCCTAGAAGTAACTAGAAATCTCTCTGATAGGACACACCTTCTTAATATACATTAGCCAAGCAACTAGAGTACAAGAACAAAATAACTCTGAGTGCCTGTCATGCTGTGTTGGTAAATATGAATGTTACTAAGGCAAAGCCGCTTTCTCACATTTACTTTGTAGTCTATATGGCCAATACACAGCAGAACTGAAAATTCTCCTAGAAGCAATTCCAGTGAAAATAGAGGGCTCATTGGGGGTGGGGAGAAACAGGAGACATTTCAGGAATGGATGAGATAAAGCAGGTCCTATAATGAAGGCCTGCTCAACTTTGCGCGCCCCCCCCCCCCCAGCTGTTTTTGGACAACTCCCATAATCCCCAGCTACAGCAGCCAATAGCCAGGGATTATGGAAGTTGTAGGCCAACATCTTTAGGAGGGCCAAAGTTAAGCAGCCCTGTTATAACGTTTCAAGGCAGGTGGCTTACTGCTGTTTGGTGGCAGTAATTTCTCTCTGCGTGTGTTACAGTTTATGCTGCATTCTTTCAGGTGGTGATAGAGGCAGAGCTGTGGTGATAGAGCAGTGCCGGGCCTATTCCTGACAGCTGGCTGCCATTTTTGTTCCCAGAATGCCCCTGGAATGATGCTATGTCATGAGGTAGCATCATTCCAAAGGGATTTCCAGGGGGAAACTGTGGTTGGACAGAGCTAACCACCAGGAAGAGCTCTTCCAGTGCAGTTTCTGCCATCATCTGCAAAGGGATGACAAAAACTGAGAGAAAAAGATACATGGGAACATAGGAATAAGATACATAGGAACATACATTGAAAAAATAAGGATGCCTGGCACCACCACTAACCAGTGGTAGGCTATCTCCCACAAAACTTTCAGCATTCTGCATGTCCTTCCCTCCCCCAATGCCTCCCTCTCCACTTTTTCCTTCTCAGAAAGGGGAGCATCTGGATCAGCACTAGTCACAATAGAAGGTCATATGATTTCGTATTATTTAAGTCACATGATTAGGGGCTGGTCCAGATGTTCCAGTTCCACATGAATAGGAAGGGCCAGGGACTGCATGCCAGAAGTAATAGCCACAGCAGAATGTTCTTGCTGCTCTGCCTACAATGGGCCAGACCACGGTGCTATGCCAAGTGCAGTTCTGTAGAGAAAAATTGTGGTTATCAGAGGGCTAAGAACTTCCTCAGAATTTCTCACCCTGCTGAAAAATTGCCCCTCCCCATTTTCTTTATCTGATAATTTAGTGGTTTCTTTGACCTGCTCAAGGAAGAATGTAGAATAAGGCTTGGCTGTTTCCCTCAATAATGCATGTATAGGAACATAGGAAGCTGCTATATACCGTCAGACCATTGGTCTATCTAGCTCCATCCCCTGAGTGGAATATCTTAAAGTGCTCACCCATCAAGTCTCCCATTCATATGCAACCATGGTGGACCCTGCTTAGCTAAGGGGACAAGTCATGCTTGCTACCACAAGACAAGCCCTCTTGTTGGGGACACCTCAAATGCAAGGACTTCCATTTCATTATTAAATAGGTTGCAGAACAGAATGGCCTACCTACAGAATAGTTTCAGAAGTGCTGCCATTGGCTTCACCAACTGCTATTTGCCCTTGAAAAAACAGTTTAGCTATCAGGATTTGGATCTGTAGACGTCTCATTTGAATTCTATTTGCCCTTGAAACAAGTATTTAGGTATCAGAATTTAGACATGTAGACTCCTAATTGGCGATATTCTCCCAACTCCCCAGCATATAGTTACCCATTTTATTATTTTACCAGGATGGCAGTCCTATCTTGGGAGAATTCGTATGTGCATATTTGGTGGATGTGAGCAGCACACACAAAAGAAGTACAGTTTTTGCGTTTTTGACAAGCGAAACTCGTCAAGGAAGTTACACAAAAAGTATTGATGAGGCAATCTATGGTCAATTAATTATTATTCCCAGGGTGGGAGTAGGGTGGTTGGTTCAATCTTTTCAATGATCTGAATGGTTTTAGTCCATACAACTTCTATCTTCCACAATGCCTTGTTACGAATTCTTCACCAACCCCCCCCCCCACCCAGACATCTTTTTACTACCCACAATCAGACTGAACCCATGAGCACCTGGACAGTAAAATATCTCTGGAAGGAAGGAAGAAAAGGCAAAACAAAACAAGGCCACAGGGACTTTGTTGGGAAACTAGGGGAGAGGAAATTTTTAAAAAGCGAGACAGAAAGAGAGAGATCATTTAAAGCACTGATGTCTCTATGGCAATATGCGAAAGAGTCAAAGAATGCACACTAGGCAAAAGCCTTTTGGGCGCAGAATCCACAAAGGGCATCTCCCAATAAACAGTACAAAGAAGAGGAGGGGACAAGGCTAGCCTGGAGAACTGCTGTGGGGCGGGGGGGGGGGGAGAGAAGCGGCTGGAGCTACAGACCCAGGAGCTGAGTCAGCCACAGACGGCAGGCTCTGAGCTCTTTAGCTGAGTAAATGAGAGGCTGCGGGAGGGTTCTCCCAGGGCCCTGGCGTGATTGATTCCACTAATGACAGGGCTTTTTGACTTTTCACTAGCTAGTAATAACTGCCTGAATGGGCAGAGGAAGAAGCTTGCTGCGCGAATAAATGAGTAATGATCTGCAAAGCTCTCTCCCCACCTCCCTCCCTCCCCCCCCCCACCTCCGCTTGATTCAGGACAATGCCTGCTGCACTGCTCTCCCTCTGTTCAAGCCTGTTTTACACATCCATGCCATCAGGATGAGGAGAAAAGCTGTGTGTTTAAAGGCATTATATTTCTTCAGGAGCAGACCTGCTCCCTCCCTCTGGCATCCATTACTATGCTCAGCACAAGGCAAACACTATTGCAGGCCACATTTGGGTAGCTGGCTCTTTCTTGGGCCATTGAGGCATCAAGATGCTGGCAAAAGGCACTGGGCAACTAAGAATAGCAGGATCTCACCACACTGAAGACCAGAGAATGTAGCAAGATTGTTTTAATGTTCCTTCTCTTACTGTGTGTGGCATCGCCTTCCCACCCCACAAGTATCCAGTGTACTCACTGAGAAATAAAAGGAAACCTCTACATTCCCTGCCTTATTGTAAAGGGATTGTTTCTCCTACACTCAGTTATAGTAGGGTTCTGCACCTTTAAGATTTGAGGCTTAAAATAAATCCAAGCTTATTCAAATAGCAGACTTTACACCAGTGTTCGGCACAAATCATTTGACACTAACCATATGGTCAAAAACACCATGCAATGGAACCACTACATGGGAAGAGTTTATATTTTATTTGTATTTATATTTCTAGCAGAAGTGGCCAATGAGCACTGCTGGGTGGGCGGCGGGGGGGAATCACTTTAAAAGGCGGCAAACTTACTTGCCGCCAGTACCCAGAATGCATGCATGGAGGCCAACTCAGCAGCCTCCCTGCAGGATGCTGGGATGGGCACCTCTGCCCTGCACAGCATTCCAGCTACTGATTTCTAGCCTGCTATTCCACCAAAGATTTTCAAAATGATCTCTATCCTACAGTAACACCATCACAATCACATAATCAACCAAAAAGTAATTATTATTATTTTTATTATTATTTATTTCTTGTTTACACAGTCAGACAGGTGTTATTGACTGGTTTGTTTTATCCAGACATTGAGTCCTTCCTAAGGACCTGGGATGGCTGAATTTTATTGTCAGTTGTTATAGATATCGTCGCAGAATATAGGCTGTTCCCAGTAAAGCTGCTTTTTGTAATTGGCTGATGGTGATTTCTGTGGCCCCTATGGTGTTGAGGTGCTCTTCAAGGTGTTTTGGAACTGCACCCAGGGCGCCAATTACCAATTACCAATTACCAGGGCACCAATTAATAATAATAATAATAATAATAATAATATTATTATTAACATTTTATATCCCACTCTTCTTCCAAGGAACCCAGAGTGGTGTACTACATACTTAGGTTTCTCCTCACAAGAACCCTGTGAAGTAGGTTAGGCTGAGAGAGAAGTGACTGGCCCAGAGTCACCCAGCTAGCATCATGGCTGAATGGGGATTTGAACCACACAAAACACACAAACACACCAGAAATTGGAGCAGCAAAGAAAGGGGGGGGAACCCCCAAATCAGTAGCAAAATAATATTACAACAGAAAAACAAAAGACAGACCATTCCAGTTCATAGACCTGGTGAAACAAAAGTGAGTTCAAATGTGATTCATCATTCATGGATCATAAAATAAGGAATGTCTTTTGGGAGGCCATCATAGGTGGCTGAATATATGCCACAGTCCTCATTCAGCCTCACAGCAACTCTCTGAAAGAAGATGGAAACTTAAGGCTGAAAAAAGAGAACATTGCCACAAATTACTTAGGAATCAGATGTGTGCATCCCACAAAAGCAGGGAAGCCGCTGGTGGGACCTTGTCTCCCAGGCAGCCACCAGTGAGTTCCCATGCCCCAGGCAAGCACAGAGGGAGAGGATTCAGATAAATCTGAATTATCTGAATCCAATACTAGGCTTTTTCTTTTATCTTAGAAATTGGGGGGTAAGTCATCTTAAATTCAGAGCCCTCTTTCTTTCAGGTAAATACAGATATATTCTGTATTTAAGGGATTCATCTTAAATCCAGAGACATCTTTTATTCAGTTCAATATGGTAGGCAGCCTGGGTGGGATGGGAGCAACACACTTGTGGCTCATTTCCTGCCCGCCCCAGCTTATCTGTAGCAGCACCCTCGGTTGCATTGTGAGAATCTATCTAAGGAACGCTTCAACACAGTACTGAAACATCTTTAAAGAGTATCTCCTCAACTGCTCTGATTTGGGGGGAGGGGGGAATCTACAGGTTGAATATCCCTTATCCGGAAATCCGAAATCCAGAATGCTCCAAAATCCCGAAACCACTACAGCATGCGCCGTAACAAAACAAAAAACAAAACACCCCAGCTCACTCGCCCGCAGATTCCCAATTTTGCTGCTTTTAATCATGCAGTCAAAACTTACTTATTTCAGAAGGCTGTTAGTGACAGGGGTTTTGTCTGTAATTCTCTCTAGTTGTGGCTGTTTTTATTGTGAAACTTTTAAATGTTTTTGATGTTCTCGCTTTGGCGCTAGAGGGAAAAGGGAAAGCCCCCCTCCTCTACTCCCTGCTCAGTTTGACCTAAAAAAAATAAAATGCAGTAACCTTTCGCGTTTAGACTTGGATCCCATGCCCAAGATATCTCATTATGCAAATATTCCAAAATCCAGAAAAATCTGAAATCTGGAACACTTCTGGTCCCAAGCAGTCTAGATAAGGGATACTAAACTTGTACTTAACTACACTGAACACAGAGCCAGTGATCAAATAATTTAGTCTGGCTACTATTTAGAACATAAAGAGCAGCCAAGCTACACTATTTATGAAGCCAGGTGCCCTTCAAAAACAAATAGACACCCCATCTTTATTTGCCAAAATATCATCAATTTGAAAATTAGAATTAGTCACAACACTAATCATATCTTGTAACTCTCAGATGTCCCTGACGCTGCAAAATATTCCTCAACTACAAAGAATGGGGCAAAAGAGCAAAAGGTTTGGTGCTGCCACCTACAATGGTAGGATATTCCCTCTAACTGGGATTCCCAGGTGTTGTTGACTACAACTCCCAGCATCCCTAGATGCAATGGTCTTTGGCTGAGGATTCTGGAAGTTGTAATCCCCGTTACAACCACCCACCAGTGCCCACCACCCATAGGAGGGGCCACCAATGTAGGACGGGACCCATGGATTGCATTTGGCAATCCAGGACCCTCACAATCCTGGAGCTGGGACTCCAGGCCACCAGAGTTTGTCAACTGGTCCAATTAAGGCAAAACCCCTTTGTAAGAAGGGTTATCTTATTTATTATTTATAATAAATAAATCTTATTTATTATTTTTCCATGTAAACCACTTTGGAAACTTTTGTTAAAAAGTGGTATATAAATATTTTTTGTTGTTTGTTTGTCTGTTTATTATAGACATCTAAAGGACTGCCTGGCAAACCTGCCTATTCACCCAGCTTTTCATCTAAGGCTCTGCTCCAGCTGCTTGCCTTCAGGGGTTAGGCAGGTGGCAACCAGGAAGGGGGCACACAGAGGGCACCCTCCCTGGAGATGTCCGCTTGGCACTTACACTTTTATCATTTAGGTGCCAAATGAAGTCTCCTATTTTTCCAAAGACTTTTCTTAAATTACATTATGACTCTTTGTTGGTTTTGTAACCATTTCCCAGTTTATTGGTTTAAGTTACATTATTGTTTTATAATGTTTGGTCTTAAATCCTTATACTGTAAGTGACCTTCAGTACATACAGCAGAAAGGCAGGGTAAGGAAACAATAACACAAGAAGAGCCCTGCTGAATCAGACCCAAAATCTATCCAAATCCGGCTTTCCTCCCAGATGCTTCTAAGAAGCCCATAAGCATGAAGCCTGTCCTCCTCCCCAGCAACTGGTACTCAGTCATGCCTCTGTATATGAAGTCTGCATATAGCCATCATGTGTAACAGCCAGTGATAGATGTTTTCTCTGTGAATCTGAGGGCTCTATGGTCGCCAGAAGTCAACACCAACTCAATGGCACACTTTACCTTTACCTTTAAGCTAGTGGCCATGACTACATCCTACGGCAGTGAATTCCATATATGAACTATGTAGCCTGGCAACTGTTTATTGAGATGCTTAGGAAATGGATTAGCTGAGTCTTATGGTTGTTTTCTTCCTCTTTCTGTTCATCACCATTATTTCTTGAAAACTGATTAGCTGTGAGTGGTATTCATTAATCACATTGCAAAAATCTGAATTACAAACACCTCAGTGATGCTTTATTCTAATCAACACACCTTGAATATTGTGATTACTACTAACATGATCAAAATATTTGAGCACAGGGTTACTTTTCGGGGGGAAAGAAACAGACACCCCAGACTACTCTTGAAAACAAGGAATGAACTCTGGAAATGGCCCAGAGTTGCCCCCGCCCCCAAAGTTCTGCTGTTCATTTGGACAGAGCAGATTGCTCACATGCATTATATGAAGAGCAGACCCGGTACAGCATTCCTGAAAGCACTCTTGGGAGTGCCTCCCCACTGTGATGCATGCTGAGCCCCTGTTCCCCAGCTCTGCACATTTAAAATGTTTGTCTGCAGAGACAAAACTGCATTAGTCAGGAGAGCCTCCCTATAAGCAGAACATTGGGGGTCACCAGCACAGCACATCACAGGGACGATCTTTCCACAAATATAGCCTTTGTCTCTTAAGACAAATTATGTAGGTGTGGAGAGCAGGGGGTGGGGTTTAGCATGTGTCATGGGGCGGTACTTCAAAGCACACTCTTTATCTCAGGGCCAGCCTGGTGAGTGGAAGGCAAACTAGATGGTTGCCTAGGACTTCAAGCAGCGAGCTGTGCCGATTACCCGGGTCAAGTGCTGCCCTGTGAGCTAAACGAATAGTCCAATGGGGCTTGGGTGCTTGCCTGCCCCCGCCACTGATGGCACAGCAACAAGGAGAGTATTCAGCAGGGGCAGAGGGCACTGCCACCCATGCAGGTGCCCCTGCCCCTGCAGGCAGGTACCTCCCATCATCCAAGCAAGTGGGCAATTGGGTGAGTGTGTGGGTGGGTGAGCAAGGAAGCACTCCCCATCCACATCACCCACCCACTCACTTGCTCTCCTTGCTGCCTGCCTCTGCAAATGAAATGGGGGCACCCTCGGGGTGAAAAGGTGGGGGCACCTGTACAGGTGAAGGGGTGTGTGTGCCAAATCCAGGTTTCTCCTGGGGCATCAGAAATCCTTGGACCAGCCCTGCTTTATATAATGTGGCAACTTATAACATCCCACTAGGCACAGCGCAAATGGCTACTTTGTATTTGGAGACAAGAGTTCAATAATGAATGTAATATTTATTTATTTTATTTAATGCATGTGTATACCGCCCAAAACGCAAGTCTTGTAAGGCGGTTTACAACAAAACAATAAAGACAACAGATAAAAAGATTAAAACATTACATATATGATCATTATGGGCCAGTTCAGATTAACATTGCCTGGCACATGCAGTAAGGTGGGAGCACACTAAGAGCACACTGCCTTGGTCTCAGCAGCAGACATCCCAAAGCGCTCTCAGGGCATGCTTTGATCACGTGAGCGGGAGTCCATCTGAAGCTTGTTTGGGAGTGCATTGCAGATGACCCCCACCCCACCCCCACGCAATTTAAAGTATACCTTCAGAGTGCATTGGGACATCTATCAGTGACGTCAGGGCATGAATGCTTTCAGGGCATCCCCGGTGTTATCGTGTGTGCTGGAGAGTGTGCAGCTGAACCAGCTCTACATGAACAATCCAATCTACAGTTCCTGCCCAGGATTAGAATTGATATTTCAAATGGGTGAGGGGTGTTCCAAGACAGTAAGGCAAAGAGTCAGAACACACCACACGTCTTGACAAGACCTAATTAAGGGAAAAGGTGTGACCTTTACCTTTAAATGTAACAGATCAAAAGGGTTTCCTTTCACTCTATTTTTAAATGAAGAAAGATAAGTGGTTCACCAGCTTTGCCTTGGCTTTTGTGCCATAGCCTTGGGGTTTGTCCCATACTAAAAAGAGGTATAACCAGTCTTTAGTGTGGGTTATGGCAGGAGTAGAGCTTCCAAGAGCACTCTCGGGGGCACTGTACATGAGCACAGTGTCCCTACGTTATATAACACATAGAAAGGTAAATATAACAGATAGGTAGGTGAACAGAGCAAAAATATGCAACCCTGCTAAATAGTGTGCTGTTTTCCATGAGCTCACACTAAATACTTTGCTTTAAACATCTATCAATGAGCCTCTGCTGATAATGATACTTGTAGCTTGCTATAGCAAAGGAAAGAGAAGAGGACAACCAGTAGCAAGGTGGATGGACTCGATTATGACAAAAATGAATCCACCACTGAGAGACCTTAAAGGCAAAGTTGAAGACAGATCATCCTGGAGAGGATCTATGTGGCCGCTAAGAGTAGACACCAACTCGACAGCACTTAATCAATCAATCAATAGCTATGACAATTTTTATCAGATCTCTTTGAAATTGGACAAATTAGTAGACCTCATCAAGTAAATCAAATATGCCAAGTTTCAAGTTATTGGCTCAACAGTTGTCATATTTATAAGCAATAGAATTTTGAGGTTTATAACGATGGGACTTTTTTTTTTTTGCTGTTCACCTTTACTAAGACTAGTTTTAACAGTTGAATTAATTATTGTGCCGTTGAGTCCATGTCGACTCCTAGCGATAACAGCACATGTGATTTTCTTGGAGTGGTTTACCAGTGCCTCCTCCTGTGCAGTATGAGATGATGCCTTTCAGCACCTCCCTATATCGCTGCTGCCTAATATAGGTGATTACAAATGTATACTAGGCACAGTCTGGGAAGCACACAGATGGAGATTTGAACTAACAGCCTCTTGCACTCTAGGCAAGCTGCTTCCCTGCTGCACCACCTCAGCTGATGATGTAATGATTACAAGATCATATATGAAGTATTTTGGGAAATATAACGCTCTATATAACCCCTGAATTACTGATTTTTAAAACTTTTCATGTGGAAATCTGACTTTGGGTCTGTCCATGTTATGCCAATGCAGAACTGAAGCATGATTAAAATGTTTAGAGAGTAGAAATCATCTTCCATTAGCACTTTGATATCTTAAAGAAGTCCAACCTTTTTAAATGCCCCCAAAAAAGCGGGGGGGGGAGCGATTAGCCTGCTCTTAAAGGCAGAAATCAGGGCACTGGAAGGTACTTTTCTTGCAAAATTAAGTGATAGCATATGTGCTGAGCAAGTTGCCGTGCTTCCCAAGGGAGCTCTTGCCCATATGGTAGCCAGCTCTTTTGAGAAAATGTACCAGAAAATGTTGCTTACTTCCAGAGGATCTTGCCTCTGCTGCTACTACCTCATAATTGTTCGTTTTTTCTGAGTTGCTCCATTCTTGGACTGTTTTGAGGCAATTTGAGGTGATTTATATTTTCAGTTATTGCTACAGAATTCAATATGCTTAAACAAAATGCAATGCAGCTCATTACTTTCATCACACCCTGTTTCTATTTTCTCCTGCCTTCCCCATATTACTTATCCATAAAACAATATACAAATCCAGACCTCAGATTAATTTATTACAATTATGCATGTCACAAGCATTCAAGAAAGATACATTTACAAAAGCAAATGCCCCTGTCTGAATGCCCATGACCAAGATAAGATCGGGGCAAAATCCTGATTGTAATCTGCTGTAAAAGCAGGAGAGTTGGGGATGCGCTTACTCTGAGTTGCCCCTACAGGCTCCCTTTTCCTCTTCTCCAAAGACATTCAGATATTTACCCTGAGCACAGGGGAAGATTGCTGGTCTTGTGGTAGCAAACATGAATTGACTCCTTTGCTAAGCAGGGTCTGCCCTTGTTTGCATTTGAATGGGAGACCACATGTGTGAGCACTGTAAGATATTCCCCTTGGGGGATGGGGCCGCTCTGGGATGAGCATCTGTATGCTTATATGAAGAAGGTTCCAAGTTCCTTCCCTGGCATCTCCAGATAGGGCAAAGAGAGATTCCTGCCTTGAACCTTGGAGAAGCTGCTGCCAGTCTGTGTAGACAATATTGAGCATGATAGACCAGGGGTCTGACCTAAGGCAGCTTCCTATGCTCCTAAGGTAGAGGCAGTGGCTGCAGGAATTCCTGGCTCCATCAAAACACCTTTTTGTGTCAGGGCCTGCACAGGACTTCAAGTACCAGTGCTGCTGTCAGGAAGTGATGGCCAGGCAAGGTTTGGAACAGCAGCTGAGCCACCACTTCTGGTGTCCCCCATATTAAGCTACTAAGACTCTTAGCTACCTCCCACACTTCTATCTCCCAACCCCTTTCTCAAGAGTACTTGACAGGTGAAAGGCAGCTGTGGGCCTTTTGAAAGTGTTCACACCCCAACTGCTTGCAAATCCTTGATCCCTTCAATGGGGAGCAGTGGGATGTTACTCACACATCCCTAACAACAAACAAACAGACCTGCAGATTTACTTTAGTAAACAATAAAGGTTTCGGTTCACTTCACAATGACAAGCAAAGTTTCAATATCTGATTAGTAAAGCCGTAGCTGTCGTTTTCAGCTCTCTGTTTTACTAGAGCCAAAACAGGAGGCTGCTAGTGATTTCATACTTATTATTAGGTATTTATTTACGTATATTCCTTTCACAGCTCTGTTTCGCTGATTAGGAGAAAATGTTCACCTACTGGAGTTGCGAAGCTGCCAAAGGACATGGTCCATGGAATTCAACAAATGTAACTCTCATGCTCTAAAAGCTTTGAAAATCGCATTGATACAGTTGCCATAACATTAACTTTAGTGAGTCCTGTCTAATCTTTCCTTGTCTTTGCAGGTTTCCTGATATTCCACAGGGAATTATTACTACCAAGAGTAGGTTATAACAAAAGACGCGCAAACCATTTTTGTTTGTTTAGTTCTCTAAATTTAGCAGGTCTCAATCTTTAGCTGCAAATATGGACACCAAGTAGTTGACATGGTGGATATTCAAGGATCCCCATTTATATTTGTGACATTATCCTAGTATTCCTCTAACAGCTATCATTAAATCATACCTTTGATACTGTGGATTTGAGCCACATTAAAAACTGCTTATTTTCACTCACACACACGCGCGCCTAATTCCAGATTTAACAATAAAAACAAAAAATCCACCTGATTCAATTAAATCCATCTGATTCAATTATATAACAAGATGCTTTTAGCTACACGTATTTGTGAGGCATTCTGTCCAGAGCTTTATTGATAACTAACATTTAATATTGTTATAACTGAAAGAATTTTATTATTTATTTATTTAACATACTATTTTTATACCACCCAAAACTTACATCTCTGGGTGGTTTACAAAAACAAACAAACAAAAAAACCAGGTTAATAAACAATGAATACACTCAAGCCCAGTGTAAATGGTAGGGAAGAGTTAAAGGTAAGGTAATTACGTATATTGGGTACTAGGAGGGTGTAATGTAGGCACACAGACACACAGCTGTAAGACTTGGTTCCCTTTATCTCTCCTCTTCTCCCACCACACCTTTTAACCTCATTTGTTGATTGAAATTACTGCCAGAGTGTGTATAATTAAAGTTGTGAACAATATTTGCAGGACAGAAGACAGAGGAACAACACTGAGGCTGGTGTTTGACGCCAAAATGTTTGTTTGTACTATGCTTTTATCAACATTTTTAGAAGGTATTGTCATCTGTTTTTACATAACAAATTTGATGGTTTTAAAAGAGTACTTGGGAGTCATCCTAAATATGCATATTGCATCGCCAGCTTATCAATTTATACATAAACAAGAAAATCAAAACTTAATTGAATGTGGGCACAGTCCATGTTCTGGGAGATAATGCATTTAATGTTAGGAAGGAAGCCCATGCCATGGGTTCAGGTCCTAAATGTGTGAAATATTAAAAATGCCATTAAGCATATGCAGAGTGCCTGCCCCTTGCCAATAAGTAGTCATAAGCTGCCTACATATATCTGGATGGCTTCCAGGTGAGAGGTTTTATTTTCCAGACAAATTTCAGTTCCAGCACCGCTCATTTTAGAAAGCACCTATATCCACCACTGTGGAGCCCAGGGGAATTATGCAATGCAACAGCCTTCCTCAACATTGGCACCACCTTCACCAGAAATATTCCCAGAAATTGGTATACAGAGCCACCGGTCTGTCAAAAGTCCCATGGCTTGTTAATTGTGGAACCAACTTTCACCAGCAACCACCTACTACTTCTGGGAAGTAGCAAAAATTGTGAACAAAACTTTTTTAAAATTAAAATCCACTCCTCGGAGTAGTATCTCAAAGAGATGAACATAGACTGGAAACATAATTTTAAAAAAAACCCACCAAGAACATTCAGATATACCTCAGTATATATGCTGATAATTATCTGCTGTGCCATGCAAATTATAGTGGATGTTTTGGGATAACTGTGGAATGAAGGACAGGCTGAGAGGTCCTAAATCAGGGCTGCTGAACTTGCAGATCTTGGACTACAGCTCCCATCATTCCCAATCACAGGGACAAATAGTCTGTATGATGGGAGCTGTAGTTCAATATGTTCAATATGTGCAACAGGGCCAAAGTTGTACAACCTTGATTTAAATAAATAAATGCCTGTCATACAGCAGGAACTGAACAAACATTTACCTGGTCCACCCCCTTCTGAAAAACAAGTCTCTAAAGCAGGGTTTATTAAGCTTGGGTCCCCAGATGTTGTTGGACTCCAATTCCCATCATCCCCAGCTATGGTCTTTGTAGCTGGGGATAATGCAGGGGTGCAACGATAGGGGGGGCACATGCCCCGGGCGCCACCCCGGCGGGTCATGTGGGGGGTGCCAAAAAGTGGCCCGCCGAGTGCGGCGGTGGCTGGCTGGCAGCTGGCGTGGTGGCGATGGGTCGCCCGCCGAGGACGGAGTGCAGGCCGCAGAGTGACGCCGAGCCTGCCTCCTGGCCTGGCATCGCTTCCCAACTGCGCAGGCGCAATCGCCCGCCGCCGAGGACGGAGTGCAGGCCACAGAGTGATGCCGAGCCTGCCTCCTGGCCTGGCGTCGCTTCCCAACTGCGCAGGCAAATCGCATAACAAATCGCCACCGCACCCCCGCCGCCACACTCGGCGGGCGACCCGCCGCCGCACACCGCATCGCCACCACCGCCGGCGATCTGCCGCCTGGGGGGTGCCGCCACACCCTCACAGGTATGTGGGGGCCAGGGGGTGCCATTTCAGGGCCAGAGCTTGCCCTGGGCGCCGTTTCCTCCAGATACGCCACTGGGATAATGAGAGTTATAGTCCAACAACATCTGAGGACCCAGGCGTAAGAAACCCTGGTCTAAACCCACTAGCCTCCTCCCAATCTAGACTACTTTAAGGGCTAGGAACACTAGATGCTGTCCTGGTGAACAGGTAAGGAGCTGTGGGGGTGGGGAATGATCTCTACCAGCCAGTTTTCAAAAGACTGGGGAATTTAACCACACCAGCTTCATCTTTTCGAAGATGAAAACTCCTCCTCAAGCAGTCTGCTTGCTGAAATTCATGTATGTTCCTGTTGGTCACAGGAAGGCAATAGCTTTTCTTTGTATATGGGGCAAACCCTGAAGCTATGGGGCGAAATCCAGAGAAAAGCTGGTGAACCATTTACCTGCCTAAATTTAAAAATAGAGTGAAGGGAAATAAAGTACTTCCTTTTTGACCTGTTATATTTAAAGGTAAAGGTTACACCTTTTCCCTTAATTAGGTCCTCTCAAGAGGTGTGGTGTAGTCTGACTCTCTGCCTTACTGTCTTAGAATACCCCTCACCTCTATTTGAAATGTCAGTCCTGTTCCTGGGTGGGAGTTGCCTTTCTGTAGACGTGACCTCATTCAAACTTTAGCCTTTCCCGACTAGCTTTTCATAAGCCATTCCTTTTATAGCCTCTGTGAAAACTTGCTGGTCATTCATTGGTCTCTGTTACCATCCTTTGCCAATAAGGATCTCTCTCTTTCTTTTCTTCTCAAAAGAGGGGGGAGACTTAATGGGGGGGGGTGTTTCCTAAAGAGCAATATCTGCATTTCTAAAGAGAGCATCCCTCTTATCATGCTAATGACTCTATGTCACTGCCTCTCCCTATTTGCTCCGGTGTTTTCAGAAAAAGTAGCTTAAAACCAGCATTTTAAAAATCCAGAAATACATTGAGATAAGCTAGAATTTGCAGCACAAAGCCCAATTTGTGTGTGGAGTGGGTCCAAGAATCTCAAAGGGACTTGGGTTTGTTTGGCTGTTGTGTAAATGCTCACACTCTCTTCTGAAGGAGATTCGGGACAGAAGCCCTGTGTGTAAAGCCTCCTGGAGTCTTACAGAGTTGCATTATTTCTGTCACTAGCAAGTGTTTCTTCCCAATGCCTCCACTTGCCCCTGATCACTCTGGTAGCTCACGTGAGCAGTGTCCAAGGAAACCTTCTGTCTCCTTTTCAATGGGAAAGAGAGAGGGGTTTGCTGGTTTGGCTGCTGGCAGCCAAGGGGCTCTGCAGAAAAAGGAGATATGGTGCGTGCCCATTTTACCATAGCTCTGAGATGTATCCCAGGCACTGTGCCTGAGGAGCAGTCAGAGACTCCTTTGTAAGGGACTTCTTACAAAGACAATAACTGAAAGGAAATCAGTAATCAAAGCCTTCTCTGTCCATTTGGGGCAAATCATAGGAACATAGGAAACTGCCATCTACTGAGTCAGACCATTGGTCTATCTAGCTCAGTATTGTCTTCACAGACTGGCAGCGGCTTCTCCAAGGTTGCAGGCAGGAATCTCTCTCAGCCCTATCTTGGAGAAGCCAGGGAGGGAACTTGAAACCTTCTGCTCTTCCCAGAGCGGCTCCATCCCCTGAGGAGAATATCTTGCAGTGCTCACACATCAGGTCTCCCATTCAGATGGAACCAGGGCAGACCCTGCTTAGCTATGGGGACAAGTCATGCTTGCTACCACAAGACCAGCTCTCCTCTCAGAGAAGCTATTTACAGGGCAATTCATCACTCACACCCCAGTCAAAAGGAAGCAAGAAAATGGACAGGGCCTGCAAAAGGAAAACATTCAGTAAGAACATCTAATCAAAGCTCAATAGAGTTTTACCTGTCTCAGCTCATCCGGAGAACTTTGTCTACAGTTGCCACCGGCTTGTCTGGTGGCTACTCATGGATGGGCCTTCTCTGTTGCTGCCCTGAGGCTTTGGAATGTGCTCCCTGTTAAAATAAGTGCCTCCTCATCTCTGACAACTTTTAAAAGGTCAGTCAAGACACATCTGTTCACCCAGGCTTTTAATTGGATTTACAGTTTTAATATTTCTTAACACTTGTATTTTAACACTTTTAAAATAAGTGTTAAGTTTTAACACTTAACACTTAAATTTTAAAACTATTGCTTTAATTGTATTTTCTTTGTAAACCACCCAGAGCTGCAAGTTTGGGGCGGTATAGAAAGTTGTTAAATTAAATCAATCAATCAATCTATCTATCTATCTATGCCAGACAGGAGAGCTGTTCTTTTGGTAGCAAGCATGAATTGTCCCCATTGCCATGCAGGGTCTACCCTGATTTGCATTTGAATGGGAGACTACATATGGGAGCACTGTAAAATATTCCCCTTAGGAGATGGGGCCATTCTGGGGAAAGTGTCTACATACAGAAGGTTCCAAGTTCCCTCCCTGGCATCCCCAAGATGGAGCCGAGAGAGAGACTCCTGCCTGCAACCCTGGAGAAGCTGCTGCCAGTCTGTGTAGACAATACTCAGTTAGATGGTCCTATAGTCTGCCCTGGTGTAAGGAAGCTCCCTATGTTCCTATGTTTAATAATGCTAATGGACTTCAAGAGAGCACATAAGGCCATTCCCCTTTTTTAGTCTGGCTTCCAATGGTTTTTAAATTTTTTTAAAAGCATTTAAATTGTTTTAACTTGTAACTGTTTCAATTGTTATTTTGACCGATAATAAATTCGTATTGCTTCATTAGTTGTAAACTACCCAGGGCTATGAATTTAGACTGGGCGGTATAAAAATGTAAATAAATAAATAAATTATGAAAGCAACCTTAGTCACACATTAATAATAATGAATCCAATATATAGGTGCTTCAGACACTCTACTTCAGCAGAACTGAGAACTGCTTTTGGTTGCAACTTCATGTTCTAAAGATTCTGCTTCCAGCCACCTGACCCTCCCCACACTTGGCCTTTGGGAGTATAATGGCAGAACAAATGCAGGCCATCTATGCCAGACAGGAAATGCCATGATGGTCTCTAGGTTTCAAGCAAGTGGCAGAAGAAATAAAAATACTAAGAATATCCACCACCTCCTTTACAGTATCAGCATCTTTGTGCAGTATCAGCACAAGAAGTGAGCTTCCTATCCAAAAACCTGGTTGTGAGGCAGATACTAAGGTGGAGAAGGTGAATAAGAAATCTGCATACATTTAAAAATAGAGTAAAAGGAACAAAGCACATTCCTTTTTGGATGTTACATTTTAAAATGCATATTTCAGTACAATCCAAAGTGCTGAGACTATCAACAAATCATTGCTCATTTTCGGATTCTTCTTGCAAATGTTTGATTTTCCATCTTCACAGCTGTGTCAGAGCTTATTGACAGATACCAAAGTATTGCAAACGTAGGCTGACAAAGTATTGCTGACATTCACCAGACAGTGCTGAATATCTTTAATTTATCCTGTGAACATTGTTTGTTTCTTTTTAAGCCTATATTGTATCTTATATTTTCAAAATACACACCAGGCAACCTCCAGACCAATTAGTCATGACTATACACCATTGAAATCAATTAGACAAGTTAGTCATGATTAACATAAGTTGCATTAATTTCAATGGGACTTAGCCATGATAAACTTAGTCTGGATGTGTTGCCTACAGGGGAATGTTGCCAGTTACCAAAAGGCATAGGCTGCATTCACACGTAACACAGAACCATTGGACCTGCGGTTCCAGCCTTCCCCTGCCTCTGGGATACTTGTCTGTATTTGGCATAAACAGAAGGACCCCTAATGCAGTCAGGGAGACTGAAGAGAGGAGGGGAAACTAGTGTGTGGGCTTCTTTCTGGGATGAAGGACAGCCCTGGTAGCCAATCATCCCTCCTCATCCCTCAACTCCAGTTAGAGCTCAGTGCACTCTTTGGATGTAACGCTGGCAGCTTACCACCTCAGGTAGGAGCAGCAAAACCCACTACAAACCAAAGGTTCAAATTCGAGTTTTGGGAGTGAAACCTTGGTTCGCTTTGTGGTCCAAACTGTGGTTGCACACGTTCGGATGCACTAAAATTTCAACATCAGGACCCTTCAACTCTAGTTTCCCATTACATGCAAATGGGGCCATAGTGACCATGTGCCCAGGTATATTTGTGGGAAATGTAAAGCAATCTTATACATATTTGCAGAATGATTGATGTCCACTTTCCATACTGTATTCTCAGCAGAATTAGACTTTTTTTAAACAGTTCCAGAATGAGCTGGAAAAAAATCATAACACTTCAGACATCTGAAGAGAACTGAACACAAAATCAGGAGAAAATGAAGTATAGCTCGTGGAGAAAACTAGCATATTGGACTCAGGTTTGCAACTTGGCAAATCTATCTTCATGAATTTTGTTTATTGTCCTGGAACTTTAATTCCAGTTCTGCTGGTTTCAAGCAAATTATAACACTGTGAGTATAACCTTATTCAGACATTACACTGTATATGCCTACAGGCATCTCTACACATGTACATGTTTGTGTGTGAATAACTTGTACATACATTCACTTTAAAAGTGAAGCTGTGTACAGGCCCCTCTCAAATGCAAGGGACAGATAGGAAGTTTAGTAGAGTATATGGCTGAATGTAACATAGGGGTCATATAACTAAGGCTTCTAGAACTATCACACACACGCACACACTGCCACACACACACTGCCATGCACACAGGCACACACAGATATTATATTCAATTTTGAGAAACTCAACAGCTTTTGTGCCAGTGACAACTTAATTGCTGTCACAGGAAGTCTGTACCTTTTGATACACAAATCCCTAGTATTTGTATGAACAATAGAAAGAAGCCACTTTATTCGCCAGCTATAGATTTTTAAAAATCTCTTAGTTCATTAATTAATACAAGCACCAAAATTCCTCTAGGCATCCAAGGATCTTAAAGTTGGATTTGAGGATCAAATGTCGAGATTTGAGAAGGAGCTGTGTGAAAACGATGAAAAACCCGTTTCTAAGAAGATGTATAAGTTGTTGCTTTTGGAGGAGACAAGAGATGAAGTGGTTAAAATGACTATGATAAAATGGGCTCAAGATGTGGGTCATAATATAGATATGGCAGCTTGGGAAAAATTATGGAAAATGGATTTAAAGTTCACTGCATGTTATACTTTAAAAGAAAATTATTATAAAATGATGTATAGGTGGTACTTGACACCCAAAAAATTAGCATTAATGTATAAAAATGTTCCAAACAAATGTTGGAAATGTGGACATTGTGAAGGAACTTTTTTTCTTATGTGGTGGTCTTGTGGGAAGGCAAAGGCCTTTTGGGATATGATATATAATGAGTTGAAGAAAAATTTTAAAATGACATTTCCTAAGAGGCCAGAATCCTTCCTGCTGGGAATAACGCAAGGAGAGTTTTCCAGAAGAAACTTAACATTTTTTATGTACGCAACCACGGCGGCCAGAATAGTATATGCGCAGAAATGGAAGGATAATGAAATGCCCTCAAAAGAAGATTGGTTGATAAAAAATTTGGAATATGCTGAGATGGCAAAACTTACAGTACTGATAAGGGATGAAAACTTGGAATCTTTTAAAGAAGATTGGAAACCATTCTTACTATACTTAAAGAACTATTTTTCTAATATGGATCTTTCAGCAGGGTTTGAAATTTAGTAATAATAGCAGGTTGGGTAGAGCAAAATCGAGTTTGCAATGTGTAGGTGATATGTTTTGAATTATTATAGCAATGGTTGACTTGTATAGTTAATGAATCACGCAGATTGATGAGCGGGAAGTCTATATTTACTAAATTAGATGTCACGGGATTATTAAGATATTGTAAAAACCAATAAAAATTTTTAAAATTTTTAAATTTTAAAAGCTAAAAACAAAATTCCTCTAGGCATCCAATTGGTTTTTGATTTCCTGTATCAGATCCAACCAAGAAGCAATCAGAAGACTAATAGCTGGATTTGCTTATCTGAAGAGATAAAACAATGAAAGAAATAACCTGTTTATGTAGTTTGGGGTGGTCCAGCCATTCAGGAATCTGTAGATCAAGGGTAAAACAAAGTGGGGCGGGGGATCGGGGAGAGATCACATTCTACTCCAAAACCTGGATGGAGTGGACAAATTGTGGATAAATCTCAGCAGTGTGAAAGTGCTCCCTCTAATTTTTTCCATCTCTGTGCGGAATGAGTTTTGTTCTGGGCGGCAGAATCAAGCCAATGTGTGCACACCTGCATTCAGAGTGGGGTCTTCCTAATTCAACCTGAGCAGAATCTAAAATTAACTGAGTGGACATAATAAAAAATGTGAGCGTGTGCATGTGCGCACGCCTTAGAGGGAACAGTGAAGGTAAAGTGTACTGTCGAGTCTGTGTCGACTCCTGGTGCCCACAAAGCCCTGTGGTTGTCTTTGGTAGAATACAGGAGGGGTTTACCATTGCCTCCTCCCATGCAGTATGAGATTATGCCTTTCAGCATCTCCCTATATCGCTGCTGCCCAATAGGTGTTTCCCATAGTCTTGGAAACATACCCGTGGGGATTCGAACCGGCAACCTCTGGGTTGGTATTCAAGCCATTTGCTGTAGCTAAGTGATAAAGCACATGCTGAACATGCAGAAGGTCCTAAATTTAATCCCTGTTATCCCCTGGTAAAGATCCTCAAGGCTGATAAAGATCCATGTCTAAAAGCTTGCAGTCAGTCCCGTTATGATACAGTACAAACCTAGGTGCTGTGTCTGCATACGATAGCTTCATGTGTCCAAATGAATCCTAGTATGCATATCTTGGTTTATACATACCTTATGAGCCCGATTCAGACATTATGCTGTACAAGTGAACAGATGCCTGTATACTCGTACATTTGTGTCAATGACTGCATCTGTGTTCATTTAAAACTGAATCTGGATACAAGCCCTTCATATGCATGGTGCATATAAGAAGTACACTTCTGTATGTTCACTATAACATGTGAATAACCATACCTGTGTACAGATCTGTACCTGTGTACACTGTACAGTCATTGTACAAATGTTAAACATAATGTGTGAATGGGCCCTATGGAGTGCCTCCACTTCTAAGAATTCCCCTTTCCTTTACAATCATCTGGAGAGACTCTGCTGAAACTGTCCTTACTAAGAGTGTGACATCTGGACAGTAGGAGGAGTATAGACTGTTTTTCCTCAACATGGTAGTGGTCCCAAAACTACAGAATTCCTTCCCAGAAAATGACAGTTTATTATGAGGGCTGCAGGCATTTATAGCAAAGCCTTCTTGTTGGAGCAAGCTTTTAAGGATCTTGTTGCAATTTTGCAGACCTACCATAACGTTTTAGATGAGGGAATATAGTTATAATTGTTTTGGAATTATTTATTTATTTATTACATTTAGTTATTTATTACATTTATTACAGAGCCATCCAAAGGCTCTGGGCAGTTTACAACAAATTTAAAAAGACATAAAAACACACACAATTTAAAATACAGTGCTAAACACAATACAAATAAATACAACGCAATAAAAAATTCAAAAATAATTAAAACCATTTAAAACCAATTAAAATACTTTAAAAAACTAATTTACAAACCTTGGAAGGCCAGGCCAAACAAATAAGTTTTTAGGGCTCTCTTAAAGGCTGACAGCAAGCCTAAACTGCAGATATCTACTGGGAGTGCATTCCATAGACCAGGAGCAGCTACAGAAAAGGCCTGGTTCCAAGTCGCCACCAGACATACTGATGGTAACTGGAAATGGACCTCTCCAGATGACCTCAATGAGCGATGGGGTTCATACCAAAGAAGGCGCTCTCTAAGGTAGCCATTCAGAGCTTTAAAGGTAATAACCAGCACTTTGTATTTCTCCCGGAAACATATCAGCAGCCAGAGCAACTGTTTTAAGAACGGCATAATATGGTCTCTCCGGGTTGCCCCAGAGACAATCTGGCTGCCGCATTTTGAACTAATGAAGTTTCCAAACTACATACAAAGACAGCCCTACATAGAGCACATTGCAGTAGTCGAGCCTGGAGGTTACCAGCTGATGCACCACTGTTTTGAGATCATTCTCTTCAAGGAATGGACACAGCTATGGAATCAACCAAAGCAGATAAGATAGCGCTCCTGGCCATAGCCTCCACCTGAGATACCAGGGTGAGCCTGGATCCAAGAGCACTCCCAAGCTGCGTACCTGTTCCTTCTGGGGGAGTGTAACCCCATCCAGCACAGGAAGATCTAAATCATCCCTTAAATTCCGATTCCCCACAATGAGCACCACAATGAGAACGTCTTATTTGGATTCAGCTTCAATTTGTTATCCCTCATCCAGCCCATTACTGCCCAGAGGGAGGCATTTAGGGAATAAATGCCATTTCCTGATTATTATTATTATGATAATGATGATTATAAGGAAAAATAGATTTGGGTATCATCAGCACACTGATAACACCCCAAATCTCCTGATGACCTCTCCCAGCAGTTTCATGTAAATGTTAAAATGCATTGGTGACAAAATGGAGCCCTGAGGGACTCCATATAATAGCTCCCATTTTAAAGAGAAATGGTCACCAAGCTCCACCATCTGGAATCTGCCTGAGCGATAGGAGCGGAACCACTGCAAAGCAGTGCCTCCTATCCTCAGTTTCCCCAGGCGATCCAGAATGCCGAGAGACATTCTGACAAATGCTGCAGAGAGATCCAAAAGAACCAACAGAGTCACACTCCCTCTGTCGACTCCCTGGTAAAGGTCATCCATCAGGCCAACCAAGGCAGACTCAACCCCATAGCCTGCTCTAAAGCCAGTTTGAAATGGATCTAGATAATCAGTTTCCTCCCAAACTGCCTGGAGCTGGTTAGCCACCACTCTCTCAATCACCTTGCCCAACCATGGGAGACTGGAGACTGACCTATAACTCTCCATCACTGAGGGATCTAGGGAAGGCTTCTTAAGAAGTGGTCTAACCACTGCCTCCTTCAAACAAGGAGGCATCCTACCCTCCCTCAGTGATGAGTTAATGATATTAACTAGGCCATCTCCAACAATTTCCCTGCTAGATGGAAGCAGCCAAGTCGAGCAAGGATCCAGAGAACAAGTGGTAGGCCGCACCGCCCCAAGCAGCTTGTCCACATCATCAGGCATCACAGATTGAAACTGATCCAATCTAACACTGCAAGAGGGCTTGCTGGACACCACCTTAATAGACTCTGAAGAAACAGTTATGTTATTATTTAATATTTTTAACCTACTTTTCTTAAGGAAAGTAAGCTTATGGGAATACCCAGCATTCTGTGTATGTGTCTGTGTGTCTCCATTCTATCAGCTTTGCAATGCCTGGACCAACATGAACCAAACAGGGTACAGTTGTAGGGACACATAGGGACAACTAAACGCTGTAGTTTGTGATGATGTCATCAACCCCAATTAAAGATGGTGGATGCATAAACATTTGAGGTGCAAGTGGGGTAAACCACCTAACCAGTTTGAACCAAATTTGCTACAGCTGCAGGGACACCAAAGGACACATCAATGGAGTAGTTTGAGATGATGTCATCCACCCTGATTAAATATGGTGGACATGTGAACGGTTGAGGCACAAGTGGGCTAACTTGTGGACCATCTAACCCATTTGAACCAAATTTGGTACAACTGTAGTGAGTGACACATAGGAACACTGCAGTGGTGTAGTTTGTGATCCACCCCAATTCAAGATGGCGATGCATGAACATTTGAGGTACAAGGGGAAACTGATTTGGACCAAATTTGGTACAGTTGTATAGACACATAGGGACACCTCAAAGGCATGGTCTGTGATGATGTCATCCCCCCAATTCAAGTTGGTGGACGCATGAACGTTTGAAGTGTGCTTGTGAACTGCCTAACCAATTTCAACCAGATTTAGTCCAGTTGTAGGGATAGTGAAAGGAAAGTAGGCAAAATAGTTCTTATCAGAACTATCAAAGTTCTTATCAGTTCCTTGTTGTAATATATGCATGGTTTTGTGGTTAACTGATTGACATAGGACATGCTGAAGAAGTGGATTCACAATGTTATTGTTATATAAACATTTCAAGAAATCTTGGACTGTAGACTCCAAAGTCAATTCAGTTCTGATTCACAGGACCCGATCTATGAAGCAAACTAGAGCAACTGGAGCTTAGACTGAATGGATGCTAAGCAAGGATTTTGCATTGTTAATAGGCAGGACTTGGCATGGTAAGCCGAAGGAACTTTCAGCAGGTGGTGGGGGGTGGGCTTTTAGCATCACCTATGTTAGCTTTGGATATGATTGCATATTCCAGCTACTAGATGTTTTGCCATTTAGAAATGTCATGTCTAAATAGTTAAATGCCCAGTGGAAGTCAGAAGTCAATTCACCCACAAAAATTACATTTATAACTAGGTTCTATTGATTTTAGAAATAGTTATATTAGGACACAGTTGTTTCTTATCCAGCTTTATGCACATGTCCTGCTCTCTCTCTCCATTATTTTGTTGCCTTCCTCTGGGTTTCTTATTTTAACCAGAAACAGAGAATGGGATTTGTCACAGGTGGCCACAGTATAACAGACACCTGGGGGCAACATCAAAGCCATTACGTGGTCAGAAAAGTGCAGCTAATTCAGCATCGCTTGTTAAGTGATGCTGTCTTCCAGGAACATCACATATAGGAACATATAACATATACAGCTAGGCTATATGATATGTTCAAAATATCTACTAGCTTCAGATATATTTTGGGCTTGGCCTACAAACTTCTAAGTCATGTGGGGAGTGGAGTAGCACTGTCTGAATGCTACCAACCCATGTCTCCCATCACATCTCCCCAGTAATGTGTGATGGCATGAAATGGTGTCATTGTCTTAGCATTTCTTCAGCCCTGCTCTGCTCCATTGGCTACCACTTATGGGGACAGGGAAATGCTAACATGAGATAAAGTGAAGTAAAGTTGTGCTGCCGAGTCAGTGTCAACTCCTGGTGACCACAGAGCCAGCCAGCACTCTGGTTTTCTTTGTGGTTTACTTTGGTAGAATACAGGAGGGGTTTACCATTGCCATCTCCCGTGCAGTATGAGATGATGCTTTTCAGCATCTTCCTATATCGCTGCCTGATATAGGTGTTTCCCATAGTCTGGGAAACATACCAGCGGGGATTCGAAACAGCCACCTCTTGCTCCCTAGACAAGTTACTTTCCCACTACGCCATTAGGTGGCTCCTAAGATGAGGACATCACATCACACATTTTATCTACAGCTACATATTAATCAGTAGATATAGAGCAGTGATTCTCAAACTTGGGTCCTCAGGCGTTATTGGACTTCAACTCCCATAATCCCCAACCAAAGGCCACTGAGGCTGGGGATTATGGGAGTTGAAGTCCAATAACACCTGAGGACCCAAGTTTGAGAATCCTTGATATAGAGGAAGACATGCATGACATCTATGGGCCTTGCATCTGCCCTTAGGATGGAGACTAGTCCTCAGACTTATGCCCAATATAAACACATTTAATAAGAAATCTGATTATTTCAACACAACTTACTGCTTTGGACTATAGTGTCTGTATTTTGTTCAGGATCTTGTGGACTGCACACTGTTTCAATAGCCTCATAATAGTTCCAATATTTCTAAAGATATATTTACATACAAAATATCTGTAGATAAAATTCTGCAGCACTGCAGTGTAATTTCTCATAGTGAAGTGTTGAGCAAGTGACAAAAAAACCCAAAGCCATTTCAGTGGCATCTGTTGGTTGGCATAGTCTACTAAAGAATTTTGGAAACCTTACAACACACACTTGTGCATTTAGACACCATAAACCTGCATGTTGTACAGTATCATACAAATTTAGCTTCCATATGTTCAGAATTCCCAAGCACAACATATTCTAGTAGAGGAGTTATTTCATAGCAAAACCAAGACAGTCGGCATTCTACCAACCAAATCAGAAGTATTTTGGAACACTCTTAGGTAAGCATCAACACTACAGGAAAATAGGTAAGTTTTGTACAGATAGGTACAACTTCAGGGCACATAACCTCTCTCGGCATGTGCCACACTGCCCAAAATTAGCATGACACTGCAAACCAGTTCTAAACTAATAAGTAAATATGGTTACTAGACATGATGTCAGATAGTTTTAGATTATCAATGTCTTTTATGCACGGATGCGGAGGGACATTTGGAGCAAGATTCAGCTTAACTGTATTCAGCAGGGGACTTCAAAAGGTATTGTAAAGAATGGAAGAAGTTTGCTTTGACATCTGTTACATCATAGCTCCTTTGGAACTCCTTCAAGTGTAACTGCACTGTTTTATTGGGCCTTAAAGAGACAATGAAAAGCTTACCTTTTCTTTTCTTTCTATGTAAAGATGACAAGTGAGGCCAGTGCAGTCAAGATGTTTTCCATTTCCTAACCATTAATAGGAGATCTGGGGCATCCTCACACACTCCATCTTCTTCCCTCCTCCCCTCTTATAAGTGAATTCCTTCCTTTTCACAGCCAGCTGCAGTGCAGTTTTTACAGCTGCTCCACACTAACCACCACAGTTAACTTTAACCAAGGTCTGCCAATCAGCGGCTAGGCTGTGGCATGATGCCAATCTCCTAACCATGGTTAAAAGATCAGGGGTATACCACACACCTACCACACAATCTCCCTCCTCCTTTCCCTCAGCAAGTGAATTCCTCTCTTCTTGCCCTTTTGAGAGCTAACTATGCCGTAGCTTCTAGACAATCAGCTTCCAATCCCTGGTATGCCACTAGTCTCCTAATCTAAGTTAGGAGATAAGGAACATTATGTTTGCACTGTGCTTGAGAAGGGATAGAATTTACTCCACAGACAACAGTCTGCTGTGGGGGAAGGACTGATTAATTTTAGTTTTATTTAAGTCTATAGATTTGCTCTGAGGTGAATGCAAGAATGGAAAGACGTTAACGACACCCTGGATATGAAATGGGTTCTCTTTATAAACTGAAGAAAACAGCATGTGTGAAATTCAGTGGCACAAAACAAGTCCTGATGCCGCACAGCCCCAATTTCTGGTGACGTCTTTTATCTAACTCCCTGGCAGTTTAATTCGAAAATAACTAAGTCCTGAAGCAGGGTCATATTTTTTAAAAACATGCCAGAATAAACTACGAACTCTTTCTTGCACTGGCTGCTTGTTCGTGGGGTTCCTCTCGACCAGACCTCCTGCCTGTCCCTCTATCGTCCCCTGCAGCGCGGCTCTTCTCCTTTCATCTGCCTTGAAAGGGAACTAACAAGACACACCTGTTCTGGTTGCCTGGGGGAGCCACCTGAGTAGCTTTGCACTTTTACATAGCTTCTCACCATACGGATTCTCTTTTTCATACAAGAGAAGGGTGCAAGGTCCTGCCATAGTTTTAAGAACTTAGACTCACACAAACTTTGTAAGAACTTTCCCACAGGCTTTGAAGTATTTCCATCACACTTCTAATTTTATGACATGTCTATATGCCACATGGCACGTTTATGACATTATTACATTATGATGGTTGCTGCCTTTGTGAGTGAGCTGTTGTCAGAGGAAAGCAGCAATTCTAAGAGTACAGTTGTTGTTGTCAGCATTCTCTCAGCTGTTCTGCTCTTGTCAGGAGCAAAGCAGCAACTCTAAGTATGCTCACATTGAAATAAACATGAGTTGTCACCTTTTATTGTTTTTCTTTTTTACTGCCCCTGTTCCTATGCCTTTAAGAGCAGCCTCACACACAGAAATTTAGGAAGTGAAGCTTTTCCTGGCATGGTTGCAAGGTTTAGTTTATCAGTAGTGTCCTTGATGAATTTCATTGATAAAAACAATTTTGATTGGCTAAAAACTACCACTACGAATATTTATATACCACTCTTCAACCAAAGTTCACAAAGCGGTTTACACAGAAAAATCACTGAAACATATAATCAATAAAAAGGTACCTCTGGGTTTTAATAATTGTTTTAATAAAGGAACATATAAAATCTGCAGATGGCAAGCATCATCTCAGGCCCAAACAGCACATTCCATTAAACGTATAGTTTGACCCTGCACATTCCCCCCCCCCCACCCCTTCAACTGAAATTGCAGCCACAGGGGGCTTGGATCTGATCAGGCCTACATTGTGGGGTGGGGGGACCTTGACCCTCACTACTGTTCCACTCCAATTGGGGAGCCCCACAGCTGCTCTTTGCCCTTGGAAGGAAGTTTCTGTTGGGGCCAGTGGGAGCTTTGTTCCCAGGACAAATAGTAGCTGTGGAGGGAGGGTGGGTGGGGGAACAGTCCAATCCAGATCACAACCATAGCAGGGGTGAAGACTTAATGCCCCATCTCTCCACACAGTAGATCTGATTGCCCCTCCACAGCTGTTAGTTAAGTTAGACAAAACACACAGGTTTTTAACATAATAAGGTCATTCACACAACCGGGACGGCAGGCAGGGGGAAGGCTTCTCTTTACTCACCTTCCCCCCAGATGATGGGGTAAATGTTGGTGGGAGCACCATCTGCACTCCCACATGATCCCATTTCAGAGAGCCAGGACAACACGTCCCGACCTCCAGGAATCCCACAATACCGCACACCAAGCATTGGGGAATTCCTCCAGGAGACGGGCTCTCTAGCCCCTGGTCTCTGTGTGCAGCCAGGCTGGAAGTTGCTTGAGCTCGCACACAAACAGCAAGCCCGGATTAAGGGAGCACTTGTTCCCATATCCTTGGCTAACGACCAGGCTAAAAAGCCAGGCTAGGCAGTGCTGCCCCGCTGGGATCAGGTCTGATCCAAACTGTTCTCACACACAGCCTAACCTAGGCTGGGCTTCCCTACCCTGAGTTATGCTGCACGTGAGAACAGCCTCAATGTGTAGTTCAGCCTTCAAAGAGGCATTTATTCCTACATGGGAGAAAGGGGAATGCATTTTCCAAGATGATGCCTGAAACATCACATGTAGATTGTGTGAAATACAAGAAAAGCAAGGAAAGCATGTTTTGCTCGTCTTCAGCCCTGCTGCTTTTTCTCATATACAGTTTTGCATAGATTTAAACAACTGATCAACTAAGATTTGTATGATTATTTGATTGATTAATTTTTTTAACTAAGGTACAGTCCTAAGATAAAAGTAACAGAAAATGTTCAGTGCCTTCCAAAACTTTGCTTGCTAAATTTACACATGACAGCCTGATGACCAGTAAAAAGATGTCCATCCTAAAACAAAGCTCCAGTGAAAGGTGTGTGGACAGAGATATATTCATGAATTCATTCATTCATTCATTTTCTATACCTCCTTTCCAAAATGGCTCAGGGTGATTTACAATTAAAACAAAACAATTAAAATCAATAACAATTAAAACAGAGATTATAAAAATACCATAAAACAACAATTAAACAATGAAAACAATTTAAAAACCCTGAAAAACCAGGTTACAATATTAAAAACCCTTTACAACACTTTAAAAACCCTGGAAGGGCAGGCCAAGCATAGGTTTTAAGGGCATTCCTAAAAGCCAATAAAGTGTTCAACTTACATAATGTCCCCCATTCCAGACTTCAAACTAGGGTTCCTAGTATTATAAATATCATCAAGTACTGTAGTTCTAAATAGAACAGATCCTTCTTTCCCCTTTTTATCTTTCTTACCTTGAGAGGCCACTATGGCTTGAAACAAATTGTGGGTCAGTGAGAAAAAACTCTCATTGGTTCCTCTAGGGTACCCTCCCATGGTTTGTATCTGAGTGCCAATACAAAATTTATTAGAGGCTGACACAGACACACAGAGACATGGTGATCTCATAAAAATGCACAAGAGAGAGCAAACTGTAGATGTGGCTGCCTCTCTTAGACGCTACTAGAGCACAAATATATCAATTTCTTTGGTGAAATACAATATTTAGCCAAAAGCTACTCATCAACAGTTTACAAGACATACTGGATGTTACAGACTCCACATCTGCAGCAGTTAGCAGGAATCTCCGTTAACTGAGCAAAGAGGCATCTTTAAAAGTGGCAATTTTCTTATATTTAGCATGAGAAGAGCAAATGCCTCTATCCAGCTCCTACAGCATTCCTCTAGCAGCTGATACTGGTGTCTACTTTATGTTTCTTTTTAGACTGTGAGTCCTTTGGGGACAGGAAACCATCTTATCTATCTATGTATCCATCTATCTAAACTGCTATGAGTACTTTTGTGGAAAAGGAGTAAGAAGTAGTAGTAGTAGTAGAAAAAGACGATCTCTGAGACTTTGAGGGAGGTGGGAAGAAGCCTCTTGGATCCTGCAATTGCTAATTGCTGGGACTAGGATGGGAAGGTTTGCAAACCTGCTTCCAATCATGAAATGCTCCCTCTGTCATGAGTCTTGCGCTTAGGGACACACACCTGCATGTCCTAGCCCACACAGATAAGAGTGGCCATGTGCTAACTTTCTCCTTTACCTCCTATTTCCTTTTCTCAATTCAACATGAGAGTGTAAAAGCAAGACTCCTCAGTCCCCAGATACAGTGTGGCTTGTCCATCATTTCATCCCAATTTCTTCCTATATTGCTAGACGTTTTCAAGACACTTAACCCACTTCTCCACCTCCACTTTGCTTACAGCAGGCAGAATGTGCATTTGCCTGGCAGCGTGACATAAATATCCAACCAACCAGCAAATAAACACTGGCACGCTCCTAGTTACAATCTCTCTGTGCATAGCTTTTGAGCAAACAAAGAGGAGCTGGCCACAAGACAAAGGAAGAATTTGTTCTATTCAATGAATTTTCTGCTCTGCAATATGGAAGCTGATGGGAAGGAACCAGCTTTTCACTTAAGTTTCTTGTTCTTTTCTTATTATTATTTTACTGGATCTTTGCAGAAAGGAAATAAATACCTGGTCCCAGGTGTGCCTTTAACTGACTCTGTGATTAATGTGTAAAACTCCACAGCCAGCATAAATTAGAAGGGAAGGAGAACAATCTCAGCAGAAGACACAGACAAGCAAGATGTATTCACCTGGAGTTGATGAACAATATGATCATGTGAGTGCTCAGTTGGTCTCAGGTCCTACTGGGGATATCTGGCACCATAAGTAGAAGAAAACCTGCCCTTCCTATCAAGTGAGGACTCAACAGGAAGCAGCCAAACAGGGTTCCCTGGAGAATGTACCTGTCTGATACACATGTTTGTTGTATTCACTCTTTAATTTGTAAGTGTACACTTAAAAATGGTATGTGTGAACTGGCCTCTGCTCTTCATCAAAAGCAACTGCCTTTAGAGCAGGCCTGTTCAACTTATGCCCCCCAGCTGTTTTTGAACTACAACCCCCATAATCCCCAGCCACAGTGGCCAATAGCCAGGGATCATGGGAATTGTAGGCCAACATCTGCAGGAGGGCCAAAGTTGAGCAGCCCTGCTTTAGAGCTTTATTTCAGTTCTCCAGGAGCTTTCCCCTTCAGGTGGCTTTACTGTGACAGGAAGTACCTAAAGTCAAGCTGTTCTGAGCACTGCACCAAATTGCAACTTTTCTGGGACGCACATAATGCACAGTAACTGCTAATCGTCAGGAGCGATGCTGAATAATGCCACTGCCACCTTCAGTCACCGTCCTGATGTCACTGTAAATATTTCCCTTGTATGAACTCCTCACCAGTCTAAGAGGCTATTCACACAATTGTAGAAAATCAGGCTAGCCTCCGCTAGCCCGATTTTCTACAACTGTGAGAACCACCAGGCTTGGCTGTGAGCCTGGTGGTTCTTAAGCGGGTCACCCACTTCTGTAGCCCGGTGCTTAAACTGAAATTGTGAGTTGCTGCGCTGCGGCAACTGGGGCTCGGGGGTCTCTCCAGTATGCCCTGCGTGCTCATGCAGGGCATACTGCAGCTTCTGGGGGCCACACGGCCCCCAATCCTCCCAGCCCCTACCAGCTCCGTCACAGAGCCGGAAGTTGTGTGGGCCGCCGATCCAGCCACCCAGGGCTGCGTCCCTGGTCGTCTGCGGGGAGAGCGGGCTAAGGGACCTTGGGATTGTCCTGCACTATAACATGTCCATTTGTTCTGACTAGTTCCTGTTGCCTGAAACAGTGACTGATGGATCTTTTGTTGCATAGATCAGAATTACATTGTGGAGAGGTAATCTGTAGATGTCAGAAGCATCAGGCCTGACTTTCTGTATAGTGAGATTTAAGGGGCTCCATGTGCCTTCCAAAGGCTTTGGGACAGAACAGAAATGATATTTCACAGAATCGGATTTTTGCTGCTCTGTTCAATAATTTTCAGCAAATCTAATCAATGCAACAAACAGCATCTGAATCACTTTGTCAGACTCCCAGGGGACAAGGTGGGCTCTTAGTCCTCCTTAAACTCCAGAATGACTGGAACAACCCCAAAAAGGTCAGCCTCAGGAACAGCCAGGGGGGGAGGAGGTTAGCTTGTCACCTGAGCCATTCTCCTCCTGGCTTGCTGCACTCAGCCAGTTCCCTCTCCTGGAAAACTCCTGGCTCCCATACTCAGAAACAGCCCCTCACCATCAGCTGCCTTGTCTTTCAATACCCCAGTGCAGAGCTGACAGGGCTTAAAGCCTACTTCCAGCTCCAGCCCCTTCCTGACCTTGCTTCCTGTTTTCTGCCATACCCAACCTAGCTGTCTCCCTGGGGGTGTTTCCTGCAGCTCTCCCTGCCTTGCCCTCTCAACCCCACTGGGATCCGAGCAGCCTGGGCCCTTCTCATCCCTACTGCCCCCTAAAGGGAACGGAAGCCTCAGAAGAGGGATGCCACGCTCTTCTCCAGCCTCCACAGGACCACCCAAGCAACCAGGTAACAAGGCATCCCAACACACTTGTTGGGGTATTAATCTCTTTCCTTCCTCCCCCTCCCCGCTGCGCCACTCTTAATTAAAAGTTTAAATAATGTGAAAGGCCAAAGTCCTCCTGAGAGTTAGTCAGCAGATAGGTCAAGGAAGATAACAAGGAAGCAAGGGAAACAGCACAGTATTTTGTGCTAGGTTGCAGAAACACTTCATATAAAAACACACAAATTACACAGGATCTTTTCCAAAATTTGACACACAAACTGGTTCAGTGTGCATATTTGGGGCTCTCAGATAATACTGGGAATATTTGCTGATATAAATACAGTATTTATTGTTACTTTTACTGATGGTAAAATCAGTAAAGTTCCTCGCGGTCACATGCCTTATACTACAAGTGCTGGGGAAGAAGTACACAGTACACTGACTCCCCCCTTGCCTCTCTCTTAGATTTAGGCCTTAGGGCAGGGATGGGTTTCTACTGCAGAAGGCCAGACAGAAGGGAGTGATATAAGCAATCCTATGATCACTTATCTGGAAGAAAGCTCTATATATTACAAGGGAACTTACTTCTGAGTAAACATGCATAGGATCACTTGGACATTCTGCCTTCTCCAATTATCCAGATCCTCTAGGGCTCAAGTGCAATGCACAGCTTCCCCTGCTTGTTCAGTGCACTGAATACCCAAGGCACTGAGTAACTGGGAAGAGAGAGGAGGGTGAGAGACTGCATTTCTTTGTATTGGGTTCCCACCCACTCCCAAGTGCATGGTTGGGTTAGGAATAACAATGTCAATTAGTGTCTCAGTGAACTAAATGGATGAACTGAATGAGAGTGGCACAACTGCTAAGGTCTGCAGCCCTCACCATAAATTTTCAGCCAAAACCCAGTGATGAGAAGATCTAACTCTTGCAAGCATTTGAACATCCCAGTGTCACAATGTGCAAAGCAGTAGGTGACAAAGCAGCACTTCTGACTCCAGCAGCTTTAATCATTCTTCAAGGCTCCTTTCTCTCATATATCAAAGTTCACCCAAGACATCCTAAAATGCAACCTCTTTCAAAATTAGAAATATTAAACAGCATCCATGGAAACAGTTCATGATTTTACTGCATAAACTATCCAGAGACCTCTTTATTTATCTAATACATTTATATACCACCTACTCTTTTTTTACATTACACAGAAAGGGGAGAGAAGGATACAGAATTTGGTTGTGAAAGCAACACCCAAAAAGCTGTTGGTTGAAGAAATCCTCCATTTGGAATGCACTGCTGAGACATTGTATAATGAGCAGATTACATTTGCACGGAAATTTCCCAGAAAGAAAGAATATATACCTACAAAGTTGGTGGATTACAAAAAATAAAAATAATAAATAATAATCCAAAATTGGTGGATTACAAAAAATAACAACAACCAAAAATTTGAAAACATTAAAATATTTATAAAACTCAAATTAAAACAACAAATCAGTAAAATTCAATCAAAAACCTGGCTGAAGAGATTCCTAAAAGCCATCAGGGATGGAGCAGCTTTAATCTCAACAGGGAGAGTGTTATACAACCCTGGGACAACTGTAGAGAAGGCTCGTCTTTGAGTCACTACCAGGAAAACTGGTGGCACCCTCAATGAACCACCTCCTGATAATCTTAATAGGCTATGGGGTTCATAACAAAGTTATGATTGAAAAGCTGTATAAAATAATTGCGAAATACATAAATATGGGTCTTATCGTTCTTAACAAACCCATAATGACTTTCAAGTGAACGAGAGAGATTCCATAGATTCTGTTGAATGTTTCTTTAGCTATGATATGAAGGATGTTTTGACCTCCTGTATGTAGCACATAAGGATAAGGATGGCAAGAACAGACAAGGGTGTATGCCCTTTTGTTCTTACTGTGGAAATCATAATCCTGTTTTCTTCTTTTCATCCTTGTGGTCAAGAGTCTCCAAAATTAACCCCCAGATCCAATATTTATTGCTCTTATGAATCACAGATAATTATTCTCCTTTGTGTTAAGGTCCAATGAATGTTTTGTTTTTCTTACTGTCTTCCAGGATGGTCAGGATTTTACCCATCATAATTTTAATCATAATTAAAGTTTAGAATCAGAACATCATGTTCTCCAGGAATAACTTCTGTTCTTTCTCTACATTTTGGGGCTGTCTGCAGACTCTGACAGGCATCATGCATCAATTTATATTTTTAAAATCAGAAGAACAATAATAGAAGGCATGCGAAAACAGAACTTTTCATTTTTAGAAGACTTCATACTGAAACATAAGTCAGCAGTCTCCAGTTAGAAGTTTATCAGATAGGAAGCCTGGGAAGGAATTTTAAATGACATCTGGGATTTGTTGCAGAGAGGAGAGTTGCATAGTAGACACTACTATGCTAGATGGGCCAATGATCTGACTCAGTATACAGTTCATGCAAACTCAGATGGGATGCATTTATGGTCGCCTCAGACAAAGTCTTCTTATTATGGCTTCTAATGGCTTTCACAATGGCTTTCACAACAGCTTTTGAATAACAGGCTTTACCTTAAAAGGTATGTTTTAAAATGTTGAGTTCTAGTTACTCTGGTTCAGTGCTTTCTTGCAAGTATAGAAGCTCCACACTATATGTGCACAATAGCTCACACACCCTCTTAATGTCTATGAATGAAGCCAGAAGCTCCATAAAGCATTTATTTATGTATTATTTCCTTACTACACTGATATCAAGCTCTTACTCAAAGGAGCCCAGAGCAGTCTACATTGTTATGTTTAGCCTCGGGGAAACCCAAGTTCAAATCCCCATTCAGCCATGATACTAGCTGGGTGACTCTGAGCCAGTCACTTCTCTCTCAGCCTAACCTACATCACAGGGTTGTTGTGAGGAGAAACCTAAGTATGTAGTACTTACATGTAAGTACTAAGTATGTAGTACTCTGAGCTCCTTGGAGGAAGAGCGGGATATAAATGTAAAAAATAAAATAACAAATAAATACAACAACTCTGTGAGGTAGGTTAGGTTGATAAATAAGTGACTGACCCAGAGTCACTCAGTGAGTTTCATGGCTGAATGGAGATTTAAACTTGGGTCTCACTGGTCCTAATCCAACCACTACACAACACTTTTGTGTGAACAAATCTTTACATACATTTTGTGGCATGAATGCTCCACCCGCTCTCTCTCGCTCTCTCTCTCTCTCTCACACACACACACACACACACACACACACACACACACGTGTATCAAGGAAACACCTCCTCCCTGGAGATGAAAAGCATAGGGGAGGTATTTATTTATCATATTTATATACTGCCTATGTGCATCTCTAGGCAGTTTTCGATTTAAAACACAACAAATATAAAACAAAGTAAAAACAATTAAAACAATTTCATAGAATACAAAAGTTAAAACAATCACGAGATAAAAACAGTTAAACAGTTTGAAATTAATTTTAATTAAAAGCCTGAGGAAACAAATGTATCTTGAGGGTCTTCCTAGAAGCAAACAGAGAAGGAGATGCTTTTATTTTAACAGGGAGCACATTCCAAAGCCCCGGGGCAGCTACAGAGAAGGCCTGGTCCTGAGTCGCCACCAAAGAAGCCGGTGGCAACCATAACCGGACCTCTCCAGATGATCTTAATAGGTGGCAGGGCTCACAACAGAGAAAGCACTCCCTTAAGCACCCTGGACCCAAGATACTGAAGGCTCTAGAGGTAATAACCAGCACTTTGTATTTTGCTCAGCAACATATTGGCAGCCAGTGCAGTCTAAACCACATATTTTGTTTAAAAGGGGTTCTCCCTATGCATGTGGTCAGTCTCTTTCAGACTCTTTCACCTTTTCATCACATCAGCACATTTGGACATAACTAATCACAATAGATATGGCCTGCTTTGTTTATCCAGCGTTAAGTATTAACAAGGCCCACACTATTTCATCCACAACTGCATTTTGCCCTTTTGGAAGAGTGTGTATACGAGCAGCCTTATGCTAACAAAGTCTCCGTATCTGAGAAGCAAAACCTATCCTCCGAAGTGCGACTATCTTTAAAGACGTGTTTTCAAGCTTCTTGAAAAGCCTTCATTATGAAATAAAATATGATTGTCTATACACAGAAAATGCAGCTTAGTTGCCACCACAAGATGTCTATATAAGCTATAGGTGAAAGTAATTTATTTTGTAGAATTACCAGATTGCTCATAAATACAGCTTTTTTGATAGGCAAAGTAAAAACCTTCTCTTCAATATCCATTCTTTGGTGAGTTTTTTTTCCTTCTTTCAGTTTCTTATGTAGCAAAGAAATGTAAATTTTGTTATCACTAGATGTAGAACGGAAAGCTGCCGAAAGTTTATTAGAGTGTATTGCAAGCATTTTAAACATACCATATCTTATACACACAGTAATGAGTTTTGTTTTAACTGCTTTTGGGAATTCAATTTCTGTGTCCAGTAAAGCAATTACCAGCTGTTCCAATAGAATGATAAAGTATAACATGACACAGAAAGCATCTTTGCCATTATGTTTTATCAAGGACTGCTCTTAAACCAGGTGACTGAGAACAGGAGTAGCCACCTATTTGAGGACACAATTGAGGATATGAATAGTTGCATATCTGAAGATATTATGTAGCATTCAGATTAATGGGTCCCAAGGTCTGGTCTGAAGGTATGTGAAGCAGCAACCTTACTGAAGCTAAGCAGATCTGAGGCTGGCCAAATGCCTGGATGGGAGACCATCTTGGAAACCCATGTATGCCACTTGGGATGAGGCCATAGCTCAGGTCTTGAGCAGTGTTTCTCAATGTTTTTGGAGTCATGGACTGGTACATTATTCATGCACAGTTTCCTGGACCAGCAGTTAGTAAGAGGGGTTGCCCCCCTCACCCTCGCCCTCAGGCACCTCCCAAAAAACAATTCCGGGCAGTTTTCCGGAACTCATTGCCAGGCAGCCCTCTCTGCTGGATAATGTTCATTTCAAGGAAGTGAAATAAATGTTATCCAGCAGCAAAGTCTGGCCAGAAATGAACTCCAGAGAGCTCCCAGTGGCCCCCGCTGGCCCAAAATTGTTGTGTGTGTTTTTTGGGGGGGTTGATTTTTATTAGTGATGCCTCATGGACCAGGACTCAATGCTTCACAGACCGGCACTGGTCCACAGACTGGTGGTTGAGAAACACTGGTTTAGAGCATTTACGTTGCATGCAAAAGGTCCCAGATTCAATCCCTGGCAGCATCTCCAGGTAGGGCTGGGAAAGATTCCTGCCTGAAACCTTGGATTGCTGCTGCCAGTCCGAGCAGACAACACTGAGCAAGATGGACCCAATGGTCTGATTGATATAAGGCAGCTTCCTTTGTCCCTATGTAATGCTGCGCTCACATTAGAACATTTTGTGCACACAGTTACTTTTGCCAAGGTCCTCTCCTTCTGCTGCTTCTCTGCCCCCTGAAAATATGTCCCTAAGGGCTGAGGGGCCTACAGGGACATACATCAGGGCAGCAGAGGAAAGCACTTGTCAAAAATCATTGCACACACAAAACATTCTATTGCAAGGGCAGTGTTAGTCTGGGCTTCCCACTATTATTGTTTATTTAGAATATTTAGATACAGCTTTACAACACACAGTTTACAAAGTTTACTCCTGGACTTCCAGGCGGGCGCCTGGGGTCTCCACACCCCCTGGGGGCCCCCAAATCCTCTTTACTCTGTCCCAGGTGGTGTCATCGCCATCACAGTGCCAGGCCACGCTGTCCTGGACAGGCGAGCATGACTGTGACCTGCAGTGAGTGGCTGAGCATGACCTCTGCTTTAAAGACAGAGAGATGAGTGAAGAAAGAAATATGTGGGATGGGAATATGTTAAGTGGCGTGTTGAAATGTTTCTGCTAATTATATTTGCATAAATATACCAGTTCTATATTCTTCCATTCTTTTGAGTTCAGTTGCTGCTTATGCCCTCCAGGACCGACAAGTTAAACATACTGCATGTGATGGGGTGTTGGTGTGTGTGTGTGTGTGTGTGTGTGTGTGTGTGTGTGTGTGTGTGTAGGGGGATGATGCTTACCTTGCAGGAGGGGTGGTGGTGGTCCAAAGGCCTTTAGGTTCAGGCTCCAAAATTACCGAGGTGCATCTCTGACTCCACTGCCTTGTTCTTGCATACCACAACTCTTTCCTCTGGATTCTACAGAAGAGGCCTCAGAAGCCATGCAGTCCAACCCCCTGCTCAGAGTAGGCAACTGCTACTACATCACTGACAGAGAGACATCCAGTTTCTGTTGGGAACGGAGACTTACATATACTGTTCCTGACACACATATACTGTAGTGTCTCCTCTTCAAAATCTTGAAACTCCGATTGGATTATTGCTCATCACCCTAAAACTCAGGGTCACCCTATGGAACTGACTGACTGGAGATTTAGGACAGATAAAAGGAAGCACTCCTTCGCACAATGCACAATTCACTGGTGGAATTTACACCACATATGTTAATCACTTTTTAAAAAGATAGACAAATGCATGCTGGAGTATAAGTACAATTGAAGTGGTTGGGGGGGGGGCTGGGGGCAAATGCTCCCAGCTCCTCAGCAGGGCCCACTGGTTGAGTAACAGCTTGCTCTTTGTTCTCTCCTTTGCACTCTCTGAAGAAGGTGAGAGGAAGGAGGGATGGGCCCATCTTTATCAACTGATGCATTTACTAAGACTCATTTAAAACCTATCTAACCAGGTGACAGCCCTAATATATCACCAGATCTCATTTTAGGGCAGTATTTCTTCAATGGTGCTCTAGAATTCACCAAGGCAAGACAGGGTCCCCTAAATATATACATACAATTCCAATAGAACTGGGATGGGTCTAGCATGTGGAAATGGGAACACAGCTCAGCGGTAGGGCATATGTTCTGAATGCAGAAAGACCAAGTTTCAATTCCTGGCATCATCAGATAGGGCTGGGGAAGATCCCTACACAGTTCATCTAACTCAATATTGTCTATACTGACTGTCAAGCAACAATCCAGTGTCTCAGAGAGCTGTTTGATAGTCAATGAGTATAGACAGTACTGAGCTAGACTGACCAATGGCTCAATATAAGAGTGCTTAAGTTGTTCAACATTTCTGTAAGCTTGTTAGAATACTGGTAACAGCAACTTAATTTTTAAAAGAAGTGTTTCTAGTTCTTTTGGATGCAGATATGACGTTGAAAATACCCTCCCTCACTTGCTTGCTCCCTTTTTAAGGCCTTCTTTAAGTCCACAGGAGACCTTAAGTCTTAATCTCAGCAGGGAGTGTGTTCCATAGTTCAAGGGTACCTACAGAGAAGGCCCAACCCTGAGTTGCCACCAGACAAGCTGAGGGAAACTGCAGGCAGACATCCCTATATGGCCTTAATAAGTAGTGGAGATCCCACAAAATAAGGTGTTCTCATAGGAAACCCGGGCCACAAAAGAAGGTGAGAGCTGGTCTTGTAGTAGCAAGCAACTTGTCCCCATAGCTAAGCAGGGTCTGCCCTGGTTGCATATGAATGGGAGACTTGATGGGTGAGCACTGCAAGATATTCCCCTCGGGATGAAGCTGCTCTGGGAAGAGCAGAAGGTTTCAAGTTCCCTCCCTGGCTTCTCCAAGATAGGGCTGAGAGAGATTCCTGCCTGCAACCTTGGAGAAGCCACTGCCAGTCTGTGAAGACAATACTGACCTAGATAGACCAATGGTCTGACTCAGTATATGGCAGTTTCCTATGTTCCTATGTGTTCTCATAGGAAACCCGGGCCTAAGCCATTCACTGCTTTATAGATAATCACCACCACTTTGTATTTTCCCTGGAAAATATCAGCAGCTAGTGCGGTGCTTTCAAAACAGGAGTAATGTGGTCTCTCTTGAGTTATTCTGGAGACCAATCTGGCTGCTGAATTTTGCACTAACTGAAGTTGCTGGACTACATACAAAGGCAGCCCTATGCAAAGCATGTTATAGCAGTCAAGCCTAGAGGTTAACAATATGTGCACCACTGGTATTCTAGAAATGGACACAGTTGGAGTATCAACTGAAGCTGATAAAAAATGTTCCTGGTCACTACCTCAGTCTGAGGTACCAGATAAAGGTTTGGATCCAGAAGTACTCCCACACTGTGTACCTATTCCTTCTAGGGGAGTACATCCTCATCCAGAACAGGCAGATCCCATCTCCTGAGCCCACCATAATCAGAATGTCCATCTTGTTTGAATTCAGCTTCAATGTATTATGCCTCATCCAGCCCATTGCTGCCTGTAGACAGGCATTTAGAGAGACTATGTCATTTCCTGATGAAGTTGTCTTGGATAAATTGATTTGGGTGTCATCGGTGCATTGGTAACACCTTGCACTAAATATCCCAATTATCTCCCCAGTTGTTTCATAATTTCATATAGATGTTAAAAAGCATTGGAGAAGGAATACAGTCCTCTAGGACTCCATACAACAGTTCTCATTTCAAGCAGCAACAGTCTCCAAGTGATGCCATTTGGAATCTGCCTAAGAGATAGGAATGGAACCAGTGCCTCCTACTTTCAGCTCTTCAATGATCCAGAAGGATACTATGTCGATGGTAATGACAGCCACCAAGAGATCCAAAAGGACCAAGAGAGTTACAATCCTTCTGTCACTTCCTAAATAGGGATCATCCATCAGGCCAACCAAGGGAGTCTCAACTCCATAGCCTGCCAAAGTCAGTTTGGGTCCAGATAATTTGTTTCTTCCAAGATTGTCTGGAGCTGAGAAGCCACCACCCTCTCAGTCATCTTGTCCAACCAAGGGAGATTAGAAACCAGTCTGTCATTACCAGTCTCAGAGAGATCTAATGAAGGTTTCTTAAGAATTGGTCTAATAATTTCCTCCTTTAAACATGGAGGCATCTTGCCCTCCCTCAATCAGGCATTTATGATATCAACCAGGCTATCCATAATAACAACCTCCCTGTTAGATGATATAAGTTATGTTGGACAGGGGGTAAGAGAACATGGCCATATTGCTCCAAGCAACTTGTTCATGTTCTCAGGAATCACAAACCATAACCATACAAGAGTTAAAAGTCCAGAAAAAGTCCTGAGTAAAAGGGGAAAAACCCCCAATTAAAATAACCCTAATTGCATTGCCAGTCTTCTGAAGAAGCTCATGCATGATGAGCTGAGTCAAGAGAGGAGGAAAGGAGCCAAGAGTAGGGTCTTTGGTCACAGGTAGGAAGAGGATGGAGAGGGGCAAAGGACTGAAATCCTAAGGGCTGCAAAACCCCTGGGGCAATGGGACAACCCCAGGCCTCCATTGCACTTACCTTATGTATGATTATCAATGGCTGAAAAAATGATGCTCTGTTTGTGTTAACAACACCTCAATCTAAAGTTATGCCATCTCAATCTAAAGGGGCTGAAGTGGCAAGGCAGAGCAACTTGACTCGAATCCAACAGATTACAGCACAGAGCATATATGAAGATCTATGCTCAGGCAATGCATGTAGCAAAGGAGCAGTTCCTTTCTACATGCATCGCATCTGCAAGCTCATGTCCAGCAGAGTTGTCTAGGGTTGTGAGGGGACTAGTATATGCCCCTTCTCCTTTGAATCAGAATTTAGAGCCATCGGTGACTCGCTGAGACACCTTTAATGAGGGGTTTTTTTTGGATAAAATATCTCAGATTTGAACTGAACTAGATTTCATGGTTATTGGTGTCCAGCAATTCCTCTTGTATGGTTAGGTTGGATCAGTTTCAGTTTGTGACTCCCAAGGATGTGGAGATGCTGCTTGGAAAAGTTCACCTCACCACCTGTTATCTTGACCCTTGCCCTACATGACTTAAACAATCTAGCAGGAAAGTTATTGGAGAGGGTCTTGTTAGTATCATCAATGAGTCTCTGAGGGAGGGCAAGATGCCTCTTTGTCTCAAGGAAGCAATTAGACCACTTTTGAAGAAACCTGCATTGGATCCCTCAGAGCTAGGCAATGATAGGCCTGTCTCCAATTTTCCATTGTTGGTCAAGGTAACGATAGGTAACCAAGGGTGGTGGCTTCTCAACTCCAGTCAGTCTTGGAAGAAGCAGATTATCTGAACCATTTCAAACTGGCTTTCGGGGAGGCAATGGGGTGGAGACTGCCTTGGTCAGCCTGATGGATGATTTCCAATTATGAATCAACAGGGGGAATGTGATCCTGTTGGATTTCTTGGTGGCTTTCAATACCATCGACCATGATATACTTCTGGACTGCCTGAGAGGGGTGGGGCTGGGAGGCACTGCTTTGCAGTGGTTCCACTCCTACCTTTCAGTAGATTCCAAATGGAATTGCTTGGAGATTGTTGCTCTTCAAAGCGATAGTTATTATATGGAGTTGCACAGGGCCATTCTATCTCCAATGCTTTTTAACATCTACATGAAAGTGCTGGGAGAGATCATCAGGAGATTGGTGCAGGGCGCTATCAATATGACACCTATATCTATTTCTCCATATCAACCTCATCAGGAGATGGTTTAACTTCTCTAAATGCTTGCTTGGAATCAGTAATGGCCTGGATGAGGGAGAACAAACTGAAGTTGAATCCAAACAAGACGGAGGTACTTGTGGGAGGCTGGAACTTAGAAAGTGGTCTAGATCTGCCTGTTCTGGATTGGCACACCCATTGAAAGATCAGGTAAATAGTTTGGGAGTACTTCTGGACTCAAACCTCTCCCTGGTATCTCAGGTTGAGGCAGTGGCCAGGAGTGCTTTTCATCAGTTTTAGATGATACACCAGCTATGTCCATTTCTCAAGACAAACAAACCTTTAAAAAGTGGTGCACATTCTGGTAACATTCAGGCGTGATTATGGCAATGCGCTCTACATTGGGCTGCCTTTGTATGTAGTTCAGAAACTGCAACTGGTGCAGAACGCAGCAGCCAGGTTGGTCTCCAGGGCCACCCATAGAGACCACATTACTCCTATTTTAAAAGAACTACACTGGCTGCCAATTATTTTCTGGGCAAAATACAAAGTGCTGATTATTACCTATAAAGCCCTGAACAGCTTGGACCCAGGGGATTTAAGAGAGTGCATTGTTCTTCATGAACCCCACCGCCTATTAAGATCATCTGGGGAAGTCAGGTCACAGTTGCCACCAGCTTGCTAGGTGGTGACCCAAAACCAAGCCCCCCTTCTCAAGGGTTGCCCCAGGACCCTGGAACATGCTTCCAAATGAAATTAGAACCTCCCTATATGTGGCTGTTTTTAAGCAACTCTTGAAAACCCACCTGTTCTGTTTTATCAGGCTTTTAGTTTATCATGTTTTAAAGTTTTACATTTTTATATAAGGTAACTTTAATCTGTTTATATATGTGTAGGTTTTGGGTTTGGTTTGATTGGATTGTAAACCACCCTCAGATTTTATATAGGGCAGTATATAAATGCAACAAACAAACAATAAAGTGGCCACACACAGTTGCATTATGATCTATCCATACTTCTAGTATTTATATCAGTATTTCCGCTCCCTGTTGATTCACAAGACGTACAATGCCCAGTTAGAACAGCAATCATCAGTCAGAAACACAGTAAAACTGCACAGTGCTTTAACAGATCCTTATGGATAACTTTTTTACGATCAAAATTAAAATGTGCACAACAAGGAACTGAGAGAGGGAGAACAAACCAGCTATTATTAGATTAGTAAACCTAAACCATTTATAAAAAGTGGATCTATCTATCACTTCAGTTACATTTGTAAACAAGACTGAAGCAAGATACCCATAATTACTACTGAAATGCCATTTTTTACATTAGCCAAGCAATTGTGTGCATTTTGCTTTGTGAAATGCAATAAGCAAGCCAGCAATTTATTATTTTCTGTAAATTGGAGACAGATTAATCAATCTAACTACTCCTTTTGTCACCAATTGGATTTTAACCCAGGATCTGTGTTTCTTTTGATAACACAGAATGATACAACGCCTTGAATTAATTTCTGTCCACTCACTCACAATACCCATATTGACTACAATCTACTAGGTTAGCAAGGCTAGGAGAAGAAAGGGGTAATGAACATCTCAAAGTTGAATAAAAACCACACTATAAATATGAACATTTTACTTTGCTATCCTTTGGTTCTTGTTTGTTTACATGTTTATGCTGAAATACTTATACCCCACTTTTCTATTATTTGTATTCAAAGGGTAACATCCATAGTGATGCACACAGAAGGATGTTTTGCAGTTGTGGTACTCTATGACAGTGGAACCACATTAATGCACATGTTTTATGCTAGTGGAGCCACATTAATGCACATTTTGCAAAGAACTCTCAGTTTGAATATATACAGGCTTATGCAACATATTCTGCTAGTGCAAAACTAGTTTGGAACAGAGGTAGATTTCTGCACACAAATATAATGTCCTTTTTTAAAAAAGCAAATGCAAGCAATTCTTGCACTACAGAAACAACATTAACAGTGTTGTATTTTATTAGAACCAACTCAGGAGCAGAGGGAGGCTGGAGACAGCCCGTGCTCAGCCGCTGCTGAGGCCCCCTGGCCCTGCCCCTCCGCATCTGACGTAGGGGGCTGGCTAGCCACACCCCCACATCTGACATCATATTGCAATATGACATCATCTGAAATATTTTACATTTTTAAAATGGTGATTCACAGAGCACTTTGCAAATTAATGTGGCTGTTTTGTGCTCAGTGCAAAATGTTGCAACAAAGCATAACGGGACCAAGAAGTTATGGCCACTGTTTTTCTTCATATCTTTGAGCTTGAGGATTGTATTAGTCTGTGAATCTAGTGTCTTCATCCAGTGGCACTTTGGATGGTTATCAGCATAGTTACATGCTGCAGTTTGATATCATGATACAACATGATTGTGTGCCTGTTGTGATCTGGGTACGACAGTGCAGTACCCTCTATGACAAATACAACAAATATTTATATACCACTTTTCAACAAAGTTCCCAAAGTGGTTTACAAAGAAAGAAAGAAAGAAAGAAAGAAAGAAAGAAAGAAAGAAAGAAAGAAAGAAAGAAAGAAAGAAAGAAAGAAAGAAAATGGCTCCCTGTCACCAAAGGGCTCACAATCTAAAAAAGAAACATAATATAGATATTATATTATTGGAGTATCCCTCCAATAGCCACTGGAGGGATACTATGCTGGGGACAGAGAGGGCCAGTTACTCTCCCGCTGCTAAATAAAGAGAATCACCACTTTAAAAAGGTGCCTCTTTGCTCAGTTAGCAGGGGACCTCTGAATACCAGTTGCAGGGGGATAACAGCAGGAGAGAGGGCAGACACTCAGCTCTTGCCTGTGGGCTTCAGAGGCATCTGGTGGGCCATTGTGTGAAACAGGATGCTGGACTAGATGGGCCTTGGGCCTAATCTAGCAGGGCTGTTCTTATGCAGGAAGTGTTTTTCTACCACCCTAGGTAAAATGCTGGGTAAACTATGTCAGTTGGAGACACCATCGTACCCATATAGCTGCCAGCACATGATCACTTTATCAGCCTCCTGCCTACCTCAGGTTTTGCTAACACTGGTTCTCAGGAGCACCCCTGGGTCTGAAAGTCTGGCTGGACACACCTCCTACCTAGCTCTTGATGGTGGGAACCAGCCTTACACTAGTGTTCTTGCCATCAAGATGGTGAGCACAAGCACTGAATGCAAGCCAAGCATTTTTGCAGGTACACAGACAGCTCACAGCTAGACAGAGTTTTGCATAGTTTCAGAATCCATATTATAAATATTTTCAAAGCACGACTACGATCCTCAGTTTTCTCTAAACCTATCTGTGTACTGTTTCTAAGACCATATAAATAAAATTTCCTTTGCACAGAAGGCTGTAAGCATAACAGTTGCTACTGCAGAGAAGGTAACTAAGGCTACAGTTCTAAGCAGAATTATTTGGAAATAAATTTCCCTGAGCAGCATCCAGAGACGGACTCAAATCCCATTAATTTCAGTGGGACTTAGTCATGACTAACTTAGCATTGATACTGTCTCTTGACATCAAATTAGACTTACTTCTGAATACACATTATTGGAATTGGGCTGCAAAGCCCCAATTTGCAGCCTGATTCCAAGCTGCAAAGCCCGATCAGGACTGCCAAGCCCTCCCTCAAAAAACAGAGGCAACATGATTAATAATGCCAAGACGAAGATGAAGTTGCAACAACTGTGCCTTCTGCTCTTTCTACACCATCTCCAATGCACTCGCTGCCACCTGACAGCTGTGGCCAACAGGACTCTAATTTTACCCTTAGCAGTTCATGTTGGAGATGGAGTTCCAGTGCATCAACCTTTTGCAGGAACTATCCTAATGACCACTAGGGGCATTGGGAGCAGAGGTAGCTAGTGAGGGTCTCCTTACCTGTCTCTGTTTGCCTCTACTCTATGACCCCTGTCTTGACTCCTCAGGTACTTGCTGTAGTGAGTCCTCTTCTTTTCCTCATAGAGAGAAGACAGAAACATCTCTCTCTCCCCCTACCTATTCATTATGTAGCTGATAGATAGGATAGGTCTTTCCAGTCTCAAACATACTTCACCAATAAATCAATTTAATTTAGACTCTACAGTGATCTCCATGTTTGGATAAATTAATGGAGGAAAGTTCTATCCAGGACTACTAGTCTGAGGGCTATAGACCACCTCCAGCCTCAGAGACAAGATGCCTCCGAACACCAGTTGCAGGGGAGTAACAGCAGGAGAGAGGGCATGCCCTTAGCTCTTGCCTGTGGGCTTCCCAGAGGCACCTGATGGGCCACTGTGTGAAACAGGATGGTGGACTAGATGGGCCTGATTTATCAAGGCTGTTCTTATGTAGTTACATGGCAGGACTCCAGAGTTCTCAGTGCCTCAGAGCATACCTAGCTGCAAATCAGAGGCGTAACTATAGGGAGGGCAGGGGGGGCATGTGCCCCGGGCGCCATCTTTTCTGGTCACGTGGGGGGTGCCGCCATGACAAAAAAATTGTTTTTTAAATTTTTTAAAAAATTTTTTGTTAATACAAATGTTTCCTGCTCAGTGCAGCAGCGCTGCAGCAGTCAAGGGAGCGCGTCGGCGCCCCCTCTCCCATGAGCGGTCCCTTCTGCACCGCCCACGCCCCCCCCATTGCTTTGCTGGCGCCTGGCTGCCAGTCAGTGGCCTGGCTTGGCGGCGGTGGCGGGCGCTTGTGAGGAAAAACCTAAGTATAATGTAGTATGTTGGGGGGCAGGGGGGGCGCCATTTCAGTGCTTGCCCTGGGCGCCGTTTTCCCTAGTTATGCCTCTGCTGCAAATCCTGCTTCTTAAAAAAATGATTCTAGGCATGGTGTACTGCTTAAGTTTGGAAAGAAAATAAAACTGGAATGAAATTAAAGCAGAGTGCATGCAAAGTAAAGGTCTTTTGTGGGGGGGGGACGACCATATGTATTTAGAAGCTAATATTCATATGGTATAATTGCCCCCCACTCTCCTTATTAAGCATTTCACGCTGAATATCTTGTGTAATTCTTAATCGGTTTAAAAAACACCACCAAAATGTTTCTGGGATGAAATTTTAGCTTTGCACCCACACTTGCCCTTCCAGCAAAATTATAGTATTGCAGATAGCATCTTGTGATGAAATGGCCTTTATAAAGAGCCAGACCATGACTGGGAACGCAAGGAAAATGTTTTCATTTAAATGATAATGGAGCAGTCAAGTTTAACACCTTGGGTTTCTCCACCAAAGTTGAAAGGCAAACTAAGCCCTGATCCAACCCTTTTCACAACAGCCAACCACTAACAGTGTAATACTCAAGAATGAACTTAATTGCACTCTGAAACACAGAACAAAGCCAGATTGTGCAAAGGGATGAACAACATATTAAATCAAGGGATGGGATTTATTGCTTTTCTAAGTCATGTGTCAGTGTAATACTAGAGCAATTTGGTCTTCCTGGTGCCTCATTTCGTCTACTTTATATCTGAAAACAGGCTTTGACAAACTTTCTTTGGATATGGGAGCCAGCCCACAAATTTAGGAGCCAGACGATGAGCACTTTACAAAATTACCAGATTAAGTTATGGACATTATGGTGGGGAGGGTAAATGGGCTTCTCTTTATCCCTTTTACAAGTAATGTGCTTAGAACAGAAACAAGGGTGTGTGGGACAAATAAAGATTGCATTAAATAACTCTACCTTTGAATACCCTAGTCTAGGTACCACAGTTAAATTTCTAGGTGCCATGGCTCCCTGGTGCCTGGGTTTGTAAAGCCCTATTTGAACATATCAACAAAGCACTAGCACCAACTTTGTACATTCACTGAAAGTCACTGCAGTGCAGAGGAAAGAGTGCTGGGTCTGCTTGCCTGTGAACAGGTCCCCATAACAACTTCTAACATAGACTCTTGTAAATAAATCAGCTGTTACAAAGACACCGCTCTTTCACACAAAGGGAATCGGCGCTGTAAAACCTCATGCTGTACTTGCCACTGCATGGAAAGGGGACAAAACAAAATAATAAGCCCTTTCTCGAGATCAGGTGAGGGCTTGAGGATGGGTGGCGGCAAAGGCAGCAGAAGCTCACCTTCCCAACAGACAATTTTCCAGGAGTTGTTGGGCTCACTAATCGTGTACCCAGATGGGCACCACGGAGGTATGGGGGTTGGGATGCATTGTCCTGGCTCCCAGAAATCCCACAATGCACCACGTGAGTGCGTGATGCATTGTGGTGATCCCTGGCGATGGCCAGAAGCCTGCTCCTGTGCCAGTACCGACTGGGAACAGCCAGTGCTAAACACAAGCAGTTAGCCCGGGGTAAGGGTGTGCTCATGCCCTTAACCTCAGCTAACCAGTGGACTCCCTAAGCAGGTTAGCTGCCAAGGTGCCACCGGAAGACTCGCAGCTACCAGCGGTTCTCACAGGCAGCCAAACCTGAGCTTAGCTGCCCTAGCCTGGTCTTGGCTGCTTGTGAGGACAGCCTCAATGTTTGGAACAGGGTAGAGCAAACACTCTTGTGGCTTTCCTGCACTACAGGTATTTACCATCCTTGTGAGTATTAGAGAAAATGTAATGTGCAAAGCAGCCCTTAGGGTGGGTATGCAAAGAGGAGGGTCAGATGCCCATATTCAGCACAACTGATCTTTGAAAGGAATGTGGCAGTCTAACCTCCATACATGCAAGCATATCTGAAAGGTATGGGTCATGCCATCTGTGTAACTCAAGGTGCAATGCCAGTATGGCATTCTCCCCACCATGCCCTACTGCCTTCATGTTCCTCCTTTGTCTGTGCTTTCCATTTAATGCTAGAACTCCAGATAAGGGACCTTAGAAATCTTTAATTAATTCCTTAATTAAATTAATTCTCTTAATTCCTCAGCTGCAACAACTAGGCCCATAGCCAGTGGGGAGCAGATCCGTAACATTACTTCTTCCTTTCAGTGATGACCACAAGGTTGTACATTGGGAATCCATGCGCTTTGTCTCTTTATAGACTTATTACAACCGCTAATAATGCATGCAAAATCGTCTTCTCCTACTCTCAGCTGATATCTCATGCCTCCCTAGGGGTTACTTGCAAAGAGCCAGAAGAAGGTTATGATCAATTTATTTCATTTACCAATTTATGAGTGCACAATAACTAAAATCTCTGGAGATTTACTGAGTTTGGACATAAGAAAAGTCCTGCTGAAAAAGACCAAAGGGTCATTGAATCCAGCATCCTGTTTCCGATAGGGGCCAACGACATACTCCCAGCAAGTCAACAACTTGAAGGCAACAGCTCTCTCCAGTTGTTGCCTCCCCCCAACAACTGGTATTCAGTGACACTCTGCCTCTGAATTTGGAGATTCTATATAGGCATCATGACTAGTAGACAGTGATGGACCATATTCCCATTAATCTGTCTAATTCCTTCTTAAAGTCATCTAAGCCACTGGCCATCACCACATCGCAGGCGGAGGATTCTATACATTCATTATGTATTGTTACGTGGCCCTGTCTGTCCTGAATTTCCTGCCAATTAATTTCAGTGAAAGACTTTGAGTCTCATTATAATATGAAGGAGAGAAACTTGTCTACACACCATGCATAATTTTCACTATCATGTCTTTTACTTACACACACACACACACACACACACACACACACACACACACACACACACACGTATTATTCTAAATATTGAAGCATAAGATGCCTGGACAGCCAGCCAGCAGAGAGGGCTAGGCTGAACCTAACTTGTACCATATGTATCGTATTTTTCATTCTTTGGCACAATTTGACAGATTATTGCGAGAAACACTGAAATGCTCTGAAGCCATGAACCATTTTTGAATCCTATTTCTACTTCTTGGTTAAAGAGTCAGCAAGAAATATTCCAGATGTTCTTGAAATTATTGTGTATGTGTTTGTTTTACAGGATATGTCATGTCTTCTTCCAAAGGACAGGCCTGGAGCACATACTGGTGTATATTAATGTACTGGCTACCAAATAATTCCTTGAAGATTAGATTACTGCACATGTAAAATGCATGCATGGTGCATGAAAGGAAAATAATCACAAGTGGAATTTTAAGAGTGCTTTCTATTAAAATCTAAATAGAATGTCCAATGGTAAATCTTCATCAGGTGGCTAGTTGTTTTGCTTGTGGTTTTTTGCTTGTTTTTAAAGGAGGGAATCGCTATCAAATGTCCTGAAAAATCAGCCTCTTTAGGATCTGCACAACCTAGTGAAATTCAAGCAAAGCTACATTATGCTTTCAGAGAATCCTGTCGCAGTTTAACAAAATCTCAGCTGGCACTGTCACTAGATATAATTTGATAAGGGTCCTTTGTCTCTGCCTGCAGTCTTCGGGTATGTAGCAGACATCGCTGTGATAATTGGTTTGGCTGTCCATTCCACCCATCAGGTGATAGAAAACTATCAATCAGGCTAAATGCAATGTGAGAGAAGTCTCTTTAGCCAATTAGTTGGTAATGAGAACATTAGCCACAATATCTTCAGCAGAGGGCACCTTAGCAATTCTAGTAGAGCCCACAAAGATGACAGTTCTATCTGTGTGATTAATAGCGATCATATGATACTACAGGAATTCTACACTGTTATATAAAAATCTAAGAAGAATGATCTACTTCATACTTTTAAATATTTTAAAAGCCACGGATGATCTTACATTCCTCTCTGTTCATTTCAGTGTCTGGAGGTTACTGCTTTTTGTACCAAAGCAGCATTTGGAGCACTTCTGAATGTTTCTAAAGGAGATAAATTGTGTAATAGTGCACAATTTTCTTTTCTATAGATAGAAATCATACGATTTCTGAAAAAAAGCAATGTTTCCTGTTTGAATGCAACCCCATGGCGAAGGTCTGTGTGCCAAGCCATCACTGTGAAGGGTTCCTGTACAATTTTTTGCCAGAAGGGTAAAGTGGGGAGTTCATGTTGATATAAGGAAAATCACTGGGAAAATGCAGGGATCCACTTCACAAAAAAGACTTCTCATCTGAATCTGCTTCCATGCCACTGTGTTTCAAGGAATGTACATGTCACTGTTTACACATATGAATGGAGTCTGAATTGTGGCTTTTCACAGGGAAACATATGCCTTAACACACTTCTACTCAGACGAAGGGCCCACTGATTTAGTTCCAAATAATTTCCACTGAACTCAGTGGGACGCCTTTATGAATAAGTATGCCTAGGACTGGGCTGTAAAGTGTCTTCTACCAAAAGCCAGTGTCAGAATTCTGATTGTAATTTTTGTCTTTGAACCCTACATAATAAGAAGAGGAACTTCTTTCTATTGTGGTATCTCCCATAACAGGCAAAAATATTTTTTTAAATGCTGTTCTCTAATTCAAAAATGTAGAATTTGTCAAGACAAATAACAGAATCACTCCTTTGGAACAGGAGATAAAAAATAGGTGTCACCTATTTCTAAGGTGAAACATTTTCACATGATAGCTGGAGCTATCATGTGAAGATATGTCAGGCTGACATTGGGATTAGCCCACAACATTGACAAAAATTTATGCGTTCTTACTGGGAGAATGCACACCGCTGGAATCTCCTAATTCCCCTTCCATGGGCTCATTGTAATAATAAGAATCCACCCTACGTAACAAAAATATATTAACTCCTATTAATCATAACAAACTTATTTCTCAGTGGGTCAATGTGGAATTCCTTCACTTTTCAAATGGAAAAGCTCCAGATGCCCTGTGATATTATTTAGCTGGTCTCTGAGGAGTTAAGCCATGGAACAGAGGAAGGCTCAGCTTGGAAGAGTTGTGATCTCTGGAAGGTCTGAAACAGATGAATTCTGAAGACAAGAGTGTTTTGGCCTGACCCAGTATCTGGCTGAAGACTGCCCTCATCCTACATGTCTGTTATGCTCAGCTTCTTAAGAGAAGGGTAGGATGCAAACCTACTGACTAATGATCCTGTGCATAAAAGCATAAGAACAGCCCTGCTGGATCAGGCCCAAGGCCTATCTAGTCCAGCATCCTGTTTCACACAATGAAAAACAGGTTTTTCTGAAACTAACAGTCAAACTAAGCATGAAGGCAGCAACCATGCATCTGTCCTGTTCACATTTAAACCAATAGCAGAAGTGAACCAGATTGGGGAAAGTGCCGCAGTGAACAGAGCTTGAAGAGGTAAGGTGGGAAAGTGGGAGGATCAAGCTCCTTTCATCCTCACGTCCCTTCTGATGTAAAAACCATACCTTGATTCTGCTTTGTACATGAAAGGAGCACACACATTAACAAACAAGTGTGGCTTCTACCATCTAGTTTAGTTTGACCTTTATACTACTGAATTACATTAAGCCTTGTCTGTTTCAAAGAAATCTACTCTAATGTACCCAAGCTTCTTGGCTGATGAATGTATGAAAAACAGTCATTGTGTAAAGAAGCAGGGGGAGGGGTTTACTCAAATTCAGATGAAACCCCCCCCCTTTTTTTAGCTCTGTTTTGAATTAATATTCTTTATCTGTGCTATAACTTTGTAACACAGGAGATACTTTCATGTTGTTACATACAGTCCAATTTTCTTAATAGAGATGGGCTCTGAGTGATTTTATGCTGGCAAAGAAAGGCAAGGCAGAAGAGATTAGTGAATGGAGTCATGATGGGAAGTGGCAGGGTAATCAATAGGTCCTGGTTCCAAGGGTGAAGTGAATTGATAAAATTCAGCCTTAATCTGAATACTAAACATTCACTGGCATAAACCCTCCTAGGAGATGGGAATGTAGGAATGCCACCAACCAGATTATTAAAACCCATTTTTCTTCTCTAACTGTTCTTTAAAAATATTATTCCATTTCTCCATCCCACCTCTCATTGAGCCCCTCTTATATTTGAAACATGCAATGAATTTCAGATGGAACATATTAAAAAGCGCTTAGATACCATGGTGATAGGCACATTATAAATACTATGGAAAAGGGGAGATGAGAGAGACAGATCTAAGCCCACAGTGAATTCCACATGGAAGATATTAAAATAAAGCTACAAGGTAAAGAAAATCAATTTTTAGGAGTACTGTGCAATATATGAAGGCATTCAACTAAAAACACCAGTTCCACGGAGGTCAATGCAGAGTTCTTGCCAGTGAATTCAACTTAACACCACTGGGTAGCGTTTTGCCATCACTCCACATGCAACACTTCCAGTGAATTCACTGGAGTCAAGTAAAGAGTGTGGATCAAAGATCCTAATGCAAAAGGGGATGTTCATATTATTTAGTTCAAAAGGGAAATTTCATAGTCTTTTGAAGCAAACAGTGATGATTACAGGGGCAATTTTTCCTCTCAGATCTCCCACTCTCTGCTACTAAAGTGAGAGGCAGACATGTTGCTATTGTCATGGTAGCAATGTTAGTGACATGAGGTTGAAACAGTTTTGTCTAGACAGGAAAAAATGGATGGGAATGAAGAATACTGAAGAAAATATACCAGATGTATGATGAATAGATACACCTGAGATTACTACCTGAATCAATGTATAGCAGTGATCTTATATAGTGACTTTACTATGAGACCACTAGTAGGCCTTGGGCAAGTAAATCTATCTCAACTTGTGTTTTGTCTACCTGTAAAAATTAGGCAGGGCTGTTGTCAGGATGAATGAGAGAAGTACAGTAAATCACTTTCCATACTAATTGCACCAAACGACAGTCATAGAGAATAACACTTACTACAGAAGCTGTAAGGTTAAGTGTGCCATTGGTGTTGACTCCTGGCGACCACAGAGTCCTGTGGTTTTCTTTTGGTAGAATACAGGAGGGGTTTACCATTGCCATCTCCCGTGCAGTATGAGATGATGTCGTTCAGCATCTTCCAATATCGCTGCTGCCTGATATCGGTGTTTCCCATAGCCTGGGAAACATACCAGCGGGGATTTGAACCAGCAACCTCTGGCTTGCTAGTCAAGTCATTTCCCTGCTGTGCCATTAGGTGGCTCATATAGAAGCAGTAGTCCTTTATTCAGTTACAGAGATGCCAGTAAGTGCTTCACACAACATCAATAAAATTAGTTTATAAAATTATTTATAAATGTTATTATTTAAAAAATAATAACAACAATATTGATAATAAAATTCAGCCATCCCAGGTCCTTGGGAAGGACTCAATGTCTGGATAAAACAAACGGGTCAATAACTTCTGGCTGACTGTGTAAACAAGAAATAATAATAATTTAATTTCTATACTGCCTTCCAAAGGCTCTAGGCAATTCACACAAATAAATACAATAAAAACAAAATACAACAAACAATTAAAACAGCAATTTAAAATATTCAAATATTCCTAGAAGTCAGGCTAAAAAAGTGTGTCAAGGGCTCTTTTGAAGGCTGTTAAAGATGTTAAACCACAAATGTCTATAGGGAGCGCATTCCACAGCCCAGGATCGACTAAGGCACTGAGCTGACGCATATGGAGATGGAGCTCTCTTGATGATCTTAATGTGTGGTGGGGATCATGCAGAAGAAGGTGCTCACCACAAGCCATAAACTTGGCTTAGATTCAGTCTTCCTCAACCTCTTCCCTAGTTCTGCAGGGAAAACTTGACTAAGTATAAAGGTGGTGCAAATATCTCAAACACCTAAGATTAACAGAGCATTTTCTTTGGGCTCCACCACAGTTGGGATGTCTTGGCATGGTGGGCAGGTTTGAAGTACTTTTTGCGGGAGGCACTGGTGAGCCACTGAATGCAAGTGTGACAGAGATATTATATATGTTGTTAAATTAGGCTCCACTGAATAGCACAATATTCCCAAATATGTCAAGGTTTCCCTAGCAGCTAGCTTGTCTCTGTTTTATAACAGTCTGTGACATTAAGAGGAAACACAGTGCTAATTTTGTGACTCATTAAGCACATTTGCTGCTGGTTACCAACAGAAAGATTGCCCACTTCAAAAGGCTACTGTGTCATGCCCCTTTTTAGTGACACGGTAGCAGCTGTGAAACACTGAGAAAAAATGACATGAAAGATTCACATGGTGCCCAAACTGCAAACAGAATCAGCTGAGGTCTAGGGAAACATTTATTAAGCGATAATGACCTTTGCTTAAATCTTCATGTCATGTTGACCAGCTGCTCAAGTCCACCTTTCCTTTCGTTTTTTTTTAAACACTAGAAAGTTGCCTAGGAGTCCCCCACCCCACCCCACCCCACTGTCACAAAAAATGAGCACAGTTGCAAGTGCAAGAGAGTAGGGAAATAATGGTTAGGGCTGTGCTCTCTTGGGCTGTTTTTCACTGCACCTAGTTTGCAGCTGGAAATGAAGAACAGCCAGAAAGAGAGAGAGAGAGGTATTACAAATCAGTGCATCCCCTGAGACTCTGTGTGAGAGAAGAATTAAATAAAAAAGGGAACGTCTTATGCCTTGGCAGTGCAAAAAGGAAAATATCTTTGTCTCCAGCCCAATGCACATGTAAGCTCTCTCTCTCTCCCTCATTCGCTTGCTCGCTCACTCTCTTACACACACACGCACACAACACTCTCTCTCCATGGTCAAAACATAGATTGATCTCTAGAGCATGTGTGTCTAGTAAAGAACAGAGCAGCCCTCCAAAAAAGGCTGTGTAATATATCATATTAGGCCAACTTCAGCTTGTGAAAGAAGATGCAGGTATATTGCAGACGCTGGGTCATTCTGAATAGAAATAGATCCAACAACAGTATCACTTTATGTATTTTCTAATATATTATGTATTTTCTAATATAGGACTCCTGTGCAGATAAAGTGTAGCTACAATTGAACAAGGTGGGACAAATGTTCCTGGGCTCCTGAGGAAGGGTGGTCTGTTGGCAGAGTGGCAGCTCACACACTTTGCTCTTCACAGTTGATATTGTTATATGAAGGGATTGTAGTAGGTATTTGTTTTTAAAATGTTTCTGAGCCAGAGGAATGCATGCATGCATGCAAGTGCATGTATGTGCAGAGGCTGTCTTCCCCCTGGACTTCCGGGCCAAAGTCCAGGGCCTCCACATCCCCTGGGGGCCCCCAAATCCTCTCTTGTCTGTGGTGTAGTCAGGTGGTTAGTCTGTGGTTAGCCCAGGAGCTGTGGTTGCTGTGAAGCGCTGCCGGCCTGTGCTGTGCCGGTCGGCGGAGCATGACTGTGACCTGTGCTGAGCGTGGCCTCTGCTTTAGAGACCAAGGGGGGAGTGGGGAAAGAAATATGTGGGATGGGAATATATTAAGTGTGTGTTGAAATGTTTCTGCTAATGCATATTTGCATAAATGTACCTGTTTTATATTCTTACATTCTTGTGAATTCAGCTGCTTTTATGTCCTCAAGAACCCACGTGTTAAAAATACTGTGTGTGTCATGACATGTGTCTGTGTGGGGGGATGATGTGGGGGGGGGGGATAGGGCTCCAAAGGCCTTTAGGTGCAGGCTCCAAGATTACCTAGGGGTGTGGGTGAGAGAGAAAGAGAGAAAATGTCTGCATGTGTGATATTACTTCCATAAGAGCAAGGGGAAAGGGCTCTTGTCTTAGGATCAGGACATCAGACTATCTATTTACTGATGAAAATTAGAGATACATGTATAATTTTAAGGACAAGCATATACCCTTTATAACGTAATGTGAAAAAACAAAACTTTGTCTAATTTTTAATCAAAACAATAAATGCCCTGCACGGGACTGAACCTGGGACCTTTGCATGAAAAGCACATGCTCTTCCACTGAGCTACAACCACTCCCCTGCAATGCAAAACCTGGATCAAATTTCAAAGTGTGCTTCCTCTCCAGTGCCTTTTTCTTTTAAAAGCCAAACAATTTTGCTTTTATTCTCTGTCCCACACTTTCTCCATGTCTTGGTCTCTGTCTTTGTCTCCCTCATAGCGCATGGAGAAACATAAAATCCCAATAGAAAAAGGATTTAATTTGCATTTAGCACTGAAGCTTTTGGGAAGGTTTATAAGGGGTAAAAATGCATTAAAAAACCATACTTCATCAGTTTCTTTGCTTGAGCCTCAGTGGGATGTTTGATTTAACATGATTCTTAACCATAGTTTTTGGCAACACTACAATATTTCAGAGCTTTCAGAGGTTTATATATTTTAAAAGACATATTTTCTGTGATGCTTATTGGTAGGGCTTTGAGTTTAGCTTTGGGGGGAGCATATGCAGGCAAATGCAGCCCTCCCCCACCCCCAAACCTCGCTGCTTCCTTAAAATCTGGGCTATAGACAATGGATTTCCCTGAGACAGCTAGAGCTATTCCTTTGAATGGGGCAAGGAATACCTGATTCTGGGTGAAACCTTTCACTTTATTTTCCTGTGGAGACTGTTGGGGGAAACGGACCATGACAAGCTACAAGCTACTGTATTTTGTAAGGTAAGTTTATTTCATGGAAAGGCTTAAATTTAAAGGCCTTTGTTGACTTATTTGAACTTCTACTTATTAATCTCCATGCAGTGTTACAGAACTTTTTGTGCAAGTCTTTGTAACCTAGGAGTTTTACACTCACATTTGCACTCACGGTGAAAACTGAAAATCCAAAAATCAAGAGTGCTCATTCTTTTCCTAGAATCCCACCAGTCCTGCTTTGTACTCTGTGGATGTTGTGACAGGTGGGAAGGAAGCTTGCAGTGAGTCCTGATAGCCTGCAAATGATGGAACACATCAAATGTTTATTCTGAGAAGTAAGTGAACTCACTTGATGATGATGATAAATAAATTACTACTACTACTAATAATAATAATAATAATGATAATGATAATAATAATAATAGTGTTAAGGGCTGAGTATTACACTGAGTAGAGCAAAGCAGTGATCTAGTTTTCTTAATCAGAACATGGAGTCTAGAATGCAAGAGGAAGAAGTAACACACTTCTCTTTCTTTCTGTATATGCAAAGAAGCAGTACATTCACCCCTCTTCACAGGGGCAAATGACATTCCTCGTCAAAGAATCAATGGCTATTAGGAGTTACCGCGTCCATTTTCTCTCATCTGCCTAGCCAACCTCCTTCAGAAAGGAGGGGGAAAATAGACAGCTCCTCTTTCTTCAGCTTTTAACAGCTTTGGAGGTCAGGATGCTGCTATTGGTTCAGCTTTGTGTGCGATATGGAGCTGTTCACTTAGCAACAGCAAGCAGAAGAAGCAGACAGCCACACCACCTGGTTCAGCGAGCATCTGAGTGGTTTAAGAGATTTACTCTTCTACCACACAGAAACAATTCTGTTCTGAGAAATGTTCAACATCTCCTTGGGCATTGGTGAACGATATGATGTCCAGCACCTTGAGTCATCATGCCTGGAGAAAGTAGCCTCAACCAGCACGATGCACTATTGATAGGAGGACTTAATCAGAGCTTAATGACAATTGAAAGTGACTTGGTAGAGCACATATTTAACATGAACTGTAAACCATGATAACTCAGCCTGAGAAAAAGGAAAGGAGAAGGAATGGATGTCATATAGAAATTTGTAAAAAAACAGATGCAACTCTAGCAAAGTGATATATAAAAATTACCCACTAGTAACTTATTAGTTCCTTTTACATGTTTCTTTTCCAAAGCACCTTTTCTTTGGGCAGCAATATAGAAATCCAACAAAATTAAAATTAATAGTCTCAATAATTTCACCGCAATCTACAGTTTCCATTATTGCACATATATTTTAAACCTTCTGAAGTGTTTTGTGCATCAGAGAAAGATGAACTCTAGGAACACAGGAAGTTGCCTTATACTGAGTCAGACCATTGGTCCATCTAGCTCAGTATTGCCTACACAGACTGGCAGTGGCTTCTCTAAAACTGCAGGCACAAATCTCCCTCAGCCCTATCTTGGAGGTGCCAGAGGGGGAACTTGGAACCTTCTGCATGCAAGCATGCAGGTGCTCTTCTCAGAGGAGCCCCATCCCTAAGGGAAATATCTTACAGTGCTCACACATGTAATCTCCCATTCAAATGCAAACCAGGGTGGACCCTGCTTAGCAAAGGAGACAATTCATGCTTGCTACCACAAGACCAGCTCTCCTTCCTCTGAAATTTATTTCTTTTATTTTATTTATTGTTAAATTTATATACCGCCTTTCATTAAAACAACCCCAAGGCGGTTAATAGGATAGGAAGTAACAGCCCCATCGCTAACTGATTCCCTGGCCTAAATCTCAATTTCAAAATGGCACCACCACCATTAATATCCACTCTTATCATTGGGCTGTCTCTTCACCTGATTGAATGCTTGTATGAGCCTTCATAACAGCTTGTTCAGAAAACTCTTCTTTGACCCTCACCATTCAGTTCATGTAGCTGGTTCGGATATGTTTGCACCAGCTGTTTTTCCACATAGTGTGTTCCTCAACGTGCTGCAAGAAACCCACACTTCATCTGTTCGGCACTAGTTTAACATTCCAGGACTGGCTTTCCTTCAGTTAGAGTTAGTACCCCATTAAAGAGGTACTAGCTTTCCCACAGTGGCCTCTTGAGAAGTCTGTTGTCTGTGCAGAAATGGTAGGATATATCACATCTTTGAAGGCCTGTCTTCAATAAATTTATTTGACAGGAGGCACAGCAGGAGAACAAAACATATATGGGCTGGAAATGCACACAGAAAATCAGGGAGATTACCACAACAAAATAAATGGGAAGTGCAACAGAGTCACACTGATACAGACATACCCAGAGCCTGATTTGCACTGGCCACTGTCAGTTAACCGGCACAGACCAGTTTCTACTGAGCATTGTGTTTGACAAGCCCTCCCTATCCATTGCTGGTATGTCCTAAAGGAATTTTCTTCAGGAATGTTTCACACACACACACACACACACACCTACCTGTATGTTGCCTATTTCAAGCAGTTGCCATATTTTGAGGAACAAAAATGAAAGAAAATGAAAGTCAGTGGGCAGGCAGAATCCAAACCAAGTGAGTCATGACTATGTCCCATTGGATTTTAATTGGATTTTCAATTAAATTTTGCTCTTTAATTTATTTAAATGTGTTTTGTTTTATTTTAAGCAATTAAAGTTTAACTAATACTAAGTATTGTTTGAAAAAATAAGTGAAATTTGAATTTAATCCAAACAAGTTAAATTCTATGCAATTTTTGGATAAAGCCATTTTTGGAAGGGCGGTATAGAAATCAAATAAATAAATAAATAAAAGCTCTCTAAACTCATGATTGTTCATCGATCACACTGAATTACTGCCTGCTCTTAAAAGAGAAAGAAAGGGAACATGTTTTGCTTCTTAGGTTAAGTATTATAAATATGACAAATAGGAAATTTATTCTATTTATTATTATAGAAAATTATGAAACTGTTTGACTGTCAACCAAGTAGTGTGAACATTTACTTTCTGTCCCATAGGGAAACACTGATTTTATCCAGAAAGTATGCCTTGTTTTGAAAAATTCAGGACCCAGCAGCCCTCATTCTGTACTGGATTGTAGCCTTTTCCTTAAGTGATCTTGTATATATACAGAGAATAAAAATCTATTAGCTTCACAATTCACATTCTCCTTCACTATACAAGCAGATATATCGACATAGTGCAAAAGAAAATATTGGTGGTATACTGAAGGCTCAATAGTCACAGGTTTTGGATTATGCTCCTGGATATTCCAAAGGCTTTCTACAGTTACAAACAAATCTCTCTCTCTCTCTCTCTCTCTCTCTCTAATTCTCTAAGATGTACCCATGGCTAATTCCATGTGTGGCAGTTCTCGCAAGAGTTGAGAAGCGAGGGGAGAGGAAAGTGACGGTGGTGGGGAAAATAAGGCCAATGGACAGGCCAGCGAACGAGCGGGTGGAGAAAGCAGCAGCAGCAGGGGGTGGGGAGAGAAAGTAGAGGTGGCCGGGTGGGAGAAAGTGGTGGCTGGCTGGGAAAAATGGCTGGCCAGGTGGACGGCCAGAGAGAAAAAACATTGGAGGGAGGAAGAGGGAAGAGGAGGGAGGAGAATGAGGGGCTGAGAATGACGGAGATGGGCCAAGAATGAGGGAGAACTAGAGGCACAGATATGCTCTGTGCCCGGGCCAGCTAGTATATTTACATTATTACAGTAACCAACTAGTATGCACTCTTGTTCAGGAAATGCTTCATTATAAGATGGGAAACTTTAAGGCTGCTCACACAGCAGCTCCACCTGGGCTTGTGTAGCCCTTCCAGGGTAGGGCTGCTTGTGTGAAGCACTGGGATTGGGGCCAATCCCTGCACTGCCGACAGGTAAAGGTAAAGTTGTGCCATCGAGTCGGTGTCAACTCCTGGTGACCACAGAGCCATGTGGTTTTCTTGGGTAGCCCAGGCTCCCTCCCCCCGCCCCGGCCCAGTCTTTTAGCCAGGTAGAAGGACACAAGTGCCCTCTTCTCCCTGGGTTCCTGGTTGGCTGAGGGGAAATTCCTCAATGCACTATGTTCCTGGTACGGTGCATTTGAGGGATGCCAGAAGACTTCCTTATCTGCTTCCCAGGTCTGCCACTCAGCGTGACACAGCATATGTGCCATGTGAGCAGCAGAGCTGTTGGCTGGAGTCTGATCCTGTGCAGGGAGGCAGGGAGGAGTCTGCCTCCCCGCCAGCCCTTCCTTCCCACCCCCTGACATTTTCGGTCATGAGAACAACCTTATTCTTTAAAGCAGATCTGGCCAACTTCAGCCCTCCTGCAGATGTTGGCCTACACATAATCCCTGGCTATTAGCCACTGTGGCTGGGGATTATGGGAGTTGTAGTCCAAAAACAGCTGCGGGGCCTAGGTTGAGCAGGCCTGGTTTAAAGCAATGGTTGAAATAAGATTTCTTTCTTTGATATTTAAACCATTATTTAAATCATTTTGTTTTAAATCAATCTGTCCTGATAAAAATGGCCATGTACCAGTCTTACATTTGTTTGCTAAGGAAAAGAGTATGTGTAGGTCAGAGGTATGTGGGGCCTAGAGTGTGAGTTCCATTTATTCTTTTTAAAAAATAAATAAAGTTAGATGTTGTTTTTTCTATTAAATATATACAAAGCAGCTTACAATAAGTCACCCAGTGAAACAATAAAAATACACAAGACAGACTGACAAAGCAGCAGCTGCCAGAGTCAGCAGAGCAGTTTTAAAAAACCAGTAAAAACCAATTAGATAAAAGCAGTGGAACCACAGGTCACCCATTAGGTCTTGGATTTTATTTATTTTTTAAAAGAAGGCTTATCCTGCCTTCTAAAATCGAACAATGTTGTTGCCTCATGGATCTGTCTGTGGAAATATTTTACAGATAAGGCAATACCACGTAAATCCCCTCTCCCAGTCATATAGGAACATATGACTGGGAAAGGAGTTTTCAGTGGTACTGCCCTGTCTCTGCAATATCAGTCAATCAATCAATCAATCAATCAATCAGTCTGTGGAATACCTTCCCAGACAGATCCATGAGGCAGAAACACTGCTTTATATTGAGTCAGACCATTGGTCCAGACAGTTCCGTACTGTCTATTCTGACTGGCAGCAGCTCCTCAGGATTTCAGACAGGGTTCATTCCTAGCCCTGTCTGGAGGTGCCAGGGATTGAAACTGGACCTGCTACATGGGAAAGCAGGTACTCTGCAACTGAGATGCAACCCCCTCCTCGGCTGCACCTACCTAACTGGTAGGTGAATGCAGAGGAGGGCCTCTGAAGCAGGACTTAAAAATGGCAGGAAGGTCCACATGGGAGAAGGCAGTATTTCAAGAACACTGGCCCACATGTTGTGCAGCATAACGCACAAGGAGTGCCAATTCACCCACACTGCTGTGGCCTCCTAGTTGAGGGCCGCAATGTCACTCTTTTGCACAAGAGCACAAACGCTTCAAGTAGAGCATCTGTGCTCTGGAAGTGTCCGTTAGATCGGAAACAGTCGTGCAATGTTCTAACTAGCGCTTGGAGTAGGTGTGTTGTGCAAAAGTGCTTCGCTAGGGGCCTGCAGCCACACGGGCAGACTGCCACCCCCTGCATTACACAACATGTGGGCCACTGGCCCCAAGTCATTTAGGGCTTCAACAGTCAGATAGAGTGTTAATATAGGACTGCTATGTCCTTTACTATATAAACATTTGTTCATGTAAGCAGTGAAACTCTTTTAGTAATTCCCACTTAACCATTATTGGTTATATTGATGATGTCACACTATGTAGGTTTCCTCTGTTTTCAACAAGTCTGCTTAGCTGAGAAAGAGAAAAGAAACCACTTGGCTGTTCACAACCTAGAAATCCTTCCCCCAAGTAAAAACCCACCAACAGCATGTTATTTTATCCTTTTAACCCTCTTTGTCAATGTATTTTGCTAGATTTTCCTCACACTCAAAAATACAATAGACATACTATGAAGGAGAGGAAGCAGCACTTCCTCAGATAAATCATATACAATTATATATTCAGTAGCAAAAGTAAACCCTATAATTTTCTAAAGACAGAGATGCAATGGTGGATGAAGGTCTTTTCTTCTGGCTCAGCAATGACTTCTACAATAGAGACTGTGTTTGAATTATATGATAGCTGTGCAAACTTTCTTCATGTGTTAACCCTGTAAGAGGCAACAACAGTGTGGATCCAAAAACACTTGGTAGCTTATTCTACGGTACCCCAAGAGGAAAACATGGAAACACAGGAAGCTGCATTGTAAAATGTCAGACCATTGGTCCATCTAACTCAGTATGCTGACTGACAGCAGCTCTCCAAGGTTTCAGGCAGGAGTCTTTCCCAGCCCTTTCTGGAGATGTCAGGGGTTGAACCTGGGACCTTTTGCAATGCAAAGCAGATGCTCTAATCCTGAGCTTTGGTCCTATCCGCCCCACCAGGAAAAGCCCTCATGTCATTTGTGGTTAAGCAGCACAAGGAACTGAGGAACAGAAAACCAGAGGTCCTGCTCTGCATCCACCCACCATCAGAGGTTATTCATAACTGTCTAATTAATTTATGAATCCCCTGCTAACTAAGCAAAGAGGCACCTTTTAAAAGTGGCAATTCTCTTTATTTAGCAGGGGGAGAACAACCGGCCCTATCCATCCCCAGCACACCTAGGTCCAAAATCAACCTGGACCTGAAGGGCTTCAGAGCCCGCCCACCCCCTGCCACGAGCCCCCCCCAATTATTTTTAAATACCTGCCGCCACCCCACCACAGTTCTTGTCAGGGGGAGGGCATCCAAATGTTCTGGGGAGCCTCCTCTGAGCCCCACCTCTGCCCCATGACAGCATTGGTTGCACTGCTGCTGCTCCCTTGCACCAAAACTCTTCACCAAGAGGGCCCACTAGAACTTCTTTTCCACTGGTATGGAGTTTTTAGGCAGGGAAGTCTTCAAGAGTATTGTGCCCTTGGCCCCCACCACCATGCGGCCCCTCTTCTTCGCAGCTCAGCATTCAAGCAGCTCCTTTCTCCTTCCTTCCCCATGCACGCAGCCCCCTCCCCTGCCCCCCATCTGTAAGGAGCTGTACTCTGCACTGCTGGCGATGGGTGGTGGTTGTGAGCCATCTCCAAAGGCAGCAGCAGGCATGTAGTGGGGGGCGGGGCGCAGGGACCAAGGAGTGCCAGCACTTCTCAGCTTCTCTGGCTGTTGGGGTGGGAATAGGGCTGCTGCAATGGGGCTGCGGCAGATAAGAGGGGGGCTCAATCGCAGCAGCTTCCTGACTAGGAGATCAGAGGGGACTGATAGAAGATGCTGAGTCCTCCAGCTGCTCCTCCTACGAGGAAGGAGGGGCCCAGGAGCATCCAGGCTGTGGGAGAGACTGCTGCCCAGCCAGGAAGAGGCTATCCCACCCAGAGGATGCTTCAAGGAGCAGAGCCTTGGCCTTGTTTAGGTGGAGCTCAAGTTGGGCGCTTCTCTTCCTCCAGCTCCTCCACGTGAAACACCAAGACAGAGCAGAGACCGCCACCAGGGCACCTCCAGCAGCACCAGAATGAGGACAGGAGGGAGGCCAACGAGTGGAAGGGCGCAGAAGTCATTCATGGCTGGACTCAAAAAGCCATGGGGGAGTAGAGACAAATCAAAAGGCAGGCACTGCTTCTCTCCAGCAAGTGGCCCACCCAAAAAAGGGAGGATGCAGAAGAACCTTGGCTTTGTTCAGGTGGAGCTTTTGGGCCCTCCTGCCACTTTTCCAGCTCACTCTGCACCCTCAGCAGTGGCCACTCGCCCACCAGCCACTGCATCTGCCACTGCCACGGGGAGGCCTGCTCAGCTCACCCCCATGGGTGTGCAAATGGCGGTGGAAATTGCAAATATTGGTGTGGTGGGGCAGCGGTGGGTAGGGCACGGGGCAGTGATAGGGCTCTGAGGAGGCCCCCCAGAACATTTGGAGGGCCCCCCCACTGGAGACAGGAGGCCATGGACCTGATCCCCAAGGTCCATGGCTAAGAGCGCTTCTGCCACCACCAGCCTTCAAGACCTTTACACACATGTTTTTATGGAGGTGGGTAAAGTTTTCATGTGATAAAATGTGGGATAAAATTGCATGTGATAAAATGTTTTCATGTGGGAGAGTGAATGCCTAAAATAGCCCCCACAGTAAAATCTCCAAAGTTACCACTGGGGGAAACATCCCTTCAAATGCAGCATTTGAAGAGTGGAAACAGCCACTGTACCCAGTGTACAAATTTTTCCTATGCAGCTAACATGCATATACACAGCCTGAGTCACTATATTTATTTGATTTTAAAAAAACAAAACACCCCAGAGAGCTGATCTTGGGGAGGAGAGCTGGTCTTGTGGTAGCAAGCCTGAATTGTCTCCTTTGCTAAGCAGGGTCCACCCTGGTTTGCATTGGAATGAGAGACATGTGTGAGCACTATAAGATATTCCCCTCAGGGGAGGATCTCAGATGCTTCTTCGGGGGAAGAGCATCTACATACTTGCATGCAGGTTACAAGTTTTTTCTCTGGCATCTCCAACATAGGCCTGAGAGAGACTCCTGCCTGCAACCTCGGAGAAGCCGCTGCCAGTCTACATAGACGATACTGAGCTAGATAGACCAATGGTCTGACTCAGTATAAGGCACCTTCCTATCCTAACTCTATTTTTAAAAAAATGATAAAATCACTAGATCAAAAAAATATAAAAATAAAAATCCAGGAAATCATCTTCCTATAGTAAGAATTCCGGATAAAGTTCTCAGCTCTTGTATTTATGTTTTCTAACCAGTTTATCCAGCCTGATTTCCTGTTTTTCCTATTTAGTCTTTCATGCATAATACTCTAGTCGTTTTGTTTTGAACTCTGGTTAGGTTTTGTTTTAAAAAAGCATTTTAAAAATTGTTATTGTACATAGTGACTGGGCAATGTGTACAGAAAATGCTTCACTTATATTTTCTGTTACTGCCAAGCCCAGTCTCACAAAATCCACCTCTATCTCACTGTTTCTTAGTATTGCATAATTACCAACCTGTCTCTAATCTTCTGCTTTGGGGCACAGTGACAACCCAGTTCCAGGTATTCCTGAATGAAACTGATGATCTCTAGACCCATGTAAATCTAGTTTCCTTTCTGGTTTGGGAACTGAAGTAGCCTTGATCACTCTGGCTGATTATCTATGATAGGAATTGGACAGGAAGAATGTGCTTCTGACTTTTGATAGCATCACCCATGTTATCCTTCGGGGCTTTGTGACTGGGATGGGGACTGGAGTGGAAGTACCATTTTGTCGATGGTTCAGATCTTCCTCAAGGGAAAGTTCCATAAGGAAGCATCCAGAAGCATAAGGTGCTGTGAGTCACCTGTTCGGCACCATACAGGCAAAGTTGGAGCGGAGCAGATAAATATGAGGGGGGGGGAGCAAAAAACAAGCTGTTGCCTAGCCAGAGGGAGGAGGGCCCCTCCCTCCCTCAAGGGCCCAGGGACATTTCATCTATGGAATTCTCTGCCACAGGATAGCATTCATCACCATTGCCCATAGCTTGGATGGCTTTAAAAGTGGCTTGGACAAATTCATGGACAAATAGCTACTAGTTTGGTGGTAACAGGCTGCCTCCACTACTAGTATGGTGGTAATAGGCTGCCTCCAGCCTCAGAGGCAAATTGCCTGTATGGTGCCGAACAGGTGACTCATAGCACCTTATGCTTCTGGATGCTTCCTTATGGAACTTTCCCTTGAGAAATATCTGAATTGCCTCTGAATACCAATTGCAGGGAGCAACAGCAAGGAGAAGGCATGCCTGTGGGCAAGAGCCTGTGGGCTTCTCAGAGGCACCTGGCAGGGCCACTGTGGGAGATAAGCCTTGGGCCTGATCCAACAGGGTTGTTCTTATATGAGCCCCACACCCACCGCTGTTCAATTGTAGCTGTGTTGGCTGTGTTCCTGGCACCATGGTCTTCAACAGATGGTATCCCACCATGACATTGGATCTTATCCGCTGTACTATGTAACCTCTACCTGAAACTGCTGGGTGAGATTGTTCAGAGATTTGGAGTTAGTTATAAGCAACATACTGATGGCATGCAAGCCTGTTTCCCTGCTCCATCTCAAACAAGGGAGATGTGTGGGTCCTGAAATCAGTGAAGGCTAGATGTAGACAAACAAGTGGAAACTTAATCCAGACAAAACAGAAGTGCTCCTGGTCAGAACAGCAGGTCCATCAGCCATTCTAGAAAGTGTTGCACTGCACTGAAACATTTGAGGTCAGGCCTGCAGTGTCACGTTTTCTCACACTATTTCTTCTGGATGCTCTGTCCAGGAGTGCTTTTGCTCAGCTTAAGCTGGTGCATCAGCTGAGCCTATTCCAGGAGAAAACAAACTTGGCATCACACATGCCTTCATTCCACCCTGTCTAGACCAGGGTTTCTTAACCTTGGGCCCCCAGATGTTGCTGGACTACAATTCCCAGAATCCCTAGATATGGCCTTTGTGGCTGGGGATTCTGGGAGTTGTAGTCCAACATCTGGGGGCCCAAGGTTAAGAAACCCTGGTCTGGACTACTGCAATGTGCACTGTGTGATACTGCATTTGAAGAGTATTAGAACTCCAATAGGTGCAAGACACTGCTGCTTAAGTTGTGATTAGTTTTGGGGAGCTTATTGCTCATGGTTGTATGGACTACACTGGCTCCCAGTCTGTTTCTGAGCCAATACAAAGTGCTGATTATACCCTTTAAAGGCCTGAATAGCTTATGACGAGGATACTTAAAAGGACTGCCCGCCACTATCCGCTTCAGCCCAACATGCTAAGATCAATAGGGAAAGGCAATTTTGAGTGTCACCTTCAGAGGTACCATCAGTGGGACTCAGAATGTCTCCCCTGCCCCACAGATCTAACTAGCCTCCAGTTTGCCTGCTTTTCATTATCTTTTGAAAACCTGCCTGTTTCAGCAGGCCATCAGTTAATTGCTACTCAGATTTTGTTTGGAATCTCTTTTCAATTATGTCATCTTAAACATTTTTGTTTTATAGATTGGTTTTTAATTGTTAACTTTTTATGTAAGCTGCTTTAAGCATTCTTCCTCTCATTGCAAGGCAGGATAAAAATGTCCTGATAAGTCTCAGTTATTTGGCTTATGTGACATGTGAAGAGACTAAAACAGCATTTTTTTTTTAAAAAAAGGAAAGTACAGAATACTTAACAGTTAACTTGAATTGCTGAATTATGATTTGCTCCATTAACATGAAACCTATAATCTCCTTCAGGTTATTCCAACAAGATAAATCCATAGTTTACAGGTTTTTAAAATCAAGACATTATGAAGTTGACATGTTGAGTGAGAAACTGTGTTGGGGACATTACATTCACTGAAACACTATGCATTCCCTTACAGACAACAATGTAACTTTGGTGGGGGTAGGGATAGCACCGTTATACAGGTACAGACAAACCACTCCCAAAATAGCTGTTTCCCAATTAAGATGAGATTGTACTAGGCCAGCATGAAGGAAATCCAAAGTGTAATGCTGCCGAGAGAGTGGTTGGGGCGGGGGGGGGGGGCATATATAATATCTTGGTTGTCTCCCATCCCTCAAGCAATGTATCTTTAGTTCTCACTTGAACAACAACTGGGCAACATGTCTAGCAACAGGATGCTGTATTCAAAACAAGACTCCCCTTTTTTCTTTTCTTTTTTTGGTAAGGTTCTTTACAAATGACAACTCAGTACATGCCCCTGCAATGTTCGTAATATGACACTCCCATCTGTCTGTGCTCAGCAAGCAAGCCTGCCCCAGGCTACATCTTTTTCTGCAGCACACAATTTCACACCCCTTCTTAGAAGCTCAAAAAATAAAATAAAATAGGGGTAGTTAAGTAGATCCTCCCAGCATTCCGAGCAACTGTAACTGCATCTAAGCCTACAGCTCATTTTCATTTCTGCTGTTTTCTGCAGAGAAAGCAGCCGTGTGTTTTACCTGTCCTTAACAAAGAATTATTTTTGGTTCAGATCCACAAAATGCTAGAAAGTAATATCCTGCTATCAGGCACATATTTGTAAGCAAAGCACCATAATGTTAGGATTTTTTGAAAATAAATAGCTTGCTGAAGACATTTTTGAAAAAGCAACAGCTGCAGAAACTTAAGAAGAGCTGTTACGTTATTATTTTCCCAGGCAAAAAAAACTATGGTAGGATTGCAATACTTAATTGATTGGTTAGATTAATACCCACCCACCCCCGCCCAAGATATTTACTATAAACTTAAGGGGATTGAGTAGGCCAGTTCTGTCACTCTTGCCCCTATGTTTTCCTCTCTGACACCCCCATTCTGTGGTTCAACTACTCTCAACATTATGTAGGTCTTGAAAACTCACAGCTTCTTGCTGGGCTGTAGTGTGCACTTCTACATTTTTTTAATTCACAAACTTATATACTTCTAGACACATTCCCCATCTGTGTAGAAACTTTGACCGGGACAGGGAGGGTAGCCCCATTTCACTTCCAAATTGATAGGCACTTGACCATCTAAGTTCATTTTTAGAAGGAAAAAGTGGGACCTGCAACAAAACATTGCATCCGCTGATGCTAATGGCACCCATATCCAGGATAAGGGTTCAAGAACACCTATCCTTCCCCCGACTCCACCAACTCCCATTGTCCATTTGTTGTTGGTTTTCCTCCCAAAGGATACCTCTAACATTCATGCTTCTTGAAAGACATTGGCCATTCTCAGTGCTCATTAAGCAAGTTTTTTCAGTTGGGGGGGTCTGTATTTTTTCCTCTTACTTTACAAATTTATATACATTTCTGATCTAGAAACTTCCACAATTATGTAGAAATCATTACCTTGTTTTCTGGTGGCTTGTTTTGCTTCCAAACCGATAAGCACTCCACCATGCAAGTGTGCTAGAGGGAACAATTATGCTTTTTCACTATATGCATGCAACATCCAGTGGTGGCCCATCTGGGTGGGGTGGGGGCGGTGGAAAATGAGCCACAGGTTCAGCGCGTTTCCACTCTTGCCCCACCCCTGCTGTCTCAGTCTCCCTCACCCCACCCCATTGCCACATTAACCCCAGGTGCATGGGCTGGTCATTCGCCCAGTTCCTCAACCCAACAAATGACCAGTCCATGTGCCTGGGGTTAATGTGGCAGTGAGGTAAAGTGCAGGAGAGTATGGTAGCCAGTGTGGGATGAAAAGAGTGAACACAAGGCACACCCATAGCTCTTTCCTCCCCCACCCAGACATCAGCGGCCTTAGATTATGTTTTGCTAATACAATCATTGTGAAGTTGTAATTTTGCATGTGGAATTCTGATGATTTTATGTTCTCTTATTATTTCTTACATTTCTACCCCACTCCCTGACCAGAAAAGACTCCTTACAATAAACTGGATAAAATACATCAAAATAACAGGATTTTAAAAACCAAGATAAAATAAGTCAAAACAATAGGATAAAGCATAAAAGCAATCAGCTCCAATAAGCCATCAGGTTATAAAAATTTCCCTAGAAAGGAAGGCTCTGAACTGTCTCCTGGACACAAAGGGAGAGATAGCCAGCTGAGCTTCTGTCAGCAAGAGGTTCCCTTGAAGGGGCTCTACAAAGGAGATCACCCTCTGACTGGTGTTACCTGTGACACCTCAGAACCCATTACAGGTGTTCTCTTGTACATGAGGGAGTATACAGGAGCTTTCCCAGACAGCAGGCTTTACCGTGGGTTTACTGCAAGTTTGTATTTGCCCAAAAAACAATGCAAAAAGTGGATTTTTTCATCCCAGACATAAATTGGGCTAGGCTATAATGCACAATCGTCAGAATCGTTCAGGCAATGGTTTTCCCTGTAACGCTATACAGATGTGAAAGCTGGACTTTGAAGAAGCAAGATAGAAAAAGCATTGACGCTTTTGAACTTTGGTGCTGGAGAAGACTTTTGAGGATACCATGGACAGCCAGGAAAACAAACAAATGGATCATAGAACAAATGAATCCAGAATTTTCACTTGAGGCACAAATGACCAGGCTCAAACTATCATACTTTGGACACATTATGCAAAGACCCAGCTCCCTTGAGAAGTCTATAATGCTTGGGAAAGTTGGAGGAAAGAGAAGAAGAGGATGACCAGCAGCAAGGTGGATGGACTCAGTTACGACAGCAATGAATGCACCACTGAGAGACTTTAAAGGCCAAGTTGAAGACAGATCATCCTGGAGAGAATCTATCTATGTGGTCGCTAAGAGTCGACACTGACTTGACATCATTTAATCAATCAATCAATCAATCAATCAATAATGCACAATTTTTAAAAAACTGACTCTTGTGTAAAGTGCTTCCCAATATCTCACATGGGCTTCGGCGTGAATCCAGATGATGTACAAATGCACACCCTCCATTCTGTTGGAGAAGCGAGCTAAAAGCCCCATCTGGGAATGCTCCAGGTGAAGCTGCTCCTGCAAATATCTGTGACCAAGTATCAAGAAGTCACTAGGAAGTCTAAGAACACCAATGGGGACATACTCCTTCACCATCAATTTCCCATCAAAGCTCATTCACCAGTGTAACCAAAGCAATTTCTGTCTCAAACCTTGTACAAGCCAGTTTGAAATGGGTCCAGAAAAATCACCTTTCTCCAGACAAATCTAAGTTGATCTGCACACAACTTGTATTTCTTTGTCCACAAAGAAATTTGAGGTTGAATCTTTCTGGGTTCAATTCATCTGATTAGGGCTCTAAAAAAAAGGCGTGTGTCACAATTCAAGGCTACCAACACTGTACCATACTCAGATATACCATCACCTTCAAAGGTTTACTCAACCTCTCCTGCCAATAGAATATGTGACTAACAAAAGCTAGAAGATCAGTCAGGACAGCACAGATTTCTGCCAGAACTCTGTCAATATCCTCAAGCAGCACCAATTTAATCTTTTATAGATTACTGTATTTATTTATTATTTTATTTATGAAAAAAATATTTGGAAAAATATTAGAGATTCATAGAGAATATATCTAACAAAGGCTATATTTATTCTATTATTTGATACTATCAACAGACATGGACTCCAGATCTATCAATATGAGGGCAATATCATCTGCCTATATACCTCTGGCTTTATCTTGTAAACTACTCTGAGAACCATTATGGTTGAAAAGCAGTACATAAATATCATATATTTAAAAAAAAAATGAAATGGTGTTCAAAAGCAGTACACTGCTGGATGTTAGGGAGAAATAAGGAGGACTCCACAATGAGAAACCAAAAATGTCATCATCCTACTTGTAAGGTTCCAGAGGTGTTCCAGATGGCTGCTGATGGAAATAGACTATTGGACTAGATGGACATGTTTTTGCTAAAGCTAATGCTTCTGTTATGGGGGAATCACATTTTTCCAGTGCATAAACTGTAATCTTTTGACACTAGTAAAATACAATCCATCACCAAAAAGAGCCAAAATTACAACTTTGAGTGCAATGTAGAATATGATTTGCATCTGCTCATGTTAGCCCTTTAAAAGCGAAATAAGAAGCCAACGCCAGCAAGGCTAGCACCTCCTTTCTTCCTGAGGCCTGAAGTGATGTCCCACAATTTCCATTATTATTACATTCTTTGCAGGCTGCATTCTTCCAGTTTCCAGTGGAAAAATCTATATCCCCTCCTGCAGCAAAGTTGTCACTTCTCCAACAGTGCTTTTGCCCATTCTGTGTGGACTGGATATGCCGATGACACTGGACTGTAGAGTGCATGTATATCATTAAGTATAATGTGCAAAGGGTTTCTGAACATCTGGAAAGGTCCTAAGAATCACTACACTAATCTATTAAAAGCAGTTAGGAAGCATTTGGTGTAATAGCTGTTTCATGTCACACCAGTGGTAACAGAATGGAAGCTGAGAAAGCGTGACTGCTTGTGTCAAGCAGAGAAAAACACAGAACCCAAATGCTTTCACTTCTTTTAAAAATCTTCAATAGCATGATCATGCTTATCACCTTGACAATAGATTCCACAAGGCAGATGAAGAATGGCTAATGCTCCCAAACTAGCAGAATGAAATCCAGTCCTGCAGGCAGTCCATTAGGAACTACCAGTTGGAGGTTATCAAATCAGATCTGTGCAATTGTGGAAGACCATGCAAAGTTTTATAAATCAGCATGAAGAGTTTACAGCGAATATGCCACTAAATAAAGAAGAATGAGACTTCTTCTGGCTGTAGCTTAAATTAATCCTTTTGAATTTGCTTGTATTGAGCTGGAGCACTAAAAGCAAAGGAAATAAATAAAATGAAAATCCAGCCTCCTACCCAAGAACTATGAATTAAATATTTTTGTGTGCTGCTTTAAGAAACCATTTAATTATAATGGACCAGTCTGAATGAGACACCAGCTGTACCATGTGATCAGGATGGGGTCATGCTGAGAGTGTGCCTGCCCTGACATCACTGGAGGACATCCCAACATGCTGTTAAGGTGCCCCTTTATGAATAACCCCTCACATGATTAAGGAACACCCTCCAGTGATGTCAGGGTGGGCACACTCACAGAGCAACCCCACCTTGATCACTATGACTCCAGCATCTCATCTGAACCAGCTATTACTGGTGGTCAATAAAACAGTTCCCTCTTATGTCCAGGTTTTTGCTTTGGCAATGTGATATGAGATGCATTTCCTTGACTCTGAATTGGCTTTGTTTGCCCCCAGTGACACTGTCAACAATGCCAAGTATACTTGGCAATTTTATGTTGTAACATCATCACATTCACAATGTGATCTTATTGATATGGTGATTTTAATTGTAAACTGTCCAGAGACACAGGTTTGGGGCGGTATAGATATAAGTTAAACTAGCTGGGCCAGCCACAGAGCATCTGTGCCTCCAGCCGGCCCAACCACAACTGCTGTTCTCCCCGCCCCCCCGCCACGCTGGCATGCTTGGCTTTCTGGCTGACAGGCCACTCCCCCCCCCCACACACACACACCCGCCGTGCTCTCGCTTCCTCTTCCCTCCACCCCACCCTTTCTGGTTTGGGGGCCAGCTGGAAAGCCAGTCTGCCACCTCCTCCCCCACAATCCCAGTAGCGGCAGTCACCACCTCCTCCCTGCAGCCGGGCCACACCAGCCCGGCCCATAGCCACCTCCTTTTCCCAGCGGCTGGGCCAGGCCTGCCCGCCACCACTTCCTTCTCCCAGCGCCTGGGCCAGGCTGGCCCATCACCACCTCCTCTTTCTCCCAGCAGCCGAGCCGGGGAGACCCGTCACCACCTCCTCCTGTTCCTGCCGGGTGGGCTAGGCTGGCCTGCCGCCACCTTCTCCTCCCAGCAGCCGGGCCAACCCACGGCCACCTCCTGCATCCCGTGGCCGGGCCAGGCCAGTCCGCCACGGCCTTTTCCTTCTCCCGGCAGCCGAGCCAGGCTGGCCTGCTGCCACATCCTCTTCCTGGTAGCCGGGCCAGCCCGCCGCCACGTCCTATTCCCACTGGCCGGCCGGCCCTGCTACTGCCTTCTCTGGCCGACTGGCTGCCACCACCATTGTTTCCCCATTCCTGTTGCTATCCCCCAGGCAGCTGTTCTTGTGAGAGCTGCCACACCTAGGATCAGTGACGGGTACGTTTAGGAGAATTTAGATAGATAGATAGATAGCAAAGGAAAGTGAACAATCCAACAAGTGCTAAAATATATGTGATTTTAGGAGACTTTTAAGGAACATTTCAGGGACCCAGGATCACCTTTACATACCAAAAATGTTTGTCCAAGTAAATTCAATAGAATCCTAAATTAATACTTTCACTAAAAAAAATTATTGATTTTGAGAAACAAGACAGTAGCATACATATCAGTCTTCAGCTTCTCTTTTTAATCTTACCTTCACCCTCTTTCTTGAGTTTTTAAAAATGTAGTTTTTACCATACTGTGTCTTAAACATTGTAGTTAGCTGCTCTGATTTTACCTGATAAGCAGAAAAGAGTTTCTTAACATAAATAAATAAATACTCTGTTAAATGGTTCACTGGCCAGAGATGTTATAGGAAAACTACTGTTCAGGTCCTTCATATGCATCTTGAGGAAGCAAGTTATTCTGCTGAAATCAGCAGGGCTTGGTTCCATATAATTGTCTGGTCCTGTATCTTTAATTAAATTAGATTTGTGTTGTTAGCCCCCACCCCCACCCCACTCCACCCCCCCACAGCCTGGTAAATACTCTGTATATGGGCTAGGCTGCATGTGTGAAGCACCGGCATCAAGCCCTAGTTTTAACCCAGTGTTTAACCCAGGTAAAGCGAACCTAGGGTTTGCTTCACCTTGGCTGGCAATCATCCTGGATGACCGCTGCTGGGTTAAATGGCTTCCCCGGCCCACCACCATTTCCGGCAGCGAGCTGGGGATAAGGCGTGGCCATGCTCATGCCCCAGGTTATGGAGTTGAGACAGCCCTGGTCAGCCTGTTGGATGATCTCCAGTTGGAATCAACAGGGGGAGTGTGACTCTGTTGATACTTTTGGATCTCTCAGGAGCTTTTGATACCATCAAGCATGGTATCCTTCTGGGTCACCTGAAGGGTTTGGGAACAGAAAGCACGGCTTTGCAGTGGTTCCGCTCCTACCTCTTGGGTATGTTCCAGATGGTGTCACTTGGAGACTGTTGTTCTTCAAAACAAGAGTCCCACAATGTTCCATACTGTCTCCAATGCTTTTTAACATCTACATGAAACCGCTGGGAGAGATCATCAGGGGATCTGGTGGAGGGTGATATCAGACCAACATCTATTTCTCCATGACAACCCCATCAGGAAATGGCCTAACTTCTCTAAATGCCTGCCTGGAGGCAGTAATGGGCTGGATGAGAAGAACAAACTGAGGCTGAATCCAAGCAAGACAGAGGTACTCATTGTGGGCGGTCAGGACTTAGGAAGTCATTTAGATCTGCCTGTTCTGGACTGGGTTGCACTCCCCCAGAAAGATTAGGTACATCGTCTGGGAGTACTTCTGGACTCAAACCTCTCCCGGATTTCTCAGGTTGAGGCAGTGGCCAGGAATGCTTTCTATCAGCTTCAGTTACCTATTAAGATTATCTGGGGAGGTCTGGTTGCAGTTGCCACTGGCTCAATTGATGGCAACTCAAAACCAGGCCTTTTCTAGAGTTGCCCCGGGACTCTGCAATGTGCTTCCTAATGAAATTAGAGTTTCCCCTTCTTTGAATGTTTTTAAGAAGGACCTGAAAACATAACTGTTTAGGCAGGCTTTCAGTTTATAGTTTTAAAACTTCAGTTGTTAGAGGTTTTTATTGTATTTTTAAATTGTTTTAATTGTCTTAATGTTTTAATGGTTTCTAGGTTGTGAACCGCCCAGAGGCATTTTTGTATAGGGCGATATACAAATGAACTAACTAACTAAATAAATGAGTCCTTCCACTTCTCCACCGCACTGCCACTCATGTGGGTGTGCGGTGAGGTGGAGGGGAGAACAGTGCCCGCTTGTCTGTCCGGGAAGGCAGGCAAGCTCCTGCTGTCCGCCCACCCTCCGCAGCAAGGTCATGTGTATGACCTCTGTGTCTTTGACATTTGAAGGACAGGCAAAGGTTAAACAAGTGCAGCTTTCCAAGCATGAAGGTGCCATTCTTGGCACAGGCTTCACCTACTGAATTTTTATCTGCCATGTATGTATCTTTTAAAAGCACAATGCCTCCATCAGGTGGCAACCCTAATTCTAGTGCACATACAGAGGCTACACAGCTCAAAACACAGCTTTGCGTTAGTAGGGATTACTCCATTCCCTTCAGTGTTGGGGAATACTTGGTGCTTGCAGTGAGAATATGCACCTGTGGCATTCCTCACCAAATATACTGGAATCCCCTGAGGTTCCAGAGCATGAGCAGAGGCCAATGTGTTTCAAATTAGGCTGACTAACTACTTCAAATGGCCAAGAACCAGAATGCTAAGCGACTAGATGCAACATGCAGCTTTAAAAGATCCTGACCTCAAATAGGGCTAACCCATGTCACTATTTCGGGTAAGATCAGCCATTTAATAGTCTCCAGCCTCAGGAAGATTCAAATTATATTCCCTTAGCCATTGCTGGCAGTCTATTTTTGCCTCATTCCATTTATCTAATAATAAAGTGTGGAAAAGCAATTTTTATGTTAATACATGATTCAGGAAGTCTGAATTCTCCCAACAAGATATGTAGCAACCAAACCAGACATATGTCTTTGCCTGGTCCTTTACACTTCGCCTGAAATCAGGATAAGGCAAGATGAAGAAAAAATAAGCTTACAGTGTGATTGCTGCATGGAAGTACCCAGAAGCCTTGTAGTTTGACATTATTTATCTAACCTGACTAGCTATGAAAACACAGCTGAATCAGGCAGTTGACATAAAGGACACAACTCTTTATAATAACCTGTGTTGAGGAAGTCAGTAAGAAAAGAATGCAAAACTTAAAGAGAAAAAATAAGCTCCTGTGACCTAAAGCAAGGTCTGTGAATGATCAAACTTAAGGGTAATGTATATGAAACTTGCCCCATGTAACAGATCCCTTGGACAGCATGTAAGTGAATCATTAGAGATACCCATCTGAATGCACTAAACACTAAAGGTCAAGAAACAAGGCAGCTCAACCACAAATCTGCAATGATGGGGCGGGGGGAGAGAAAGTCAGGAAGAAAATTTGAACCAAGAGCAAGAGGGCAATAAATGACCAAAATTAAAAGAAGATTGATGGTGTCACAAGAAACCATAATGTGTTCTAGAGAATTATGGTGAACTGTGTGCCAAATGGAACAATTTAAGGAACAGAGAGACATAACGGAGTGTTACCATTGTACCTAGAAAGTCAAAATTTATGGGCAGTCCAGACATCAGGGAAGCATGCTCTGGTTATTATAAATCACTGCCTCTTGGCCAGCAAAGAATTGTGGATTTCACAGTGAACTGAAACACACTTAGAGTTACATCTGGAGTTACAGCAGGCCACAGAAGAAGCTTTGCTGACCTAAGGCTGCTTCCTTCATGCTATATCTTTATACTTAAGGTTTGATATTCATGCACAAAATACGCCTGGAATCATTTGTGAAAGATGCGTGAATCTCTAATCTCAGGAAAAGTAGGAAGCACTCCCCAAAGTGCTTAATTTTTATGCATTAAAATGGATTAAATTAGAATCCAAATTAGTAAATGAAACTTACTAAAATAGGACTTGGTATAATCTAAAAAGCAAAATGGCCCACTGACCCTCTTATACACATAATGTTGACGCATCTTTATGGCACTATAGCAGAATGCTATAATCCAGGCACAAGCAGGTATTAATTATGCAATGTTTTATTAGCAATTTAATCAATTTTTAAAAATCACAACTAATAGGGTTCCCCGCCCCAGAAGTAAACCACTGCTGCAAACACAGCAGTATCACAATGTAGAAGGGACAACGGGCTTTGCTTTCAAATACAGCAAAATTCTGCACACACTCCATATAGATCTTTCTCTCTGCATGGAGAAGGGCTGCAGCTCACAGGTAGAGCACATACCTGCATGCAGAAGGTCTCAAGTGCAATTCCAGGTAGGGCTGGGAAAGAACCCTGTCGGAAACCCTACAGAACTGCTGCCAAGTCAATGTTGTAGACAATACTAAGCTATGTGTATTTGGTATAAGACAGTTTCTTATGTTCCAGACTAGAATATTAGTTCTAACACTAGATTCTTATTTCCATCTAGCTGTTTGATCCAGTTTCGGGGTTGGTTGAAGAGCTGATAAAATCCTTGTTGGGCCTTCTTAACAGGTCATCACTCAACCTGATCATGTGACCATCTTATTTAGAAAATCTAATGCTTCCTGTTCCAGAAAGCTTAGCCCTTGAGGTTTGAGGACTATTTCACACATTATGCAGATGCAAACTCAGGTTAGCCACTGAGCATATGCACAAGAAGAAGCTGAAACCAAACATACCTCCGACAAGGTATCTGTATGATATGCTTGCTTTGCAAAAACATGTTTGTTGCACTTTAATTTTCAGGCACACACTAAAACATCTGAAGTGAACACCTAAAAAATTAATGTGTGAAGTTGCCCTGAATGTCCTCATAAGGTCAGAAAGACTATCATCTCTAAGGCTCTACTTGAAACCTGTCTGGCTGTCACGTCAATGTTGGCTCAGTATTATATTTACCTTTTGAATTATGTAAGCATTAATTTTGTATTGTGCTTGCTGCTGGGCTATAATATCATTGACCTACACTGCCTGTAATTATGCTTTATAGTGTAGATGGTGTCATATTAATATTGGACATATCTTGATTATATTGCTTAATAGAAGAACGTGTTTCTTTCCTTAAGTTGGATATATTTCTTTTTCACGATTTTCACCTTTTACGAGTTAACCCAGTCCAAATACAAATCCTTGGCATTATTAAAAACACAGGTAGCTGATGGAAATATATCAAGTAGTAAGACTGCAGTTTGCACTATGATTAAGGTTGTCCATCTACAGCAACAATCACACGTTTGTTTAAAAGTTGACTTCTGATCTTACACATCTGGATCTCGTGTGTAAAGTACAGCAAGTGTCTGGTTAGACCATTTTTCATCTCTACCATTATCTAACCACTGGTTTGTCCTAGGCCTGGGCCTATCACGGAGATTAGAGAACCTGACAGTTTTAGATCTCTCTTGTGTATTATAATGTGCAGTCTGCAAATGTTAGTCTTTTAAGATTTATAATATAGTAGTAATAGAGACTCTTTCAAGTGTTTTATACCCTTAAAAGAAATTCTTTAGAGCATTATATAAAAATAAGTATTTGTCATTGTAATAGTAGTTTAGAATTTTATTAAATGCACTATCAAAACCATCATCTCATCAGCTATCAATTTCCACTGACCAAAACATACTGTTTCCATTAAAACACATAATATAAAAATATACACACGTAATAATATAATTTTAATGCACATGATAATATTTAAAATTAAAAATCATCAAACTATAATGAGGTATATGTAGAACCCAGAGGAGTTGTGGTATGCAAGTACAAGACAGTAGAGTTGAATCAGGAATATCAGTGGTTTTAATGAGTTATGCGAAAATCCAGCTCCCTTGAGAAATCCATAATGCTGGGGAAAGCTGAAGGAAAGAGAAAGTTGAAGGATGACCAGCAGCAAGGTGGGTGGTCTCGATTATGACAGCAATGAATGCACCACTGAGAGACCTTAAAGACTAAGTTGAAGACAGATCATCCTGGAGAAAATCTATCTATGTGGTTGCTAAGAGCTGACACTGACTTGACAGCACTTAATCAATCAATCAATTATTTACAGAGAGGCAAGTGTGGTCTGCCTTCATTGCTCTTGCTGCTGTCTGTTTGTTAGCCCTGCCTCTACTCCAGGTCTGGAATAAAAGTACCTAAAGCACCATTCAAAAGCGGGCCTGGATCAAGGAATGGATTAACTAAAAACACCACAGACGTTGGACTACAACTCCCATTACCGCTGACTACTGGTCACTGTGGATGGAAATTATGAGAGCTGTAATCTGTAAACAGCTGGAGGGCTGAAGATGTGCAGTCCTGATCTTTCTTACAGTTCAAGGAGCAACAACATAATTTGTTCCACAATTACATTTGCACACATTTCTAAATCTGTTGAACTACAGTTTAAAATCTAAAAGACAGTCCTTTGGGCTCTTTTCATGTAATGAGAGCACGCCAAAATATGATCTCGTATGTGTAGACTGTTGATTTTCTACATTTTTAGCAAATGGAATCAGCAGAAATTCCTGGAATGCGGACCAGTAATGCATGGAGACAATGTGTATAATTACTGAGAAATTGGGAAATCTCCATCTATCCTTTCTTTGGAAAGTAACAATTATATGAATCTCGGTTTCAAACTCTGGTTCAAACTACCCATAATCAGTGTGCTATGCACATGCAATACTACTGCATATTCACTGAAAAGAGCAGGAAGAGGAAATTTGTGCAAGACAGAGGGGGAAGATGTGTGTAAGCCCATGGCTTGCTTCCAATCTCTAACCATGGATCAATCAGGAAATGTTACATTTGCACTAGCCAGTGTAATTAGTTTTTGTCTTCACACAATAATGACATCTACTTACCCAAGGTAAGTTACCCAAGTACCCAAGGTAACAGCAACAGGGGCAATTAGTTTAGTTTATTAGACGGATATCCTGCCTTACCATTAAAAATAATAGAAGAAGTCCAAGGACCCAAAGCATCCAATGCAAAATATTATACAGTAAATACTGGCTGATATCCTAACACTGCTTGTGTGCTTCAAATATCCGTGTGCACCCAGCACTACACCCTGCACTTCCAAAGTGTGGGTGGTCTTGTGAAAGAGTGCTACTATTTTGTAGTTCTCCCTGTGCCCCAGAAGCACTCTGACATAGTGGAAACACATCTCAGAGGGTCAAGGACATGTTTCCGCTGTAACACAGAGCTTCTGGAATGCAGGAAGAGTGCCGAAATAGTTACACTGTTGTGCATGAGTGCCTGCACTTAGGAAGCATGGGGACTAATGCTCACACGTGCTGTTATCTGAATCACATCTATAGCGTTTGGATGTCGGCCATTAAATTTCTTTAGATATTTATTTATTCGATTTATATATCGCCCTTCTAAAAAGGGCTTAGGGCAATTTACATCAAAACAAAAACAATTAAAATCAATTAACAGTTAAAAACAAAAACTAAAAAAACAACAACATAAAACCAATTAAAACATTTAAAACAGTTAGAAACCCTGGATGACCAGGCCAAAAATTTACAATAATTTAAAAACCCTGGAAGGCCAGGGCTCTCCTGAAAGCCAATAAGGAATTCAGATTACGGATTTCTGCAGGGAGTGCATTCCATAGCCCAAGAGCAGCTACAGAGAAGGCCCACCTCTGAGTCACCACCAGACGTGCTGGTGGTAGAGCCAGCGTGGTGTAGTGGTTAGAGTGCTGGACTAGGACCGGGGAGACCCGAGTTCAAATCCCCATTCAGCCATGAAACTAGCTGGGTGACTCTGGGCCAGTCACTTCTCTCTCAGTCTAACCTACTTCACAGGGTTGTTGTGAAAGAGAAACTCAAGTATGTAGTACACCGCTCTGGGCTCCTTGGAGGAAGAGCGGGATATAAATGTAAAATAATAATAATAATAATAACTGAAGACAGACCTCAGATTACCTTAATGTGTTTTGGGGATCATGCAGAAGAAGGTGCTCTCTAAGATAACTCGGACCTAAGTCATTCAGGGCTTTAACAGTAATAACCAGGACTTTGTATTTTGCCCAGAAACATATTGGCAACCAGTGCAACTGTTTCAAAACAAGCACAATATGGTCTCTCAAAGTTGCCCCGGAGACCAATCTGGCTGCTGCATTTTGAACTAACTGACGTTTCCGAACTATGTCCAAAGGCAGCCCCATGTAGAGCCCCATGTAGAAGCCTGGAAGTTACCAGCTGATGCGCCACTGTTTTGAAATCATTCTTTTCAAGGAATGGACACAGCTGTTGAATCAGACAAAGCTGACAGAAAGCACTCCTGGCTATAGCCTCCACCTGAGATACCAGGGTGAGGCCTGGGTCCAGGAACACTCCCAAGCTGCGCACCTGCTCCTTCTAGGGCAGTGTAACCCCATACAGCACAGAAAGATCTAACTCATCTTTCAAATTCTGAAGCCCTACAATGAGTACCTTCATCTTGCTTGGATTCAGTTTCAATTTGTTATCCCTCATCCAGCCCATTACTGCCTGTAGGCAGGCACTTAGGGAATAAGTGCCAATTTACTGATGATGAAGATGAAAAGGAGAAGTAGATTTGAGTATCATCAGCATACTGATAACACCCAGCACCAAACCTCCTGATGACCTCACCCAGTGGTTTCACATAGATATTAAAAAGCATTGGTGACAGAATGGAATTGGTGTTATATGGGACTCCATATAAAAGCTCCTGTTTTGAGTAGCAGCTGTCACCAAGCTCCACCATCTCCACCTACCCAAGAGATAGGAGTGGAACCACAGCAAAGCAGTGCCCCCTATCCCCAACTCCCCCAGATGATCCAGAAGGATACCATGGTTGATGGCATCAAACGCCACCAAGAGATCCAAAAGAATCAACAGAGTCACACTCCGTTGATTCCCCAGTAAAGGTCATCCATCAGGTCAACCAAGGCTGTCTCAACCCCATAGCTAGTCTAAAGCCAGTTTGAAATCGGTCTAGAAAAGCTGCCTAGAGCTTGTCGACCACCCTCTCAATCACCTTGCCCAACCAAGGGAGATTGAAGACTGTCTTATAATTATCCATCGCTAAGGGGTCCAGGGAAGGTTTCTTAAGAAGAGGTCTAACCATTGCCTCCTTCAAACATGGAGGCACCCTACCCTCCCTCAGTTATAATATTAACTAGGCCACCTCCAACAATCTCCCTGATAGACAGAAACAGCCAAGTTGGTCAAGGATCCAGAGAACAAATGGTAGACCGCACTGCCCCAAGCACCTTGTCCACATCCTCAGGAGTTACAGATAGAAACTGATCCAACCTAATGCTGCAAGGGGGATTGCTGGACACCTCCTCCATAGACCTTGCAGAAATAGTGGAGTCAGCCCAAATATAGAATTTTTTCTTCTATAAAAAAGAAGCAAAGAACCCATTAAAAGTGTCAGAGCAGAATGTCTCCAGGGAGTGATTTAAGGCAGAAGGAGCAGCAATTAAAACTCCTCACAACCCGGGATAGCATTGCCCAACATGAACCTGCGGACACAATGTGCGCAGACAACAATTCTTTCTTTTCTTTTCTTTTCTTTTTTGCTGCACGCACTGCTGCTGCATAGGCCTTCAAATGGGTCCTATGCTGTGTCCTGTCAGATTTGAGCCGAGTTTTCATTAAAATACAAATATCATTAAAATACAAAATCTAAATTCAATACACTCTTATGTGAAAATATGTGGATAGACCACTGAGTATCAAAATCAGACTGAAATGTCTAGGTAACCTTTCCTAGCTTGTTGGAATTATAATGCCCTGTGCTCGCTGCCTCCTAAACGTTTTCCTAAAAGTATGTTGTGGCTTACTCAGGCTTCAGTCTCAGCCTTGTAGCTCATTTGAGCTTGTATTCCACTGTGCCAGGATCACAATTAAGAAAGCCCTACCTGCATTAGGAACAAAGGAAGCTGCCTTATACAGAATCAGACCATTGTCCACCTAGCTCTGACCGCACTGACTGGCAGCAGCTCTCCAGGTATCAGGCAGGAGTCTTTCCCGCCCCTATCTGGAGAAGCCAGTAACATGTGGTCTTGTGAGCTGGTCTTGTGGAAAAGGTAAAGTGTGCTGTCAAGTCGATTTCAACTCTTGGCGCCCACAGAGCCCTTTCTTTTGGTAGAATACAGGAGGGGTTTACAAGCATGAATTGTCCCCTTGCTAAGCAGGGTCCACTCTGGTTTGCATTTGAATGGGAGACTACATGTGAGCATTATAAGATATTCCCCTTAGGGGATAGAGCCGCTCTGGGAAGAGCATCTATATCCTTACATGCTGACGGTTCCAAGTCCCCTCCCTGGCATCTCCAAGACAGGGCTGGGAAAAACTCCTGCCTGCAACCTTGGAGAAGCTGCTGCCAGTCTGTGTAGACAATACTGAGTTAGATGGACCAATGGTCTTGACTCAGTATAAGGCAGCTTCCTATGCTCCTATGTCCCTATGAACCTGAGACGAATACGAATATGATGAGTATTTATATACCGCTTTTCAGCCAAAGTTCCCAAAGTAGACCATGCTCTACCACTGAGCTATAGCCCCATCCCATCCCTCCCCACTGATCATACTTCTCTCATGCTGGGCACCCTAAACAGGGCTTTTCAAAGGTAAGCTTATGAACAATTTCTTCTATTAAGTACCTTTGACTGCATACAAGAGTACAGAGTTAAGATACTACCACATTTCAGAAACATATTCTTCCATATAACACAGAAGCGATTACTCTTGTAATTCCATACCATGTTGCTTGGTCACAGGACATGCCTGAAAGGGTAAACCTCAATAGCAGCAATACAACTTTCACAAGTAGAGAATGGACTTAAATCATGTGAGCAGCGAGATCCACCTTTGTAATCCAGAGTGGGTGATTTTGCCCATCATATCACACAGATTTATGTTTACTATGATCCCCAGTCGTTGACCACAATCCCAAAAAAGACTTCTATTTTGCTTCTGCAGAGTTTTCTTTAGTATAACTTCAAAGCTGGCTCACTTGACATGATGAACCAGAAGGAAACCAGCTGCAAACTACTGCAAGGCAACAGTCTGCCAAAAGTCTCTGTGCACACAAAGATCTATTTGGTCCTCAGGATTGCCGCTATTAATGAAAGGAAGTCAGCCTGCTCAAGCCACCCTTCATGGCAGGGTGGAAGTCCCTCTATCCACCCACTGGTTCTAATCTGCAAGGGACTCTAAACCAGCTGCTATAAAACTAAGCCTATCAGAATTAATAGCCCTTTAAAGATCACATATAGCTTGGCCCCGAAATGCTAGCAGTCCCAGAAGAAAATGAGATTGAACAACTTGGGATTCTTATGATGCTTCTTTTGGGACCAACTGTGTAAGTTTTGAAGTTGCACCAATTTCATGACTGAAGCCAGAGTTCTGTGCAATGCTACCTCCCAGCACAATTCATCCAATTAAGAGACAATCTTAATTGCCTTTTGAACTGCATCATAGATAAGATTGGCTGACATGATGCACAGTGTTACAGATCCATAATGCTGCACCTTGGGCTTGCTGCAGACTTAGGGTCATAGGAAGCTGCTTTATACAGAGTCAGACCATTTGTCCATCTAGCTCCGTATGGTCTTTCTAATCTACACTGACTGGCAGCAGTGGCTCTCTAAGGTTTCAGGTAGAAGTCTTCCCAGCCCTACCTGTCCCAGGGATTGAACCTGGCACCTTCTGCATGCAAAGCAGTCTTGCAGATTCTCTTCCACTGAACTATGGCCGCATCCCCTTCCATGCTGTTTCTGCATCTGCTGCTTCTGAACAGTGTTGGGGTTTGCTTAGAAGTCAACAGCAGCCCTGGGCCAAAGCATTACAGAACATAGCATTTCTCAATATAATATGAAATAAAGTCTCTGTAATAAAGGAGAGGAGAGCTGGTCTTGTGGTAGCAAGCATGACTTGTCCCCTTAGCTAAGCAGGGTCCCTCCTGGTTGCATATGAATGGGAGACTCAATGTGTGAGCACTGTAAGATATTTCCCTCAGGGGGTGGAGCTGCTCTGGGAAGAGCAGAAGGTTCCAAGTTCCCTCCCTGGCATTTTCAAGATAGGGCTGAGAGAGATTCCTGCCTGCACCCTTGGAGAAGCTGCTGCCAGTCTGTGTAGACAATACTGAGCTAGATGGACCTATGGCCTTTCTGTAAAAGTTTAGTGAGAAGGAAGCTGCAGTGAAAGCTTGTCCCACAGCCCACTGCACATGGGGTGGGGGGAAGACAGGGAAGCAATTTTCACTTTTCTCCCCTCTCTGGAAAAGTCCCTTTCACACAGAAAATATGTCCCTGAGGGTCATGCAGCCTTCAGGGATATAATTCTGAGGCTATATGTTTGTAGATATAGGGACATGCATACTGTAAGTACTTCTGCATACTGTCACAGATTTTGTACTGTATCGGATCAAACTATAGTGACATCACTAAACCAATATAAAACAATATTTATATTTACACCAGTATAAAACTGGAGCAGACCACGTAGCAGAGAATCAGAATATGTACATCAAGAAACTGATTTATAGTCAAGCATTTATAACTACCTCACCAGTTGACAATTAAATACAAACATGCCTTCATCTGCGTACATTTATAAAGAAGATTTGTCTGTTTATATAGCTACTGCATTGAGGATGCAATCAAAGAACTGTACACAATCTTTGCCAAGCCGGAGATGAATACCACACACAGAAACTGTTAACGATTCTGCCTATGAAAATTGTGAATATTACCATACTGGATGCCTTTGTTTGGATTACCAGCACCACTCTATCTTATCTAGCCATCCTGTGGTCCCAATCAGGAGTCTGTTTGGCTACCATGAGACTCATAAAAATCTCAGAAAACAAGGACTGGACTTCAGCCATTTCTTTATCTTGCATATTTTGTGTTTCAATAGAATAACAAGCTATATAAAACAAACTAAAGGATTTAACAAAGGGGCTTGATATAAGTACATAGTGAAGTATTAGTGCCGATTTCTGGATGGGTCTGTCCTGCACATCTATCCAAAAGAAGCCTTGTTCTGTGTGCGACTGTGTCTGTAGCTCAGTAGTAAAGAATCTGCTTTGCATGCCAAAGGTCCCAGGCTCAATCTTTTGCACCTCTACAGTGGACTGAGAGAGGTTCCTACCTGAAGCCTTGAAGAAGAACCTGGCAATCAGTGTGAACAATACTGAGCTAGATGGACCAGAGGTCTGATTCAGTAGAAGGCCACTTCCTATGTTCCTGTGCTCTTTTATTAAATGGTGCCATCCAAAACAAAACAGTGGTACAGTTTCTGAGCATGTAGAACTTCCCTTTTATTGCAATGGAGCACCTGAAAGAGAGGTTCTTCATAGATCTGATTGCACTGGAACATTTTAATAAGAGCACAGGAAAGCAACACCCTGGGCCCATTCTTGTGATTGGAGAATGGGCTCGGAAGGGGCGAGGGGAGGAAGCCACGAAAAGCTTACCTCCCCCACAGGCAATCCCGTCCATGTTGCTGGGCAGCCAGATTGGCCGCCCAGACGATTGCTGGCTTCTGCCAGTAGCGGGGAGGGGGGAGCAGGGAGGTTTGGGGGCCAGGAGGCCTCTAGAGCTTTCATAATGCACCACACGAGTGCACCACACTCCCGACCGCGGTCTACTTGTGTGTAGGTGCCACGCAAAGCCGCTAGGCACTGACACAGGAGCATTTTGCCTGCTTTTTGGGTGCCCTTGCACCCAAAACCTGGGTTAAGCGGTGGGCTCCCTAAGCGGGCTTGCTGATGTGTGTGCTTGCTTGCTGCAGGAGCCGCACAGCTCCCAGATGCACACACGAGCACTGACAACTGGGCTGGGCTTTCTTGGCTCTGTTTTCGGTGTGCATGTGAATAGCTTCCTTCTCTTGTTAAACAGCACTGAGTGATGTAACCTGGTTCTCCTTGCATAATTCAGGACACAATATTTAGCTCTGGAAAATTCAGGCAGCTACATTACTAGTGACTCTAAGGGCCCAGATAATACGAGGAAATCCCATATAATACAAGGAGATTTATATATTTTCTTATATATTCTCGTGAACTATAAGAAAATATATATACATACATACAGAATGCAAGCTGTATTTGCTAATACCCATACGAAGCCTATAAGGTTCAGGGAACAGCTTTGACCTGGGAAACCTGCGTTCAAATTACTACTTAGCCACAGACTCACTTGCCTGTCGTTTATGTGAATCACTCGCTGTCATCTTTCCTACAAATGGAAACAGTGACCTACCACCACGTAGTGCTGTTGTGAAGAGAACAGTCCTCTGGGTTCCTTGGAGGAAGAGTGGGATATAAAATGTAAATTTTTATTTATCAGATGTGTACACCGCCCCAAACCTTCGTCTCTGAGTGGTTGAGAATAAGGACCGTAAGGCACAACAGCACCTAAAGTAAAGCAAAGTTGCGCCATCAAGTCAGTGTCGACTCCTGGCGCCCACAGAGCCCCGAGGTTTTCTTTGGTAGAGTTCAGGAGGGGTTTACCACGGCCATCTCCTGTGCAGTATGAGATGATGCCTTTCAGCATCTTCCTATATTGCTGCTACCCGATATAGGTGTTTCCTATAGTCTGGGAAACATACCAGCGGGGATTTGGACCGGCAACCTCTTGCTCACTAGGCAAGTTACTTCCCCGCTGCGCCATTAGTTAGCACCTACAAACTGCTAAATAACAATGCAACTGTGTTTTATGTTGCACAACATTAATCAACTAATTAAGGACAATTGTATGTTGGCCTGTCACCCAGTAAGCATTTTTGGGGTGTGTGTGTGTGGGGGTGTGTGTGTGTGTGTGTGTGTGTGTTTCCATTCTGTCTCCTCATGGGAGAAAAATTCATTCTCAGATCACAATTACAAAAAGTGCAATGCATCTGTTTCCTCTAAAAGAAGGAAATGGAATTAAACAACAAGAATATGTCTCAATTCCTCAAATAGCTAGAAAGCCCACAAATGCACCTGCAGTTCACCATAATGGAAAAGTTTAACGACAACATAGGCCCTATTTTAAAATACAATTAAAAAATACAGCTCATATTATACACATGCCTAGTGGCTCTCTAAAAGCCCCATCTCTAACATTCAGCAAGATCTTTGCTTAGATTGGTTCTGTACAGCAAAGGCAGCCATACTTCTGCTAGACAAATCTGCATGAATTGCTGGCTGGGTCAACTGGGGACAAGGTGTTATTTTTACAACCAAAGCTATTCTGACATCTTCAAAACATCACCAGCTTCCACAACTACAGTTCAGTGACGTAACCTGATCAAAATCCCACTGACCCACCCAAGCATTGCTGAAGTGCAGCTTCTATTCATTTCTATAGGGCCCACATAGGAGATGCACACATCCCATACTGGAACGAGTAGATGTTGCACAACAATGAATGCTTAATGGATTGTACTCTCAGAGTGTAATTTTAGACCCAAGCAAAATGAGATGTTTCAGTTAACACAAATGTCATGATTATGTGGAGCAATTACCCTACTTTAATATGCACTGGGTAGTCAAGTAAGTCTTCTTCAACAAGAGTTAGCTAACACATGAGCTGGCCAGTGATTACTAGAGCTTTAGGGAAGGGACTGCAATACAAGTCTCTGCTTGCTCTGGAATGGAAATACTAAAGAAACATCCTATGCAGGCAAACAAGTCAGAAGTGTCTGGTTCTGGCCATTATTACCCCACCCCACAAACAACCTGCCTCCTTTTCCCCAATGCTACAACTTGTCTCCTCTTTATCAAAAAAAGCCCATTACATAGTGTTCCAGAGCTGCTCTGAGACTTTTTCCTGTTATGCAGCAGCATAGGATGATAGGAACATAGGCAACTGCCATATACTGAGTCAGACCATTGTCTATCTAGGTCAGTATTGTCTTCACAGACTGGCAGCAGCTTCTCCAAGGTTGCAGGCAGGAATCTCTCTCAGCCCTATCTTGGAGAAACCAGGGAGGGAACTTGAAACCTTCTGCTCTTCCCAGAGCAGCTCCATCCCCCGAGGGGAATATCTTACAATGCTCACACTTCTAGTCTCCCATTCATATGCAACCAGGGCAGACCCTGCTTAGCTAAGGGGACAAGTCATGCTTGCTTCCACAAGACCAGCTCTCCTACGGCTATCATTCCTCAGCTCCAATGGCTATCATACTACTTTGGTAGACAGCTTCCAACCAGCTCTGGAATAAGAGAATGAGATCCTTCCTGATCCAAAGAAACCTGTCTTCAAACCTAAGCTATCCTGCCAGTGCACTGCAGACCAGAGGACCGAGCAATATTAACGCAAGCACTTAGCACCTGCAATGTTCTGGCACATGCAAATAAAAGTTACACTCTTAATGACATGCACCTGCTTTAGCAAGCACATTTTTATGCTAACCTTTATTGCCATAGCACAGGGGGTTCCCAACCTGTGGTCCTCCAGAAGTTGTTGAACTACCACTCCCATCATCCCCAGCCACAATGCACTGTAGCTAAGGATGATGGGAGCTGTCGTTCAGCAACGTCTAGAGCAGGGATTCTCAACGCTGGGTCTCCAGATGTTATTGGACTTCAACTCCCATCATCCCCAGCCCCAGTGGCCTTTGCTTGGGGATTATGGGAGTTGAAGTCCAATAACATCTGGGGACCCAACGTTGAGAATCCCTGGTCTAGAGGACCACAGGTTGATAACTCCTGCCACAGCAGACTCCTGCCTGAGAACCAGATGTATATCCAAACCGAAGAGACCGATGGTACAGTATGTCATAGACAAGTACCAGAAGAGGGAGGAGTATCTAATTCTATCAACAAATTCCACTCAGATCGCCCCTATCAAAAGAAACATTTGGATTGGTCTGAGGAACATTTTATTGTTTATTTTTTAGGAGATAGGCATGAAGAAGTTACTCATGTTTTTGTTTGGAGGCATGTAAAATAAGGTGTCTGCAAACGGGTTTTTAAATTTTTATTTATGTTATTGCATTGTACCGTATTGCTCTTTGCTGTAGTGTTTATTTGGCCGTTGACCGTAAATAAATGAGTTCAGTTCTATCAACGAAAATAATAAGGAAGTGGGAAATGACTTGCCTAGCAAGTATGAGGTTGCTGGTTCGAATCCCCGCTGGTATGTTTCCCAGACTACGGGAAACATCTATATCGGGCAGCAGCGCTATAGGAAGATGCTGAAAGGCATCATCTCATACTGCGCAGGAGGAGGCAATGGTAAACTCCTCCTGTATTCTATCAAAGACAACCACAGGGCTCTGTGGGTGCCAGGAGTCAACACTGGCTCGACGGCACAACTTTACTTACTTTACTTTAAGAATGCAGTGATGTGGCTGAGGAATGAAGGAGGCAATCCTCCAAAAGGAAACATCCGTGAGTGCAAGTGAAGGGAGCCCCAAAGGCCCATCATGATGAGCTAATGAAACAAACCATTAGAGCAGTAGCCGCAGATCTGGGGGTGGGGAGAGGTAATCAGGGATTCATTTTCTTATGGCTATGTAAACCAAATGCTATTAAGCAAACCAGCAACCACCAGCAAACCAAATGGGAAGCCCTAATATACTGCAGTCACACTGCAGTGAAGATCCTTGTTATATACAGTTGTGATCACTTAGTTGTGGTGGTGGTGGTGGTGGTGGGAACACTTAGGGTGTTCTCTAGAGAGTAGTGTTCTGTTCTTTCATTTCAGAAGTACTAAACCAGAAGGGGGCAAAGCAGCTGCCTAGAAAATTTAGGATTATTTTTGCTATAATGGTGTAATTCTGACTGTGTCGATGGACACAGCTCACACTTGTCACCGTACATGGGCACAGACTGGCAAAGGACTAGGGGAAAAGGTGCAGAATTTTGCAATTTTAGAAGTAATTTCAGCGTTTGTATCAGGAAGCAGGAGATATGTATAAAAATCATCTGTTCTGCCTGGATAATCTATCAAAATCAGGAATATAAATAAGGAACCAATGTCCTTATAGAACAAACAGTAGCGCAAAACATGCCCCACTGATTCCACCATGCCTGGACTACAAGGGCACTGGGTTCTTATACATGCAGAGCATGTAGTCTATATCTTTGTGAATACATCAACAATTGGACTGTGATTTGTAGTGGCTTAACTGTATTGCTATAATTGCTGACACCAAATCATGCTCTCTCTTTTTATGTTATTGCTTGCTTCCGTCCTTAGCTTCTGCAGTATGGGAAGCAATGAACATATCTTCAGAATGTTGTTTTTCTGTAACACAGAAACCAAAGAGTCAGTACTTGAACTTCACATTTTAAAGCTTCTGATGTTTACAAGTGGAATGTCATCAGGGCACTTAATATCAGCCTTCCAGTATCCACACCTACCACTTACACTATTTCAATGACATCACATCCAAGCTGCTATTCATCGTAACAATCTGGGGATAGAGACTTCTGGAAATGTATTCCTGAATCAAGCCAATGCAACACTTCTGAAGGGGTAAAAGGGGGTGGGGGGACAGTGCTTGCAAACGTTTTAAGCCATGCTAATTGAAGAGGATGTATGCTGATTGTTTGAACTCACTAATCAAGTGTGTAATGAACTTTAACACAACACAGAAAGCTGTTTGCCCCAAAACTTAACAATGTTTTCCCTGCTACAGGCATTTGGTATAGAACAGCCTGGAGTGAAATACATGGAAGATGGAAAGACCACAAATATAATCAAGTACCTTCCTTAAATCCTTTGACTGAACACTTGAGCATCCTTATGAACAACAACTTGACAACAGTTCTTCTGATTAAGAAACTTCTTTTTAAAAATAACTCATATAATTCTTTTAATGTGCTGATGCTTTCATATCCTTGTTTCAATCTCCCCACAACTACCACATGAAGCAAAACAGTGTACAGCCATCCTGTAAGTCAATGCCAAAAGTGTAATTTAAACTCAGCTCTCCCACATGTACATTCACTGGCATTTTTGATGGTTTCATGGCAATAACAATCCAGCAGGACAAGTTATTTCCTAGCAAGTCCTTCCACTGTTAGTCTGTTCAAATATAAATGGCTCAACTTGTATGGTGCGGTAGTTAGAATGTCAGACTACGACTTGGTAAAGGTAAAGTGTGCCATCGAGTCTGTGTCAGCAGGGATTTGAACCGGCAACCCCTGGTAGACCCAGGTTAAAATCCTCGCTCAGTCATAAAACTCACTGGGGGACCTCAGACCAGTCACTCTCTCTCAGTCTGACCTACCTTACAGGATTGTCACGAGGATAAAATGGTGGCGGAGGCAAGGCTCATATACGTTGCCTGGAGTTCCTTGGGAGACAAGTGACATACATGTGATAGATAATTTCAGAGCACTCCCAGAGTGCAGGCAAATTCCGAAAAGTATTTGTGCTCTTGCACAAGAGTGGAAGAGTACTTTGGAAGCATGGCAGACCAGCACAGGGGCTACTGCTTCATTTATATTAGGAGCACACAAACACTGTCAGGTTGCAAGTCACTGATTTGATTAGGTAGAGATAAATTGCGCACATCTACCTTGTAAATGAAGATTAGCTTGCTTGCTCCTACTTAGTTCTTCAAATTTGAGATTTATGTTTGAGACTGCTAATCTAATTTCAGGCCAAGCTGAAGAAAGATCATTCTGGAGAGAATCTATCTATATGGTCGCTAAGAGTCGACACTGACTTGACGGCACTTAATCAATCAATCTGCTCTTTATCACTGCAACTCTCCAATTCACACAAGTAGGAATCAAACAAAGGGGGTCAGTATTTTCATGGCTTTCTCACTTAATTCTTTGCACTCAGCTTGCACACTAATCCAAAACTCAGGAATATACACTGTTGAGAAGTTAAAGTGTATATAACAGTTAAAGTATGGGGAGGTGGACAAGGAGACAGGAGCTGAAAACCACCTGGCTTCTCTGCTGCTCATAAAGCCAAGGGCAAGCATAGCAATGGCACACTTCTTTGGCCACTCACTAGATAAGCTCTAGAAGAGTGTCTTCTTAGAGGGCACTCAGCCAAAATAAGTGCCACCTCTGTGCCTGCCCTTGAGCTGAAGAGCCAAGTAGGTGTGGGCTTCTGTCTTCTCTTCCCATCATCTCTGACCATCTCTACACCTTGGACATGTTGGAAGGGCTGTCCTTAGAGAGGCCTGGCGGGGTGCAGGGCCTAAGGCAAATCAGCCAGTGCAGGGGCCCCTCTCAATTAATTCTAATGGGGGTTAAAAGAGCGGGATCCGGTGCTGTCACCCTGCTTGCCATGGCCTAAGGACAGCCCTGAATGTTGGGTAAGGCCACTGCCCTCGCAACAGCTCCCTCCTGAGTTCCTTGGGACCCCCCTTTAAGTTGTTTGAGACCCCATGAGGCATCCAATTCCCAGTTTGAGAACCCCTGCTTTGTTTCTTTAAAAACCCCACCCACCTATTTGCATAATTTCATATCAAATGGAATAACTTCCTCTTGCTACTAGAATGGCAATCCAGATTCCAAGCACATGAGTTTGAACCAACTCCTCATGACAATCAGTCAGATTGTGTGTGCAAAGGTTCCAGTGGCAAGGCACTTTGCAGCCTCCCCATTCATGTCAATGGAGGAGCTGCATGCATCAGTGTATGCAAAGCAGCCTCTGCCACTGAAGTGATCTGGACAGCCTGCAGGCCCAGATGAGCATGAGAGCAAGAGTGTAGCTCTAGATCACAGCAGGCACATCTAGCATCTTGAGTTTAACTCCAAATGATACCAGAAGGAATCTAGATGTGCAATATCTCTATATACCGTCAGCATAATCGCCCAGATCTCTCAATGCAGGGCACAAACAGAAAGGTTTATCGTTTATTGCGTGTGTCATGAAAAGAAAAGTGAAAGGCAATCCATTTCTCTCATACTTGGATGTCTATCAAAGTAACTCCAGCAATAGGTGGTAGTCTCGAAGGGCTGTATAAATGACCTTTTCAAGATTCCTCCGCTTTAGCCACTGGATAGCGACGGAGTGCACAGCTTTGTTATTTATTTATTTAAGCCAGAAATTGCATTTTCATTTCCCCTCCTTTCAATCTTTTAATTAAATCTTCAGGGAAGCAAAAACAAAAAGTTGCAGATGTGTGCATTTCCACCCCTGAACAAGTATCTGAGGTTCCAGGACAGAAAGTGCACTGCTGAACATTCTGATCAGGTCGTCTCCGTTCTTGGCAAGGATAGGGGTGGAGTTAAAATTCATGAATGTTGCAAGGGCAGAAGCAATGAGTTCACATTGTACAGTCCGAAACATGTGCACAACTCTGTGATCACAGCAACATGTGAAGTGATGCTTGGACAATCCACAGCTTATCATTTATTCAAATCTTTATGTAGGAGGCATAATTATGCTATAAAAATCCTGTTTCTCCAGTATTTTCTTTTCTCCCAAATAAGGAATGTATTCTGCTCCATTGGTTATTTCCATGACCACCAGCCAGGGATTCACCCTCTTTGCATGATACTTTTTGCTTGCTTTCTCCTTCCAGAAATAGAAGGCACCTCTAGATCACATCTGCTGTTTCTGAATTCCCACTTTTGAAATCATATTTAACAGCTTATAAACTCATTCACTTGATCTTACACTGTGCTCCTACCTTCAGTCCTTGACTCATTTCTTTCCTTTCCACACTTTGTTGTTCTGATACATTCCTGTGCAGGCTTCTTTTCCTTTTTGCACATTTGCAACTGAGCCATAGGACAGTGATCTTCGCTATTTTTCAAGCTTTGGCAAAAAAACTTTCAGTGTGAGAGCCATTTCCCACTGTGCTGACCTCTGCACAGTACCTGCTTTTCTCAGTGCTTGAGGGCGCTTTAAGAGAAAGAGAGAGGGAGGCCCCTCTTTTAAGGGCTCCAGGATGAAGGCACTGGGAAGTCCTTCCCTTAGAAGAGCTCACCCACCTCCCACCTGGCGCTGGGAGAAATGCAACACTGGGTGATGAGAAGGATCATCTCCGCATGGTGCCAGGGGGACTGCACGGTGTATTCAGCTTTGGCCAAAGCTTTGCACAGGCCCAACAAACTGTATTAGTCAGGGGGCTGCACTTAAGGTTGATTGGGGCCACCATTGCCCCACTGGCCTTACAATGAAGAACACTGCCAAAGAAAGATCATTACAGTAACAAGGATGTGCCTGAATCATTTCGGCACCTCATTACAGAGGCGCGGAAATGATCTGAGCTGCTGCAGCCGAATCCTTTTGGCAGGGAGCAAGAGGTAGCTTCAAAAAGGAGGCTTACCTGCTCCTCTGCTGGCCCTCGCCACCCTGCCACAGCTCAGTCAGTTCTAAAAAGCTGCACAGCGCGCCACTGCGGTGCACATGCATGGTGGCCATGTGCATGTCGATGCCGACACCGCACGTGGGCTGCTGGGAGCAGCACCACAGCCGTGCGGCTTTTTAGAACCAACAGCGCCATGGTGGGGCAGCGGAGGAGCAGGTAAGACCTGCGTGCAACCTGCGTGCCTCTCCACCCCCCGCCCCTGTGGCTGCACACCACGCTTTGTGCACATCCCTATACAGGAATACTTGCAAGTAAGCATAGTAGCCTGCCACTTGAAACAACAGACTGGGACACTGGCTGGCAAATGGGTCCACTCAGGCAAGTGCTCAGGTTTGCCTTTTCAAGGAGCATGCAAAGCACTGACTTGTTGGCAGGTCCAGGGGCGTAACTATAATAGGGCCAGGGGAGACAGTTGTCTGGGGGCCCACTGCTTGGGGGGGGGGGGGCAGAGGCAAGTCACATGACTCTCCCCCCCCAGCCATGCACCCGCCAGGGCTTCCTTCAGTTGTATTCATCCTCCAAAATTGATGTGAGTGTTAAGACCTGGAGCTACCACAACAGCATGTCTTTCTCTAGTACCATTCAATGACTTGCACCGTCCACAATTTACAAAACCTTTCAAAAATAATTTAGGGTGTTGTCCTATTGTGGTACATAGGAGATAGATAGATAGATACTTACCATTATTTAGCCTCATTTAAGATTTCTTTACTTCATGAGCTGGGGTGTGTGTGTGGCATTTTAAAATCTTGTCTCTGGGCCCACTCCAACCTTGCTACACCCCTGGGCAGGTCGGCCCCTGAAAAAGCAGCCCCACTTGCTGTTTTAAGTGGCAAGTTTGCAGGAGACACCATTCCTCACATGCCTGCCCAGACATGTGAGTAATATTGCAGGAAAGTTAGCATAATGATATGCTAAAGTCTCTGTAACTAAATCCCGAAGAAGAACTCTAATTCAGCAAGGTGATTAAGGGTTAGGTGTGGGCTACAGCAGATTGTTATAAGCTATCCTATATACTAACTTGTCTCAGGAAAAATAAGTGGTGGAGACTCTCCATTTATTCCTGGAGAAAATTTCCAGGCTTGACTAACAAACTAGCAGTGGACTGTTACAACATTGCTTCAGGAGAGACATATTAATTCACTAATTGCCCTGCAAAAATAGTGTGCACCTAGTTTAAAAAATACAATTTGAATCTTTGTACCTTGAAGGGAAGCCACCTAAAAGTGCAGTGGAGAAATGACTTAACTAGAAAGCCAGAGGTTGCCAGTTCAAATGCTGCTGGTATGTTTCCCAGACTATGAGAAAGACCTATATCGGGCAGCAGCAATATAGGAAGATGCTGAAAGGCATCATCTCACACTGCGCAGGAGATGGCAATGGTAAACCCCTCCTGTGTTCTACCAAAGACAACCACAGGGCTCCGTGGTCGCCATGGCACACTTTACCTTTACCTTGAAGGGAAGGTTTAGTCATAATGGATACTGAAGAGACAACTTGCACTAGCACTGAAGATTGTACAGTACTTGGTGCCAGAGGGTCCTTTTAATAGGACTGTGGTATGTACTTTATGACAGATATCTAAAAGAGATCTATGTCACAAACTCAACTTAGCCCTGTTTTTATCATGCTGCAAAGGCAGAAGCATTAATAAGAACTTGGTCTCCGTCCTAAGTGAAATAATGCAAAACAGTGACGACAATCCTGGGCTCCTTTTAATTATGAGATCCAGCTTGGTGTAATTGTTAATGGACTAAAACCAGGGAGACCCAAGTTCATATCCCTGTTCAGCCATGAAACACACTGGGCCAGTCACTTCTCTCTCAACCTAACCTACCTCATAGGGTTGTTGTAAGGGTAAACATAACCACATTCACTGCTCTGGGCTCCTGGGGAGGGGGGAGGCATATAAAATTAAAACAAATAAATACAATTATGAAGGACTCCACATGTGTCATAAACTCTGGACTGTGCTGTTATATCCCCCCCCCATGTGCTTTTCTCATAGCACAAGTTACAGCAGAGCTGCTCAACTTTGACCTCCCTGCAGATGTTGGCCTACAACTCACGTAATCTCAGACTATTGGCCACTGTGGTTGCGGGTTATGGGAGCTGTAGTCCAAAAACAGCTGGAGGGCTGGAGTTGAGCAGCCCTGAGTTGCAGATTTGTAACTTCATACTTGCTGTCAAAGCACATCCAGAGTCCTGCAGGCCAGGACTCCCATCTAGGCCAGGTATTGCCTACACTGGCTGGCAGTGGCTCTCCAAAGTTTCAAGCAGGCCAGAGTCTGTCCCAACTTTACATGGACACTTTCCAGATTAGACCCTACAACAGGGTCATGTTGTATCTCTGAATTGTGCTTCCGCACTTCCTGTGTTGTGACACTGCAGTCCCAATGCTGACATCGGGGTGCCTGTTCACATTTCCAATGCCTCGTTTCGGATTTAATTGCTGCAATTTACTGCTATAACTTTGTATATCTGGCATTAAAAGGTTGCCGTATTTTCAAGTGGTTTGTTTTCACAAGGCTGGGCGCTTTGCTATTAACGTTTTGAATGCAATTTGCCCGAACCGAAGCATTTTGCCGCTGTTGAGCGGGTAATCTGGAAAGCACCCTGGAGATGCCAGGGAGTGAATGCGGAACCTTCTGCATGCAAGCAGGTGCTCTACCTCAGAGCTATGACCCCTTCCCCTAAGGGGAATATCTTACAGCACTCACCCGTAGGCACCTATTCAATCACAAACCAAGGCAGACCTTGCTTAGCAAAGGGGACAATTCATGCTCATGCTCACTACTGCAAGACCAGATCTCCTCCTTTCCGCTAAGAAAGTTGCATCCATCACACCTACTGTGCTGTAGCAACCGCCACATCTGTTGCGTGCTGTAATACAAACAAACATAGTAGCATTTCTACACAGTGGTTGTTTTGAAGAACAATGTGGCAATTTTGTACATTGGAATATAAGCAACTCCAAGACTCGAATGCTTAAACTAGGCTCTTAGTGGAAAGGCAAGTGGGGACACAATGGTAAGGAAATAAGAGACAAAAACTGGAAATCTGTCTATACTAAAAGTTACAAAATTAGGAGCTGCAGGTTGTGTCCCCCCTCCCCCTGCCCACCGCAATAATGTTGAGTTCCAGGGATTCAAAGGAATGTATCAGCAGGAAGACAGGAGCTGTGCAAGAAAACTGGATAGAACAAGTTTGGGGCAGTGTTGCAGCTTGCAGAGGGGCGGGGAGCGAGCAAGTGAGTTGCAGCTATGTGTCAAAGACAGACCAGCAGCAGCCCTCTGGCTTCAGTCTGTCCAGCAAAAGGGTGCAGGGTGGAGAAGTTTAGGGTGGGGGGGGAGAGAGAGAGAGCCAGGACAGAGCGGAAACCACAACAGTAAGCAAGATTTTTTGTTTCTTAGCAGATGTATTGAAGGATTGTGCACTTCTCCATACAGAGAACAGTAACTCTTACCAACAATTTGGCAGAGACTCAAAGAAGCTAATAACATGGGGGCAGGATCAAGCTAAAACCTGATATACACATTCCTTGCAGTCATTAGTGAAACTGTAAATGGTTGAATTTGAAAGGCTTTGTGGACTCTTGGGCAATGATATGATATACAAGCCTTTTGGAATTAACTCCAGGGGTGCAGCAACAAAATAGCCAGTGGATTTCTGGAGAAAGGAAGAAAGGACTGCCTGCGATGATCTCTTCTACCTTCCCCTGGCCACACACTCACACCTTGTCCCACAAATGCAGCAACATGGAGGTGGAAACAGTAGAGATTGCAGTATTTATTTTATTTTATGTTTATTTTACACATTTACATATTGCCCCAGCTCCTGTCTCTAGGTGGCTTATATAATAAAATAAAATGCAGCATAACAATTAAAACATATAAAACCTAGTTTACAAATCTAATTCAAAGCTTGGTTGAATAGGTGTGTCTTTCAAGTTTTAAAAGCTGCCAGAGCTGGCAAAGTTCTTATTCTGGCAGGGAGCACATTCTAAAAACCTCAGGACAGCTACAGAGAAGACCTGGACCGAGTAGCCACCAGACGAGCTGGGCCTGGTGGCAACCCCAGACAGACCTCCTCAGACAATCTCAGCAGTGGGGCTCATGACAAAGAAGGTTTTCTCTTAAATAGTGGCTTGTGGTCCAGTTTAGATGTATCCTTCTGTTCCTCCGAATCATGCTGTTTCAAGACTTGTATGTTCTCTACACCCTAACCCTTCTCCCATGCTGACTCTCTCCACAATTTCCAGATTCCCTCCATCCACAGTTCGCTATGACATCAGAATCAGGCAGATGATGGCTAGTGCTAACCTCTAAAACGTGATTTGAAGCCGGTTTCACGGGTGTTTGCGAACCATGACTTGTAGGATTAGTGCTATCATCATTTGCCTGATTCTGACAACACGACAACCTATGGCTAGAAGAAACCTGAAAGTAGAGGAAGGAATCAAAGCATGATTGCAGAGGCAGGAGCATCCAAACTTGCACTGTGTTGCTGAACCTTCAGAACATGGACTGAAGGATAATCTGAACTGAGCCAAAACTGGGGGAGGGCATAGTTAGACTAGGGCAGATTATCCCCTCTATGTCCAGCCAACAGAGATCTGTATGTGTGGAGGGAGGGTGGGGCAGTAAGCAAGCTGCAGGCTCAGTTCATTCCTCACTGCATCCCGGCTGCCTTGTTTTGCCTTCCCTCCTCCCACTATGTTAATCAAAGGCGCACAGACTGCCCATTCACCAGAATCCCCAAGCCAGGTGATTGAGCACCCTAAACATTTGGGGTTAACATGGCAGCCATGGGGTGGGGGGGAGGCAAGGCACAATGAGGCAGCTGGAGTAGGGAGAGGAGCCACAGACACCCCCATTTGCTCCACCTGTACATGCTGCTACTGTGTCCAGCAGGCAGGCAGAGGCGTAACTAGGGAAAACGGCGCCCGGGGCAAGCACTGAAATGGCGCCCCCCCACCGCCCCCCCAACATACTACATTATACTTAGGTTTTTCCTCACAAGCGCCCGCCGCCGCCGCCAAGCCAGGCCACTGACTGGCCGCCAGGTGCCAGCAAAGCAATGGGGGGGGGCGCAGACGGTGCGGAAGGGACCGCTCGTGGGGAAGGGGGCACCGACGCACTCCCTTGACTGCTGCAGCGCTGCTGCACTGAGCAGGAAACATTTGTATTAACAAAAAAATTTTAAAATTTTTAAAAAATTTGGTCATGGCGGCGCCCCCCACGTGACCAGAAAAGATGGCGCTCGGGGCACGTGCCCCCCCTGCCCCCCCTATAGTTACGCCTCTGCAGGCAGGACCTGAGGCAGGTATGTCTGGGAGAAAGAAAACAAGAGGAGAAGAAGAATGCAAGGAAAACTCTGGAGAGGATGTGTAGTATTGTCGCATCCCTTCAGGTATGACAAGGTTCAGCTCCTTTGCGTTAAGTGATCCTATTACAGCCTTCATTAGGTCAGTTACTTAAAATTTAAGGGTTCTTTTAGTAATCTGCTGCAGAGGACTTTGGATTGTGCCAATTATGCAAACATAGAATTAGGACATCAGTAGGTACCATGCACATATAAGAGAGGGTGGCGGGGGTGAGAATACAATTTTCTGTCTTTTCTTACATGATCCTTCCTTCGGAGCAGATTGAAGGCAGTAGACTAAGAATACATAGATCAAGTGGATGTTCTCCTTCCTTGAAGGGAAAAAGAGTAGTCTGCAGAAATCAGTATTTTCTATTCTGATATATCCGTGGCAAAAAAAAGTCTTAAAATGCACTGAGTGTAGCAAGTCTTCTAATTAAGAAGAAGGATTAAAATTCTGATTTGTTTCAGTATGTTCCAATATAGGGACTATAACCCGTGAACTAATGAAAAATCTTCTATGATCAGGAGGTACACAGACTGTTCCTCCTTGGTCAGTGGTGGCACTTTGTATACAGAAGTGAGCACTGCAGTTCCTGTGGAGTTCAGAGACACTCTGTCCATGTAAAAGGCCATTTTGTTACTTCACTTCAACTCTGCTCTATATATTGCTACCAGTGGATTTAAGAGTTAAAGAGACTTTTACCAAGTTCAATACAATACAGAATCTTCTAATGACAATAGCCTAGGCTCATATGCTAGAGAAGGAGATGCAGTTTGCCTCAGGTTCATACATTCCACCTTCTCTCCCCTCTTACTTCACTCACAAAGAGGGGAGATTTAAAAGCGTCTGCTTTTGAATAAACCAACGTTTCCCATTACATCCAACCTCGATAAATGCTGGTTTAACATTTGTTAGCTAAAACAAATCAGGTTCAAACCATGACTTGTTATCCTGAACTGTTCACTGATCAAAGTTAGAAATAACCACCATTTACTGAGCTCAGATATAATTTTGAAATTATATTCAAAAGTGGAGGCTTTCAATCCATTCATTTCAAGCCTGATGTACAAAGAGGGGAGGAGAGTGTACAACCGCAAGGCTCACTGTCAGTTGTTCATAGTTATCTAAGCCAGGGGTAGGCAACCTCAGCTCTGTGGTGGAACTACAATTCCCATCATCCCCAGCCACAATAAATTGTGTTCAACAACAGCTGGAGAGCCAAGGTTGCCTACCCTTGATCTAAAGGGTTTAGCTCAGGACTTAGGAACATAGGCAGCTGCCATATACTGAGTCAGACCACTGGTCTATCTAGCTCAGTATTGTCTTCACAGACTGGCAGCAGCTTCTCCAAGGTTGCAGGCAGGAATCTCTCTCAGCCCTGTGTTGGAGAAGCCAGGGTGGGAACTTGAAACTTTCTGCTCTTCCCAGAGCGGCTTCATCCACTGAGGGGAATATCTTGCAGTACTCACAAATCAAGTCTCCCATTCATATGCAACCAGGACAGACCCTGCTTAGCTATGGGGACAAGTCATGCTTGCTACCACAAGACCAGCTCTCCTCAAACCCTGGATGCCAGTTCACCACTGCGCCTAGAAAAGATTATCATGACATCTAGAGAGAGGGCCGTCTGAATTGGTGGGTGGGGATGGGGTGATAACCCAGGACCCTGCGCAGTGCAGGCCAGGCAGAAAGGGAATTCTGATGGAGCCACCACCTCCCAGCCCTGGCAATAGCTCAGTTTTTCCCCTTTTGTGATTGTGGCTGCTGTAAGTGATGCACCAGTCTGGGAGGGAGAAGGAGCAATAACAAAACAAACAAACAAAAAAAGTTCTCAAAATCTTTAAGAAAATGATCTATCTTTATGATTGAGGGGAAAAAGAGAAATAACAGTGAAGAAAGGTTCCAAGCAAACAGAGCTATCTCCCTATTATTTATTATATCATATTATTTAATATCGTCATCATCAGTAAAAAAAAATTAATTGTTTCACACTTATGCAGCTGAAGGGTGGCATAAGATTTTGTTTGTGAAGTACACTACAGTAATTCATAAGTCACAGAGGGGACGTCTGAAAACAGTTTGTGGCTGGCTCCTAGATCCAAAGAAAACTTGCCAAGACCTGGTTTATCTGATTGCCTGAACTGGGCCAACATGTTGTATTTCAAAACCAATCACATCACTTTCCTTTCCTGATAAAGTCACTTTTTCTAAGTGACATCTATTATAAGCATGTTACTTTAACACTGACACTGATTTTAAGCATCTCTTGAAAGCATCCCTCTCACCTGAACTCACCTGACCCAGGGTGAGCATCTGTGGTGTGCAAACATGACATCCTAAGATGGTCTCCTGCCAGCTCAGGTTGTTTCTAGGGCAGTTAGAGAAAGCATGATTACAAGGTAACTCCACTGATGCTTGATAGCACTTCTGAGAAGTCCCATTTTCAACAATACTGGCATAACACTTGAATAATACCCTGCCTGGAGCATAGTGAGGTCAATTTAGATTTACACAAGCAAAGTACTGGTCTAAAAGACAGGACTGCCATCCTAGGGCCCTATCCCCACTGCTTCCTGAAATAATCTTCATTCTCTTTTTTCCACATATTAAACAGAGATACAAAATGAACATAAATTAAAAATGGAGAAAAGTGTAATTTTCCCCCTATGTGGTAATTTGCTAGCATTGTGCGATACAATTGATGCTGTTGATTTTCCAGTTAGATTTTCCTTGTACTATCTGCAAGTTAAAGACTGAAATATCTGACAAAGCAGATTTTGCTCTGCCATAATCTGCTTGAAATGTATATTTTCTTAACACAGGTGTACCTTAGGGTTAACCTACCAACTTGTCTAATATTTCAAATGCTGAACAGATTACATAGAAAGAAGTCCTCTTGATGTCAGTGAAACATTTGCCTTTGGAAATGTCCTTAGTTATACAGCTGAAATCTATTTCTGGATTCAGCACTATCCAGAATACTTTTGCTAATACTGGGAAATCTGTGTGCCTTTGTGTACGTTGCATGCAGAGAACTATAACTAATAGGAAGACTCAGATTCTCCAGGGTGAAAGAAATAACTGAGCACACATAATAAAGGAGACTCACAGAGCTAAACATTGACCTCTTATTATTGTGATTCAGACAAGCAGCGCCTTTTCTTAGGGCAAAACTGCACCTTTGAAAACACAATGCACGCAATACAACACTTCCTTGCTGCTCCCTTCTGTGCAAGGTGAAATGGAATCAACTGCATTTAGAGGCAGGCTGAGAAAATACCAGGAGGAGAGGAAGCTGGTGAAAGAAGAAGTCAGTAATTGTTTGGTCTGGAAATGGTATAAATGAAACTGAACACTGCCTCATCTGATTTCATTGTGGGTTTTGGGGTTTTTTGCAAATTCCAACTCAAGGTGCAGTTTCATAAGGCCAGAAAACTAAGGTACAAAAACTGAACAACCCACAAGAAATCAATGATCTTCTCCCCACCTTAACAAAGGGTCTCTTCACTGGCTGACATACAGCACAAAGAAGTCAGTGAAGCAAGAAGAGTGCACTAACTGCACTTCCAGACTAACTGCACCAGGGAGAGGACAATTACTGATTACCTCCCCTTCCCAGGAAGCCCTGTCCCTGAGGGCTGTGCAGCCCTCAGGGACATATTTCCAGGTGGCACAGAGGGCTTCCAGAAAAAGGGGAGGTCATCAAAAGTTGCCCTTTCCCCAGTGCAGTTAATTTGGAAGTGCTGTTAATCTGCTTCTACTGCTCCCTTGCTCTGGATGTCAGCAGAATGGTCTTCCATAATGAAGCCAAATAAGGCTACTTCAGTTTCTCACATTCAGCCAGTGCTCTATCTGAAAAACTGAACATTCCTTTCTAGACATTCATTTTCTGAAATCAACGGAAGTTTTAAGTGTTAAAGTAAGATCAATAGCAACCACGCAAATCCAACTCTTTTACTTTTGTTTTCAAAAAGACTAATAAAATGTGCTGAGTGGAGATACTGCTACAAAATAGGCTGCTACAAAACAAAGATTTATTGGAGTGTGTTGTCTCCATCCTTGAGCATTCAGAAAACTGGTTTTCCAACCGCAACACAGTGTTCCTTCAGTGGCTGTTGCTGGTGTCCAGTGTTCCCTCTACTTTTTCCCATCTGTGTGCGGAATGAATTTTGTCCTGGGCAGCAATATCAAGGCAGTGTATTCAGATTGGGGCCTTCCTGATTCAATCTGAGCGGATCTAAAATTAACTGAGCACACATCAAAAAACCTGTCTCTGTGTGTGCACATGCACATGTCTTAGAGGGAACACTGGAGCACACAGGTGTGGAGGTCTCCCTGCACTCTGGATGTCAGTGAATAGCCTTATTCACATCCAATGATACATATTCTCAACAATATTAAAAATTATTGGCTGACATCAGTGTTCCCTCTAAGGCGTGCGCATGTGCGTGCACTCACACAGTTTTTGATGTTCACTCAGTTAATTTTAGATCCTGTTCAGGATGAACCAGGAAGCCTCCACTGTGAATGCATGTGTGAGTGCACTGCCTTGATACTGCCACTCAGAACAAAACTCATTCCGCACATGGATGAAAAAAATTAGAGAGAACACAGGCTGACATCCTAACTAATAAAGCAGCAGTGCTTCTAATGAAGTGTTCCCGCTTTGCGCATGCTGCCGCCACCTTCCAGACTAAGGCAGCATCCACACTAGCACAGGGAGTGATTTTTGCTAATCTCCCCCACTTCTGGAAGCCCTTAGGGTCACTCAAGCCCTTAGGGACCCACTTCCAGATCTCAGGGAATGCTTCCAGGGGTGGGGGAGATCAACAGAAACTGCCCCCCTCCCATGTAGTGCTGCTTATCTGCAGCACAGGCCAGTCACTTCCTGGAACTTTTCAGGTACATTTCAAGGTGCTGGTATTACAAGGTCTTATCTGCAGGACTGCCTGCTACCACCTGAGCCTGCCATTTAATGAAGACCCAGATCAAAGGCCCTCCTTGGTGTGCTGTCACCTGCTAAAGTGAGACAGGAGTGGCAACCAGAGACAGCTGTAAACTCTTCTTCTCAGCAACACAAGGCTGGTGCCAACTTGATTATCCTTTCAATGCTTGGGGAAGCATTTCTTTTGTCCTGGGATTTTAATGGATAATTTTATTTCGCCTCCCTGGTTTTATTTGGAGGTGTTTTGGCTGCTTGTACACTGTTTTAGTGCTGATCTCAGTGATATTTTATTTATGATTATGTTATTGTTGCTGGTTATCACTGTTTCGTTGTTATCCTTAACTGAATTTGGTTAGATGGTTTAATCATATCTTAGAAACCACTTTGGAAGCCTTTGGCTGAAAGATTGTTACTAGGGTCTGGCAGGGGCTCAGCGGGAGCCCTCATACCTGTACAACTCTCCTAGTCCTCTTAAGCTTGTGCTGTTGTGCAAGAATGCTAATAATTCCAACAGCTGTCTGCACTCCAGAAGCATGCTGTAAGAGTAGCAACACGTTGCTGAAAGTCAATGACATGTTTCTGCTCGTACAGAGCACTTCTGGAGCACAAGAGGACAGGAGCAGTTGTGCGAGGACTCCTGCTGTATCGCCTCGGATCCTACTAACTGCAGCTGGGGCTTGCAAACCCAGTAAACACACGCTCATGGCTGCCAAGGATTGTGGTGCTGTAATCATTAGCTCAAAGCCCTGTCCCTCCATGGAAGGTCCTCCAAGGGCCCATATGCCTTCACAGCATGCTTTGCACTGCCAACAGACTTCAAAAGCCTCATGACATCAGCAGCTCCCCTCCAGGAAGGAAGGAAGGAAGATTCCCCCACCCCACCCCAGGGGCGTAACTATAATAGGGCAAGGGGAGACAGTTGTCTGGGGGCCCACTGCCTTGGGGGCCCCCCCAGAGGCAAGTCACATGACTGACTTCCCCAGCTGCGCACCCGCCCGGGCTTCCTCCAGTTGTATTCATCCTCTGAAATTGATGTGAGTGTTAAGACCTGGAGCTACCAGAACAGCATGTCTTTCTCTAGTACCATTAAACGACTTGCATCATCTACATTTTAAAAAATAATTTAAGATGATGTTCCATTGTGGCACATAGATTATATATACATTTTACTATGCTTTTTGTTACCACTATTCAGCCTTATTTAAGATTTACTTCATGGGCTGAGCTTCGGGGGGGGAGGCATTTTAAAATCTTGTCTCTGGGCCCACTCCAACCTTGCTACGCCCCTGCCCCAACCCCATTGTCACCAAAGCAGCTCCTTGGTACAGATCTGATCCTTGCAAGCTTCATATGGATTGCTTCTCATCACACTCCTTGCAAAGGTTACAAGAAACATACGAAGAGAAGTGGAGGCTGCCACACACCTTTCCTCCTCCCTGCCCTCCATCCTCTTTCAAAGCCGGCAAGGGTTAGTTTTGAAAGCGGACTGACCCCAGGCATCCACATGGGGTAAGGCAGCATTTTGTGGTTCTCACCACAATATATTGGGCCACCCTGGCAATGAGTCCCACAGATCAGAGAGTCCTTCCCCTCAAGTGATCGAAATGAGCATTTTTCTATTCAAGTTGGATCAACCAGGTAACCTCTACTTGCTTCTGTGCAAATGTTATGAATTATCACATCCTAACAGTTTGTTTCATGCTGCTTCCAATCAATTTTCTCACTCCACACAGCAATTCTGGTCTTCTAATCTCTCTGATTCCAAAAAGACTTTTCTTCTTGAAGCTCACAGCCATTCTGTTGCTAAATGTACAGCCAAACATCTTAGATCTACATTTCTTACAAAAGGCTAGGGTTTAATAGTATAGTGGCACCTAATTCCACTATCAGAGTTAGTGCATACAACCCCCAAAGGACTGATACATATAGTTGAGAAAATCAAGTTGTACAGACCTCCTAGTATGATCGAATCTTACCTGTTATAAAATGCTCCCTGCACATAGAAAGCTGACAAATCAAGGTCAAAAGGGAAAGCCTATTCCCTGATATGACAGAGAATCAAACATGCATTCTTCTGCATTCTGAAGTCATTATTGCTCACCATCAAAATTCCATAATTTCCTGTAGCATCCCACAAGATGGGAAATGCAAGACTGAAATACCATAAGGTGGGAAATAAAAACAGAAAATGGGTGTCTTCTACGTGAGTGGCATTCCACTACTGTCTGCTTCTCAGATAATCATATGCACAAAATAAAATAATTTGAGACATCATTATCTGGCAAAGGATGCATGAGCACAGGCCTTGACAAATTTCCCAGTTTTCTAGGAGCAAGCCCAAAAATCTAGGAGCCAGACACGTGACAAAATTGCCCGACAGACAAAACTGCTTAGTGACAGACACTGTAGAAGGGTAGGGTAATTGTTACCTCTTTATCCCTTTTACAAGTAACGTATTTAAAACAGGAAAAGGGCTGCCTGGTACAAATGAAGATTCTGTTAAATGACTCTACCTCATACACATACAATAAAAGACCACAGTAAAGTTCTTACCCATACTAAGAGAGCAAAGAGGCACTTTTAAAAGCAGTGACTCTTATATTCAGCAGGGGGAGAGTCCCTATCCAATAGGGATATGCCTGAATCATTTTGGTGCCTCTTTGAAGAGATGCCAAAATGATTCGGCTCCCTGAAGCCGAAATGTTTCGGTGCAGGGTGAGGGGTTCCTTTAAAAGGAAGGAGGCTGGTCCAACCTGCCCCTCCTGCAAGCCTCCGCCACCCTGCGCTGCCCCATTGTGGTGCTTTTCTAAGAAACACACCCCTGTGAAACCAGCAGACTGTGCCAGAGTCTCCTTTAAAATGCCCTGCCGAAGTGATGGGATGCTCCATCATCCCACGTACAGTGTTGGCGTGCAAATGGTGTGCATCACACTCACCACATCTGCTATGACGCTGACCGAGACGGCAAGAGGGTATACAGCCACCCCGCAACAGCAGTTTTGGAAGCCGCGCGGAGGAGAAAATGCGGTGGGAGAGGTAAGCTTAAAGCAGGTTTCCCCAAACTGCGGCCCTCCAGATGTTGCTGAACTACAACTCCCAGGATACCCAGCCACAATAAATTGTGGCTAGGGATGCTAGGAGTTGTAGTTCAGCAACATCTGGAGGGCCGCAGTTTGGGGAAGCCTGGCTTAAAGCAACACACTCCACTGCTTAAAGCAACACACACACACACACACACCCTTCAAACCAGCTCGAACGCCGGTCTTTTGAACCGGTTCAGCAGTCCATGAATGGACCGCCGAACTGGTTTGTGCACACCCCTAGTGAAAAGGCTATTGGACCCATTCATCCAAGAGTGGGAAAATGGGAAATTGTTTTAGAGAATCTGGACAAGAAGTAGGAAAGCCAATGAAAACCCAGATTCTTCAGGGAAAATAGAGAAGTGCAGTGTTCCTCTGAGCAGATCAAAGATGTTGTTTGAGAGGTGAGATGCAAACCAGACAAAGATTCTTCATGATCAGAGCCAGACATCTGGTAAAAGAAGAATATCTGAGAATAGCTTTTCTTCAGCAGACCTTGACTTCAGTTCTGGATCAAAAAGCCAGAGTGTCTCAGGTCATACTTTCTGTACCTCCAACGTCTAGGCCAGAGAGGCTAAAGAGCCAGAACCAGGATATGCCTCACTTGTTGGAAACATCCATCAAGGATGTTGATGGATGTCCATCAAGGCGCATCCATCAAGGCACATTTCCTGCAATGTGCTCTATGTAGGGCTGCCTTTGTACGTAGTTTGGAAACTTCAGTTAATTCAAAATGCGGCAGCCAGATCGGTCTCTGGGGTAACCCAGAGAGACCATATTATGCCTGTCTTAAAACAGCTGCACTGGCTGCCGATATGTTTCCAGGCAAAATACAAAGTGCTGGTTATTACCTTTAAAGCTCTGAACGGCTTGGGTCCGGGTTACCTTCGAGTGCACCTTCTTAGGTATGATCCCCATCGCTCGTTGAGGTCTTCTGGAGAGGTCCATCTCCAGTTACCACCGGTACGTCTGGTGGCGACTCGGAACCGGGCCTTTTCTGTAGCTGCTCCTGGTCTATGGAACGCACTCCCGGCAGATATCCGCAGCTTAGGCTCGCTGTCGGCCTTTAAGAGAGCCCTAAAAACCTATTTATTTGGCCTGGCCTTCCAAGGCTTGTAAAGTGTTGTTGGTTTTTAAAGTATTTTAATTGGTTTTAAATAGTTTTAATCATTTTGAGTTGTTTTTATATTGTTTTTAGCATTGTGTTTGAATTGTGGGTTTTATGTCTTTAAAAAAAGTTGTTGTACACCGCCCAGAGCCTCTGGATGCGGCGGTTTATAAAAGTAAATAAGTAAGTAAATATATATATATATATATATATATATATATATATATATATATATATGCGCGCCTGCTAAGTATCAGGCTGCTGTGACCAAGCAGAGCAGTGCTAGCACTCCTGTGGTTTCCATAGGTGATGGTCTAAATTCCAGCCTCTGTGAAGACAGCATTGGATTAAACTTCCAGAAAGAAACTGAAGTCCCAAAATCTGTGTATGCCAAACAACAAAGCCCTGATTCTAGGCATCTAGCCCAACTGATTCCTCTCCCCGCAAAGCAGTAAAGAAGTTCCAGCTGCCAGCCAAGCCAAGGAAATGTGTGTTGTATGCAAGAAGACTGTGTACCCAATGGAGTGTCTCTTTGCCAACCAGCAAGTGTACCATATTAGCTGCTTCCACTGTTCTTACTGCAACAGCAAACTTACTTTTGGGACATATGCATCTCTACATGGGCACATTTACTGCAAGCCTCGTTTTAACCAGCTACTTAAATCCAAAATGCAATTACAATGAGGGCTTTGGGCACAAGACACACAAGGAACTGTGGGCAAGCAAAACTGAGAATGAAGAATCCCAGGAGAAACCTGCCTGTCTTGGAAATGCAGTGGAAGGTCCCCTAAGTTGAGGGGTGGAGGATGCTCCCATTGCAAAAGTTGGGAGTTCTAGCTGCTAGCATGGAAGCAAAAGCTGTAGGTGTGCTTGAGAAGAAAGACAGACCTACAGAAATGAAGAAGCTGAAGGTTGCCTGGCCACCTCATTCTGAACAAGGCAGTCAAGGCTGTATCTTGGAAGAAAGTGTTAAAAAAACACAAAAACCTGTGACAGACATCTTCACTGGGAGAAAGAAGCTGACCATTTAGAACCATGTTTGTTAAAAGCCATACAACTGAACATGCGTCTCCTGAGGAGTGTGGTCAGATCAAGTGAGGAACCACTGAAGGATGTAGTGGTAAAAAAAACAAGCCAAGGAACAAGGGTGCACAACTCAAATGTCCTGGTGGGCTGCAAACGACCATGACTTGGTGTACAGGGTCCGAGGTCAACTTTCAGCACATTAATTACACTAAAAATTATTTATTTAAAAATTAATGGAAGCAAGGGAGCAGAGGGTTTGAGTCAGAGGGAAATTGAGGGGATAGTGGGATGAGGGATGGTATTTGTTCACCCAGGCTTTTAATTAGATATTGTTTTAATTGTGTTTTAATAGTTTAAACTTTTTAAACTTTAATTGTTGAAATCTTTTTATTGGTTGTTTTTATTGTCTTGTAAACTACCCAGAGAGCTTGCGTTTTGGGTGGTATAAACATATGATTGATAGACAGACAGACAGACAAAGGGCTTTGGTACAGGGGTGGGACCAGCAAGGTGGGTGAGGAACATCTGGTCTCAAGTGGACTAATGCACTGAGCTGCTGTTGCCTGTCACAGGTCAAGCCAAGTGCTCTTCATGGCTCCTGCTGTTGCCGCAGGACTTTCCTTCCTGCAGGCCAGCAAAAAAGGTGCCTATGGGCCGGATCCAGCCCACAAGCCTTACATGTTGTACAGGCCTGCAATAGGAGAAAGTGAAGCAGCTGAACATGAGGAAGGTCCAAATGCTGCTGAGGAAGATGAGCAACCGGATCAGGGAGATGCAAGAGGTGAAGAGAGTCCAGCTGAGAATGACCAGAGGTGTGCCAATACTGAGGATGAAGAAGAAAAAAATCCTGCAGAAGACCCAGCATCTCTGAATAAAAGTAAAGGTGTGCCATTGAGTCGGTGTTGACTCCTGGCGACCACATAGACCTCTGGTTGCGTTTGGTAGAATACAGGAAGGGTTTACCATTGCCATCAGTATGAGATGATGCCTTTCAGCATCTTTCCTATATCGCTCCTGCCCAATATAGGTGCTTCCCATAGACTGGGAAACATACCAGCGGGGATTTGAGCTGGCAACCTCTGGCTTGCTAATCAAGTAGCTTCCCTGCTGCCCCATAGGTGGCTTCTTATACAACTCCTAAACACTGAGTCTCGTATTCGGCAACAACAAAAGAATTGTCCATTAGTCCAAATCGCAAATCCAAAGACAGTTGTTTTTTTTGAAGGTGAAGATTTACAAGATTTGACTGTGGAAGAGCAGATCAAGCAGAACAGATGCTATGATAACATTGGAGAATAAAGGCACTTTTCACTAGAGAACTTACTACAGGGTGTTGGGCCTTAAATTGGTGTGTTTAGTTTTCTTCCCTAACGCAGCTACTCTCCATGAAAATGATGGTGTGCTGCAGGTTAACAAATAAAGGAATCATGAAGACTTGCTCAGATTTGTACTGTATAGGAAAGTTCACTGAAAAGTGGAAAGAATATAATCGATTCTAACCTACCTCATAGGGTTGTTGTGGATAAACATAACCAAGTACTCTACGCTGGGCTGGGAAGAGCGGGATATAAATATGAAATAAATAAAAACATATTTTTAAAGTTCTCTATCAATACCAAGGATTAATGCACTCAGATCAGTACATTGGTGAGTTCAGTTTCTTTTTTATTTATCCATAAGTTGCTCGACCATTTTTATCTACTGCGTCTGCAGATATTCTGCACATTTGCATTATGTATTGTCCTCCCTAAATATATTTGCGTGGCATCCACTTTACTAGTCTGCAGGCACCAGGTGAAATCTGTCTTATTCTCCCAGGCTTTGGCAGGGATATAATTACTGCACTGTTCATTGTTTTCATCTGCTATTGATTTTAGTTTGCTTTATTTTTTATTTTGTCCTTGTGTTCTAATTTTTGTATCTAAGCCACTGTGGAGACCACTGGTGGAAAGATGGATTATAAATCTTTTAAATAAATACAACAAAATCAGTCTGGATTGAGTCTAACATAGGAAATTCCTGAATTTAAAAAATATATGCTAAAATATATGGATAGTGACCCATAAACTCCACAGAAAGATTTGTTTTAACCTGCTGCTGCTAGCACAAGTACTAAATTTATCCACCTCCTTTAAATCCCCCCCACAAAAGAAAGTTGTGTACAGTTTAAGACACACTAATATGTAAAAAAAGAATTAAGACAAATCTGATGAGCAACAATAAGATTTAGGGAGAAACATAACAAAGGGAAGCTTTTCTCCCACCTCCTTTCATGCTAAAGCTGAACCAGAAGAGGAACTATGAAAGCTATGTTTAAAAAGCCCTCCAATTAATGTGTTATAGTTCCTTTAAATCCAAGAACAAAATGTTACTGCTGCTTATGATACTGGAGGATGCAGCACAATAATTGTCACTTAGCCACTTAACTCCCTGTTGCATGGCTCAGTCACTCATTGTGGTTTATCTCTCAGCCAATTACTGCTGTCATTTGCATTTCAATGTGCACCATCAGGAGCAGGGCAGAGGCAACAGTAGGGCAGGAAATGGAACCACAGTCCCTGGTGATTTGGGATTGATTCAGACACTATTTTGTGACGGGGGACAGATCAGTGGGTGCTCCTTAAAAAATGAATTTACAGTGACTGTGCATCTAGTTTGCTTTCAAGCAGGTTCTGTTTGCTGGGTTAAGGGAGAAACCTGCCCTTAGATGTGTGGCCACATGAAGCAATACTGGTGAGGGTTAGATGTCAACCAGCTAAAATTCAGTAGAAACTCATGTGAAACTGAAAAATAAACAAAATGAAGTTGGAGGACTGTTTGGAAACTATTTTCAAATAAAAAGAAAAATGGGTTAGCTGCTACATATTCTTGGAAACAATTTATGATGAGGGAACCATTATGGTATCTCTCTTTGGCTGCATCCTCACAAGCACAAGGATCCTGGTTAAAAAGTTAATCATGATCAGTGAGTCCCACAGAGCTGACTGTGAGAACACAGAATGTCAGGGCAATCCTGGTCAAACTGTTACAGTTATTCAGCATAGATCACTAAGACTGAATTAAATGCTGGTCAAACCAGCGGGGTTTGACCAGAAATACAGGTGAAACTCGGAAAATTAGAATATCGTGCAAAAGTCCATTAATTTCAGTAATGCAAATTAAAAGGTGAAACTGATATATGAGACAGACGCATTACATGCAAAGCGAGATAAGTCAAGCCTTAATTTGTTATAATTGTGATGATCATGGCGTACAGCTCATGAAAACCCCAAATCCACAATCTCAGAAAATTAGAATATTACATGGAACCAAGAAGACAAGGATTGAAGAATAGAACAATATTGGACCTCTGAAAAGTATACAGTGTACTGTGCTTGATTGGCCAGCAAACTCGCCTGACCTGACCCCATAGAGAATCAATGGGGCATTGCCAAGAGAAGGATGAGAGACATGAGACCAAACAATGCAGAATTGCTGAAGGCCGCTAATGAAGCATCCTGGTCTTCCATAATACCTCATCAGTGCCACAGGCTGATAGCATCCATGCCACGCCGCAATGAGGCAGTAATTGCTGCAAAGGGGCCCAAACCAAGTACTGAATACATATGCATGCTTATACTTTTCAGAGGTCCAATATTGTTCTATTCTTCAATCCTTGTCTTCTTGGTTCCATGCAATATTCTAATTTTCTGAGATGGATTTGGGGTTTTCATGAGCTGTACGCCATGATCATCACAATTATATATCATATAACGTCTCATATATCATATAACGTCTCATATATTGGACGTCTCATATATCAGTTTCACCTTTTAATTTGCATTACTGAAATTAATGGACTTTTGCATGATATTCTAATTTTCCGAGTTTCACCTGTATAGGAAGCTACCTTATATCGTCAGACCATTGGGCCCTCTAGTTCAATATCGTCTACACTGACTAGAAATGACTTTTCCAAAGTTTCAGGAAGGCATTTATCCCAGCCCTACCTGGAAATGCCAGGGATTGAACCTGGGACCTTCTGCGTACACTCTGCCACTGTGTGCTCTGCCACTGAGCTATGGCCCCATCCCCAAAGGTAGCATACATTGGTTTCCCATCCACACACTGACCACAGCAAGACCTGCTTAGCTTCAGCAAAGTGGCTGTAATTGTGTGCACTTAGACCGTGATCTGGGATTGCCCGGAAATTCTGCGTTTCCACAATCAGCTCTGCAGGGCTCCCTGATCCTGAGCCTTTTAACCAGGATCCTTGTGACTGTGAGAACGCAACCGCTGTATTTTTACTAAACATTCATTGTAGCTCGCACCATGTAGTGTATCCCTCATGAGAATAGCATCTAGCCTGCTTCTGAGTTGCATTAGTCTGTTTCCTCTGTGGCTATTTTCCTTTGTTAACTATTCCAATGGTATCCGTTTCTGTGTTTTATGCGTCCTTCTTTTAAACACTGAAACTGAAGTTTATGCTAGCCCACTGCAAAATTATCTCCTGAAACACATCTCTTAAAACGTCCTCATTCACAAGGTAGCACAGCAAAAATTTACTGCCAAATTCCAGACATCTCTGTAAACAGTCCAGATGATTCTTAATATTTAGTGTTTAGGGACCAGATTCTTCTTTTACCTTGTTGGCAGAAGGAACATTAATCTCTGCCTGCATCCAGCAGCAAGTTCACAATGACATTCCATCAGCATGTGGTCTAGCAGCAGCAGACCAAAGGGATGAGAGACACCTTACATGGCATGCATCTATTTCAGTGTCATCTTCTACTTTAAAAAACAAAGAAGATACTCAATTTCTGCGCCAGCAAAAACAAAACGGCAAGCAAAATCATCTAATTCATCTGTACACACAATCCATTACATTGGCTGTCCACGAATGAGAAGGAAAATTCAGTAGGTGATTCAGGTATGTCCAACCACCATACAAGTGGAGTGGTTGCAAACAGCTTGTGAAGGGCAAAATAAATGTTATCCTTCTCAGTAGGGAATATGAAGGGAAGTTAGGTCTGTCATCAGCCTCTCTGTGGAGAATATGTAGGGAAGCTAGGTCTGTCATCAGCTTATTGTTCACAAAGTCTGAGAAAGAAACATTGGACCTACCGTGAAGGGTTCTTTCTCCTCTGAAGTAGGAGGTCACGGCTCACAAAGGGTTAACTTCCACTCCTTGCTCCCGATAGACAGGAAATCTCAGGTGTTTTTCAAGTAGCTGAAGTCCGTCCCCCTTCTCCCAGCATGCTCAGGTGTGATTCCCCAGTTCCGACTGTTGCATTTCATGATTTGGCTGCAGAACTCCACAGTTTTGATGATTCGGCTGCGGAACTCCACAGTGTTGTGGAACTAGAGGTTAGCACGCAAAAGGAGTAGGATAGAGGACGGAAGCCCTGAGATATTAATCAAGGTAGAAACGGAGGTTGTTCCAAGATTAGCATCGGAACAATTAGTCCCGAAGGTTGGTGCAGAGAAGCATGGCCTGACACCACACTAGTCCCTGATCCACGGGTGGGCCGCGTGACCTCCTACTTCAGAGGAGAAAGAACCCTTCATGGTAGGTCCAGTGTTTCTTTCTCCCTCGAAGTAGGAGGTCACGGCTCACAAAGGGACTTACCAGAGCAGTTATAAGTTACCATGGGGGGGAAGTGGATCAATTCTGTACCAATTGCTGGAGCACCCGTCCCCCAATTTTGTAGTGCTTGAGAAAGGGAGAAATGGCAGGCCATGTGGATGCCCGGCATATTTCCCCTAGCGGCGCCTGTGCTGTGAAAACCACCGAGGTGGCTGCCCTGTGGTAGCGAGTGCTATGATGCCCCATGGAAGCTGGGTTGATGGGGCTTGGTAGGCTGTGGTGATGCATGCCCTCGGCCAACGAGCTAAGGTCACCTTAGGTGCCTTAGAGCCCTGTGAAGTTGTGTGGAGGGACACGCGGAGGGCCTCGGACCGCCTTAGGTCCTTTGTCCTTTGAATGTAGGTACGTCAGGCCCTGCAACCCTCCAGGGAATGCCAACTGCGTACAAGCATACAAGGGAATGTATGGGCTTGGAAGACTGAGTTTGTTAATATATTTAATTCTTTATTTTGACCAAGGTAGGGTCAAAGGACCCTACATCTTAAGGACCACCACGTCTGGCTGGAAGACGCAGAGCTCCCTTCAAACCGAGAGCGCCCCCCAATTCTGATACTCTGTGTGCCAGAGTGATCATCACTAGGAGAGGACCTTGTCGGATAGCTACTTTAGCGGGATAGATGAAATCGGTTCAAAAGGGGCCCATGTGAGGGCATTCAGGACCTTTTTGAAGTTCCATGAAGAAAGGTGATGAATCAGTAGAAGAACAATATTGGCAGCTCCTCGAAAAAACAAGAGAGGTGGAGGTGGAGTTGAATACTCCCTGCTCTCCTCAGGCTCCAGACCGAAGCTAAGACTGAGGTCTTTTGTTTCAGAGTAATGGGTCTCAGGCCCTGGTCCAGGCCTGCCTGTAGGAAGGGAAGGCCGGATCTTGGGGAACTTTGGCCAAGCATATCTCAATTTTTTAATACCTAGCCCATCTAAGGTGGCCTTTCTGAGGAGGACGGCCCAAGTCATCTGGTAATTCCTACTGGTGCTTTGGCGCCTAGTGGCCCAGATTGTGTCTTGCACCATCCTGAAATAGCCCTCTCTTCGCTAACAGCATGTGGTTAACTCCAGGCATGTAGTGTAGCCATGCCCAGTCTGGCTGAAGCAACAGCCCTTGGGTAGGAAGGTCTGGCCGTTGCAGTAGAGGCATTGAGGCCGCGACAGAGAGGGGTACCAGTCCGGCAAACCATGGTCGCCTTAGAGTGGGGCCCCTAGATTACCTGTGCCCTTCTCTGTCAGAGTTGTGCCATCAGCCTTGGACGACGACCTACCGAGGTGAGGTCATCCAGGATACCCTGCGGCTAAGGAGAGTCGAGTGTGTCCATGCCCTCCGCGAGGTGGTGGCGGCACCTCGTGAAGAAGTAGAGAAGCTTTTTTATTAATTTTATTTTCATCATTATCATTATTACTATCATTATCATTATTAACATTTTATCTCCCACTTATTATTATTATTATCATTATTACTACATTTATATCTCGCTCTTCCTCCAAGGAGCCCAGAGCAGTGTACTACATACTTGAGTTTCTCCTCACAACAACTCTGTGAAGTAGGTTAGGCTGAGAGAGAGTGACTGGCCCAGAGTCACCCAGCTCGTTTCATGGCTGAACAGGGATTTGAATTCGAGTCTCCCCAGTCCCAGTCCAGCACTCCAAGCACTACACCACGCTGGCTCTTCAAGGAGCCCAGAGCGGTGCACTACATACCAAAGTTTCTCCTCACAGCCAACCTGTGAAGTAGGTTAGGCTGAGAGAGTGACTGGCCCAGAGTTGTCCAGCAAGTATCATGGCTGAATGGGGATTCGAACTCGGGTCTCCCCGGTCCTAGCCCTAGTCCAGCACTCTAACCACTACACCCGCTGTTTGTGGGACACAAAAGATCACAAACAGGGTCGCAACGGATCCACCTGGGGATCCCCAGGCATTGCTGTATGTGAACGCACACCTTGGGATGGAGAGCCCACTCCGACTGGTCCACTGTCTGGCAGCTGAGCCAGTCTGCCTGGACATTGGATGTGCTGCCCCGATCAAAGCTAGGTGACCTTCTGCCCACTGGAAAAAAGGGGCATTGGTTGCCTTCATCAGGATGGATTTGGTCCGCCCTTGGATACGCATGGGTCCTGGCTATCATGTAGTTGTTTCTCACCAATACATGCCGCCCCTGTAAGCGGACTGAGAAATGGGCTAGAGCCAACCTGATGATTCTCAGTTCTAGCCAATTGATGTTGTGTAGGAGAACTCTATAGACGAGAAGCCCAGCATGTTGGGAATGCGAGTCGTTTCGCTGAGCTCCGTTACTAAGTTATCTCTGTGAGCTAACAGGAAAGTGCCTCCTGAGGGGACCAGAGGTCCTGCACTGAAGCTCCTCGCAATGTACCCCCCAGCCGGTCAGTGACCCTGTTAGGTTCCCTCAGGAAGTTTCCTCTTGTCACCGCTGGGGAGGGCCCCCAGAGGTGGAACTGCTGCACTTGCAGCAGCAAAAGGCCCTCCCAAACAAGCAGTTGTGATAATGTCTGGAATGGCAGCGGTGCTCACTGCCAGGCGTGCATGCCCCCTTGCTCCTGGCAGGCGTTCTATGCCATCATGGACCACAGAAGCTGAGCCAGTGTCAAGACCTCCACCCGCGACCAACCCAAGGGCGGTCGGATCTTGAGGACTGAAAAAGGCAGTTAGGGTCCCTTGTCCCACCCCACCACCCCGCTTTCTTGGGGGAGGGGGTTCTTTTCTTTGAGGGGCAGGGAAATTGCGGCGGCACTGTTTAAGGGCCTTCTTTTGACCACCCCTGCCCCAATGTTTTCTGTGGGAACCTGCTAAGGTGTCCCCAGGTTACTAGCTGCCCATGCCCAGTTGTAGAAAGGGGAAAGGCTCACCAGTAGAAGGATGAATGCAGATTAGAATTTGGGCAGGAGCCCAGGTGCATGTCTGATCAGGAGCGAAGACAGGAAGGAACTGGGGAATCACAGCTGAGCATGCTGGGAGAAGGGGGACGGACTTCAGCTACTTGAAAATACCTGAGATTTCCTGTCTATTGGGAGCAAGGAGTGGAAGTTAACCCTTTGTGAGCCGTGACCTCCTACTTTGAGGGAGAAGGATTGTGCTCAAAGGATTGTGAAGAAAAAGCAGATACCAAGCAAAGAAGACACTGAATACACAGGAGATATGAAATCATGAGTGACTACAGTGCCCTCCTTGGCAGCAAGTTCACTCATCCTAATTAGCAAAAATGTACAAAGTCAAAAATACACCATAGTCATTTAATGTTGTCACCTCTCTGTCAAAAAGCATACAGAAATAAGAATGCCTAAAAATGCAAGCAGCTAGTATGTGACTATTGGTTTATCAAAGGCCAATACAACCTAACAATTCAAGCATCTTTCCCTCCCTAAAGAGCACTGAGTTTTGCAGTCACCAGACAGAGGCAGATTCAAGATTGCCCACGGGTGGCGGCTGTGGAGTCAATCAATCACTGCTCTTCAGACAACCTGGTTTGTACTTCTTAGACAGTGTAGAAATCAACAAGGGTCATGTTCACATCCAGTGCAGGCACAGAATCCATGAATGCATGGCTGTAGGCTCCAACTCCAGAGCACATGACTGCTGTGCTAGCCAACCACCACCAAGAATGTCGAGACCTCCCTCTCTCACTCAACCTCATTCCCCCCTCCACATGCAAAATGGACATCATAATATTCATATATCTTCCAGGGGCTGGGTTCACACAATCACAAGGATCCTGGTTAAAAGTTAATCAAGATTTGTTAGCCCAGCAGAGCTGATTGTGTGAACCCAGAATTTTTGGGCAATCCTGATTAAGCTGCTACAGTCAACCAGCATAGATAACCAGGATGCTGGTTAACTGGAGCGGTTTGACCAGGATTGCCCTGAAATTCTGAGTTCACACAATCAGTTCTGCTGGGTTCACTAATCCTGATTAACCTTTTAACCAGGATCCTTGTGATAGTATGAACTCAGCTAGGGTTGTTATAAAATTTACAAGATAAGACGTGACACATTTTCAACACTTGAGAGCACTAAATAAATGCTATTTTATTATTATTATTATTATTATTATTATTAGTTGTTGTTGTTGTTGTTGTTGTTGTTGTTGTTGTTGTTGTTGAAATAGCTCCTGGACCTTCTACTCCCCTAAACTAGGGCTTTACTAAGTTGCCTTGAATATTCCTACTGTCAAACGACAGCTTTTTCAAGGTTAAGAGGAATGAGAACATCCAGCAATTGTCAGGTATGGTTGCTTCCATGATCTTCACAACTGTAAGTTAATCATGGTTCAAAAGAGAACACAAAGCCCTTTGGATCTAGAGTTACCAAATACTTAAAAAAAAACCCAAAAACCCTAAAAATGCATTTCCCAATTGCACTTCTAACCTGACCTCAGCTACACTAAAATACAGAGCTACCTAAGGCAGAAATCTGATCTACTAAGTGCAAGGGGAACTCAATGGCAGAAAACACCTAAATGGCTTAAATGAAAGAAAAAAGAAAAAAGTGCAGGAGTCCTGCAAGGTAGATTTGATGACCTTCAGAGGTTATGAAAGTAGCAGAGTGACTATGGCCAAAATCAACACAGGCAGCCTTGAGACTATTCCAAGCAAGCATGCTGCTTTTGTTAATATGCCTAGGTACAAGCTGGTCACATTGCTACTCTTTCCCCAAAACACTCTAAGTAGCATGGAGAATGCTCTAAGTTAACTTCTGTGCAAACATAATGACAGATCACACACACACACACACACACACACTCACTCACTCACACTTGTGAGCACAATCCACACTTCCTCACTGCCACTCACAAACATACCTTCTCACTAGCCAGGGCAATCATTAGGCTGGTTCACAGGACTACTGTATTAACATAAGTGTAGGAAGTTGGCTACTCAGATTTGCATGACTGTCAGAACTCACCCATTCTCCTCCAGCCTAGTTTGCCCCTGGCAGGGCTACCCAGCTCTTGTACCTAGCTTTTAACTGAGGGTAGAAGAGATAAGAGTCCTCCTACCCTGATCCTTTCATTGTAAGAACCCTCACACTTCTTCTACCCAGCCACTGGAACCCAGCACTCCCTCCCCGCACAGAAACCATAGAAAGCTGTACCCACAGTGGCTGCTGTCAAATGGACGCGCTAACCTACAAAGCACATTCCATGATCCCAAAGCTGGGGCAGCCTCCTACTCTTTCATGGCCAATGGGAGGGCAGTTGCTGGTGTCAGGAAGCTTTTCCAGTCTGCTGGCAGTGCAAAGCATGCTGAGAAGGCAAGTGTGCCCCTGGGGGACCTCCCATGGAGAGGCGGGGCTTGCAGCTGCTGACTGCAGCAACCGAGTCCTAGCCAGCCGTGTTCTAGTGTTTGTGGAACCAAGCTGAGGTGATTAGGGCTGTGCAAACAAGTTCGACGTTGAACTGGTCCACTTCAACTGTTTGGGGTCGAACCGAACCACCCCGTCTGGCCCGATCCTGGACCAAATGCCCTCGAATGTTTGGGGGGTTCACGAGCTTCATTTTGTTAAAAAAAACCACACCTTTTACTCCCCTCGGGGGAGTTCCTGGAGGCAGCGGGGGGTGTCTGTGGAGGTTCCTCTTCCCCTCGCTGGCCTACCTCATAGCCCCCTCATACTCGCCAGGTCCAGTACCCGCCCAGGCCACACAGAGGCCATGTGCGCAGGCTCCATAGTGGCCGCTGGGCGAAGGCTGAAAACTGGCTGAAGAGCGGCCAAACCAGACGAGGGGGTATGAGGAAGGCCAGCGGGGAAGAGGCAACCTCTGCAGACTCCCCCCCCTCCAGGAACTCGCCCAAGGGGAGTAAAAGGTAAACTTTTATTTTATTTTTTTTTACAAAATGAAGCTCACAACCCTGCCCCCCCCCCCGGACCAGACCAGGAGGGTAGGCTTTGAGGGGTGCTGGACCAAAATGGCCCAGTTGGGTTCGAGGCTGGTCCGGCCTCGAACCCAACCGGGGCAGCCGGTTCCGTACACATCCTCTGTGTGCTGCATACAGGTTAACATCTTGCCTGGGCTCCTATCCACCTCAGAATGGTCGTGTGAACAAGCCTATTGGAGATTTAGATCTATGAGGCTAGGTCAAGACGCAGGCCTCCAAATGCAACAAAACAGAAAATGGCAGCCAGAACAAAAAACACCCTGCTCCATGGCTTATTTGGTAAGTCATCAGGAACTATTTGCTCACCTGATATTGTTTCATGACACCTTTGCTCATAATTTTGACAGACTACAGTTCAGGCCCTAACAAGTTTTCTTTGATTCTAAGAGTCAAACCCAAAACATTAGGAGCCAAACTGCCCTCTGCTCCCTGAGAGTGGAGCAGTGCATGGAGGGAGGACTTGCCACTCATTCCCTGCACTGCCCTATGCTCCATGGTGGGGGAGGGGGGACTGGACATGGAATTGTGCACAGAACCAACGGCAGCCGGTTCGAAGGTGGGGAGGGCACCTTGAAGGACTGGGGAGGGTGCTCTTACACCACCACCACCACATTTCTCACCCACCGGCGCTGTGGTCCCAAAGGGCGGCAGCATACCTCCTTGCCTCCCTGGTGCACGTCGGACTGGAAGTACCCCCAGAAGTACCTGGTGCATGTGCGCTCACGTGCAACATGGGTAATTCCGGTCTGACGTGCACCAGGGTGGCAAGGAGGTACTCTGCCGCCCCGCGGGACAGTTTTAAATCACAGTGCTGGTGGGAAAAACACGGCGGGGGGGCGGGGAGAGCACCCTCCCCGGTCTTTAAAGGTAACCCTCCCACCTTTGAACTGGTTCAGAGGTCTGTAAAAGGGCATTTGAACCAGTTCATGCACATCTCTACTCCAGGGTCAGACTTCTTACCCACTTTTGGAGTTGAAACCATGAGCTATCTGGGGAGCAAAATGTCTGAATGGAGCTTGAGTGTCTTTTGGTGAGACAGCCACTCTCAGCCTAACCTAACTCCCAGGGTTGTTGGGGGGGGGGATAAAATGAGAGAGCTCTGGAGAAAGGATAGAATATTGAAACTGCTATGATGGATTTTTTAATCTCCCAACTCAAAATAATGTGATACACATTAAAATGGTGACACAAGCTCTATACAACAATGACAAATATTTATATACCGCTCTTCAACAAAATTCTCAAAGGGGTTTGCATATAGAAATACATAAATAAGACAAGATTGTCCCCTGTCCCCAAAGGACTCACAATCTAAAAAGAAACATAAGGTAGACACCAGCAACAGCCACTGGAGGGATGCTGTGCTGGGGTTAAATAGGGCCAGTTGCTCTCCCCCTGATAAATGTAAGAGCATCACCACTTTAAAAGGATGTCTCTTTGCTCAGTTAGCAGGGGTTACAGAGACATTATTTTTTAAAACTGTATATGAGTACAGCCACCTAATGGTACAGTGGAGAAATCACTTGCCTAGTGAGCAAGAGGTTGCTGGCTCGAATCCCCGCTGTTATGTTTCCCAGAATATGGGAAACACCTATATTGGGCAGCAGCAATATAGGAAGATGTTGAAAGGCATCATCTCATACTGCGTGGGAGGAGGCAATGGTAAAACCCTCCTGTATTCTACCAAAGACAACCACAGGGCTCTTTGGTCGCCAGGGGTTGACACCGACTCAAGGGCACAACAGCTATTGAAAGCAGGTGCGGAAGTCCCACCTCCTCGGAGCAACCACCACTCCTCCTCGTGCTCCGCTCACACTTATGGCAGTCATCTCTTCAGATGACTACTGTAACCACAAGCAGCGTGGGAGTGAGGAGCAGCAGCGTGGGAGGCAGAGTGCGGAGGGGTGACTGAAATGTCAGGCATGGGACTTCTGCAGGCACTTTTGGCGGCTGTATTCATGTAGAGTTTTTCCAGTAACATCTGTATAGGACTCCAACCACAATACGATCCTCTCGATCCTCTCACAGCTGTAATAGTTACGAAGTAGTAAAAAGTGGGGCGTTGGTGTTTTTTTAAAGTCTTTCAAGGCATACTTGCAATGAATGGCTCTCATGCTAGCTAAATTACTTGAGGGAAGTCCCATTGAAATTAATGGGACAAGTTAACTAACTTGTCCTATTAATTTCAATGGGACTTCCCTCAAGTAATTTGGTCGGCGTGTCAGCCAATGAATTTATTAATGGGTATAAGAACAGGGATACGACCATATGGATGTGGCATAATTTTCTATGCTATGAATGAAAACTGACAAATGTACTGTCATTTAAAACAGCAGTCTTGTTCTTTTTAACCTAACTATTGTACTGCACCAAGAATCTGAAGCACTTTATAAATAGTATGAATAATAAACTATTATCTAGAAGTCCACCACACATACTCTTTTCCGGCATCTGTCACAGGGGAAGAGAGATAATAGAGGCAATGGTGTGTGCTCCCTACAAACTACGTCTTTTAATCAGGCCAATGATGTAAGTGTGAAAAAATTTACCAGCTTCCAGTCAACTTGGAATGGTAAAACTGTATTGTTTCCTGAAGACAGGATTGCTGGGATCTAACTAGGAGCATCACACCAATCCTAAAACGCAATATGCCAAAGGATACTGTGTCACAAGGAGATATCTTTATCAGAGAAACAGCAGTAGTGGTAGGGGGTCAGCATTAACTGAAGTCTACTGGGTTATACAGAGTTCTGCTGTGCTTCAAAAGCCACAGAGGGAGGAGAGCTGGTCTTGTGGCAGCAAGCATGACTTGTCCCCATAGCTAAGCAGGGTCTAACCTGGTTGCATATGAATGGGAGACTTGATGTGTGAGCACTGCAAGATATTCCCCTCAGGGGATGAAGCTGCTCTGGGAAGAGCAGAAGGTTTCAAGTTCCCTCCCTGGCTTCTCCAAGATAGGGCTGAGAGAGATTCCTGCCTGCAACCTTGGAGAAGCCGCTGCCAGTCTGTGAAGACAATACTGAGCAAGATAGACCAATGGTCTGACTCAGTATATGGCAGTTTCCTATGTTTCCTAACAAGCAAAACTTAGTGCTGGAGTTCACTTGACCATACAAGAGGTGACCAAAAAATGATGGTTCCCTTGAAGCTAAAAGATTGAAGAGCTCACATTCTGTGGCCCAATCTAGCCTTGTTGTTCTGTAGAGGATGAGGACTTGTTAGACGGGACTAGACAATTCATCATTTGCAATACTGCTACAGCCTTATAAGTATATGGCCAGTTTATCACATTACAAACAAGCTGACCTGCACTGCACAGAGTGCACATGGAAGTACAGCAAGCATGAATGAATTTAAGGCTCTTGAGACTAGACTTGCTAAAGTTGTCCCAAGCTAAAGAAAGATTAGTATTTCACTGGCAGAACACTCTCCACAAAGCAATCATCTGTAAGACCTACAAAGAATGAGAATCTTCCACCCAAGTGAAATGTTGCGTTAACAGAAAAGAGATCACTATGATTTTTGTTTTATGGCATTCTGCCACCCAGGCTGGTATGCTCTTTTGACACTCTTTGAGGCTGTTCTCACAAGCAGCCAAACCCAGGCTTAGGTAGCCAAGCCTGGGCTTCTCTGCCCGCAAGAACCACTGGGATGCGTCCAGATCCTGGTAGTGCTGTGGCACTAAAGTCAGCGCTGCAGCCCGGCTATTAGCCGAAGTTAAGGGTGCAAATGCGCCCTTAACCCAGCTCCTGGGATCATGTGCCTAGTAGGGATGTGCACTGACCGGGTCCAGGCGAGTTTGGAAGGGGGGGGTTACCTTTAAGGAGTGGGGAGGGTGCTCATCCCCCCCCCATTTCATGTTTCCCCCACTGGCACTGTTGTGAAAACCACTGGCACGGGGCAGCAGAATACCTCCTTGCCACCCTGGCCAGCATCGGACTGGAAGTGGCCGGTGCCCATGCGCACAACCATAAAAGGACCACCAAACCGGTTCATGCCCATCACTAGTGCCAAGAGCGTCCATCCCCGGGGAGAATCCTCTAGTACACTGTGCTCAGCGCATGGTGCCCTGTGGGATTTCCAGAGGCCGAGACAATGAGTCCCAGCCTCAATGCGATCCACGCTGCTCCACAATGCACAGAGAAGAAGGAGAAGGAGAAAACTTTATTGCTGTCATAGACCAAAAACATCTCAACAATAATACAAAGATACTGAATGAATTTTACAGATTACATAGCAAAACTGAGCCATTTTGGAAGGGCGGCATAAAAATCAAATCAAATCAAATCAAAAAATAAATAAATACCTAGCCATTTTGGTATTATCCTCAACGGAGCAACAGGGATTGTGTGGGAGTGCACTCCATGCTCCCACCAGACAAACATTGACCATCTGGGAGAAAGGCAAGATTTGGGAAGCCTTCCCCCCCCCACACACACTATCCGCTCAATAAGTCATGTGAATGGCCCCTTTATTTTTCAGATTATATTAAGACAAAGTATACCAGATAAGAATGATTCATTGGGACATATAACATTACAAGAGCTAGCCCATGGACCAGGTATTTTTGCAATGCTGATAACAGAACTTGCTCTGACAACAAATCCATTAATTTTACAGAACATTTGGCAGGACATATGGTAGTAAATTGTGCCCTTTATTATTTCAGTAAATAAATATGCCACCACCTTACTCCTCGACTAGGGTGTCTTAGCCCAGTGACCCACAGACTCCAGCCCTCATGTTTTCCCACCATCCTTATCCTGAATATCACCACTTCTCATCCCTGGGCCTCTTCCCCATTCCTCTTTTCTTCAGGACCTTCCTTCTAAGCCTGCCTTCTATCCTTGTCCAGCTGTTCTAGTCCTGTGCCGCCCTGCTCTCTCCTCAGTCCCCTCCTATTTTGTGGGTCCTATGCTTACTCAAAGCCCTGGTCCTTTGCCTGCCTGCCAGCAGCAGCATATAGCTTGTTCTGCCTCCAGGCCCCAGACAAAATAATCATCTCCTTGCTGATCCTTCCCTCTGAGTAATTAGAATGTCTGAACATTCTAGGACATTATAGCAGCCAAACCGTTAGCTAGGGAGAACTCACCAGTGACAACCATTGACTAGGGATAATTGACTGGTGACAGGCATTTAAGTGATTATAGATAAGAGTTCTACCAAAAAACAAAAACATAAAAACACCCTTGTTGGTAAAAAAAAAATATCATTACATGATGCTAAACCCTACAACTAAACATTAGGAAAGAGGCCAGACAGAGAGAAATAGGTGAACTGCGAAGACTGTTCACAATACTGTTTTTGATTCTGAATTTGCAATGAGGCAGGAAACAGCTCACATGCAAACACAGACAACTCTTCCAAGGCAGACATGCATCCTGATGATAGCCAGCTTTACTTTAACAACAGGAAGCCTCCCCCTTTCCCATTATGCACTATTGGATTGTCTGAAACAGACACCAACAGCAGCTTTTGCTCTCCTGCAAGGAGCTACAGGCTGCCAATTACAGGAACACAATATATACAGCTGATGAAATGAGAAAATCGGAGGACAGATCAACCTTTAGTGGATGCACAAATATTTTCATTCAAATGACTGAAAAGAACCAAGATCTTGCCCATCTAACAAAGGCATGTGAGTTTTTGTTTACTCTAAGATGCAATCTTGAAACAAAATAATTTCATATTGGCTTTTAAAAGAACAACAACATGTAACAATTTTGTTGCAACTGCAGCTGTCATTACAATAGCCTTTTACCAGAGTTAAATGTTTTACTGAATGCTTACTAATTAATTAGCATCTACAAAGCTAACATTTTGCATCCCCCCAAAAAAATCAGAAGATTGCTCAATTTTTATCTTCCTTTTTAAAATTATTTCTACCTGTTTCATTTTGTGACTAAAATGAGAATCAGGCCACCTTATACTATCTGGCAGTTTACAATTGAAAAATGCCCCCTACCTTCAAAGCACTACAAGATAAAGCTAACAAAAGGCATGCTCTGCTATAGGAGAGATCAAGGCAAACCCTCCCAACTCAAATACACAAAACTAGGGAAGTCTGTGGGTACACAATGAAATGCAAAGTTGGCTGGGAAGCCAGATCACTTTAAAATATGTTATTGCTATTATCCATTCTCGCTTTCCTCCCCCCTCCACCACCGCTCTGCATGAGCAGATGGTCAAACCTTATAGCTAACCCTGTGCCATGGATAATTAGGTAATAACTTTGCTCATGCTACAGCCTCTCTGGTTCCTAGTACCATTAACATCCAGAGAGCATCGATCTGCTGCATACCAGACACAAAATGTGTCTTGACCAACCAACATCCTGTTGGTCAGAAAATGGTTCTAACAGCAACATTTCTGCACTATTTTAACCTTTAGAGCTGTCTGGGAAATATGCAATCAATTCGCCTTCTCCTCTTCCAAACAAAAAAGCACATACATATGTATTGACACATAAGGATGGAGCATCACAGATTACAGCTGACGTATCAAAGAGATAAATCTAAACAAAAGAAGTCATACTTATGAAGGACAAGGGAAGAGGAATGCAAGAAGAAGCTAGTCTGGAAAAGAAGGTTAAAAAGAAGGCAAGGCTAGCTGGTGAAGAAATCAAAGTGCTGAAGAAAAGGGGAATTCAGGGAAAGAGGCTGAAGGGAGAGCAGGGAGGGCATTGGCTGGGCCTCTATGAAGTCACAAAATGTTTCAGGGCAGAAACCTGCAACAGAGCCCAGAGTGTACTACTGGCAAGTTACTGGTCAACAACCTGCATGCGTGATTCCCACAATGGTACGATCCCCACTTCTGCAGCACAGATGCTCACACATGGAGGGGGGGATTATTTTCACCAATCTCTGCTTCCCATGAAAGTGCTCATAACTGCAATGCATAATTATGTCCCTAAGGGCTGTGCAACCCTAAGGGATATAACTGAATGTTGCTCAAAGTGATTCCAGGAGAACAGGAGATTGGCCCAAATCACCACCTCATCCACCATGCCAGAACACCTGCACTTGAGAAGCAGGGATGCTATTGCTGCAGGCATACATCCTTTGGCTGCATGCACACTGCTTTATTCAGTATCTCAGCCACAGTGCAGAAAGATGAAGGTTGGATTTAGAGTGTGGCCTTCTGCATGTTTGAGGAACTCCAAAAAAATCTCTCCGAACTGGGGGACTGGGTGACAAAATGGCAAATGCGGTTCAATGTAAGCAAGTGTAAAGGGATGCACTTTGGGGCAAAAACATCAGCTTCACATATATGCTGATGGGATCTGGTGATTGACCAGGAGAGGAATCTTGGGGTCGTGGTGGACAGCTCATTGAAATTGTCATCTCAGTGTTCAGCAGCTGTGAAAAAAGCTAATTCCATGCTAAGAATCATTAGGAGGGGGATTGAAAATCAAAATGCTAATATTATAATGCCCTTATACAAATCTATGGTGTGGCCACATCTGGAGTACTACGTACTGCTTTGGTCACCATATCTTAAGACGGATATTGTAGAACTGGAAAAGGTGCAGGAGAGCGCAACCAAAATGATCAGGGGGCTGGAGCACCTTCCTTATGAGGCAAGGCTACAGCATCTGGGGCTCTTTACCTTGGAAAAGAGGCGACTAAGGGGAGACATGATCAAAGTGTATAAAATTATGCATGGAGTGGAGAGAGTAGACAGATATAAATTTTTCTCCCAGGGGTCACTAGAACCAGGGGTCTCCCCATGAAACTGAAGGTTGGGAAATTTAGGACCGACAAGCGGAAGTACTTTTTCACACAGCACATAATTAATCTATGGAATTCCTTGCCATGGGGTGTGGTGATAGCCACCAGCTTAGATGGCTTTAAAAGGGGTTTAGACAGATTCATGGGGGACAGGTCTATCAATAGCTACTAGTCTGATGGCTGTGGGCCATCTCCAGCCTCAGAGGCACAATGCCTCTCAATACCAGTTGCAGGGGAGCAACTGCAAGAGAGAGTGCATGCAGATACCTCTTGCCTGTGGGCTCCCCAGAGGCATCGGATGGGCCACTGTGTGAAACAGGATGCTGGACTGGATGGGCCTTGTGCCTGATCCAGCAGGGCTGTTCTTATGTTTGCAGAGAAGGACATGTTTCCAGTAGCAATTCTATGCTTACCACTCCTTCCTAATCACAGCTGTGTTCTATCAGAGCTTTTCTTAAGTCTCTACAGTGGTAACCAGAAAAAAATGAAGGGTAGCGGGGAGAGCACAGAAGAGGCAAAATACATTTGTTGTGTGATGTAGGTGAGGTACTGTGTTGTGAACATTGTCATACGTTAAGATTTCAGAAAGAAAAATATTGATGTATTTCACATTAATACTCACATCCTAAACATAAAACAGAAGTAAATCTGAAAGGGAATAAGGAGAAGTACTCTGGAATGAGTAAAAGGTGCCTTTCCTTCAACTTAGCATCCAGCAATGGTAGAGCAGCAGGACGAACAACTTGTCTGGGGGGAGCACTTGTGCCCCCTCATCTCACCTATGGATCCAAATGTGCAAAGTGTGAAGTGAAAGGATTCTCTTCCCTCACTGGGCAATTTATCCAAGTTCAGGAAATGCTTCATTGAGCTTTGACGGTTGGGGCAGATGTGTTTTTTCATCCACTTTGGAATCCACTTAATTAAGAACATAAGAACAGCCCTGCCGGATCAGGCCCAAGGCCCATGTAGTCCAGCATCCTGTTTCACACAGTGGCCCACCAGATGCACCTGGAAGCCTAGAGGCAAGAGTTGAGGGCATGCCCTCTCTCCTGCTGCTACTCCCCTGCAACTGGTACTCAGAGGCATCCTGCCTCTGAGGCTGGAGGTGACCTATAGCCCTCCGACTAGTAGCCATGGATAGATGTCTCCTCCATGAAGTTATCCAAACCCCTCTTAAAACCATCCAGGTTGTTGGCTGTCACCACATCTTGTGGCAGAGAATTCCACAAGTTGATTATGCGTTGTGTGAAAAAGTACTTCTGTTTGTTGGTCCTAGATTTCCCAGCAATCAATTTCATGGGATGACCCCTGGTTCTAGTGTTATTGGAGAGGGAGAAGAATATCTCACCATCCACTTACTCCACACCATACATGATTTTATAGACCTCTATCATGTCTCCCCGCAGTTGTCTTTTTTCCAAACTAAATAGCCCCTGGTGTTGTAGCCTTGATTAGACCTAGCCTATCAAGAGGGTGCCCCCAAGCAAAAGCTTAACCGTATATTTTATTTCCCGCACCATATGAAACACCACATTGCTATAGTTACAAATATCTACCTTCATTATTGTTTTGAATAATTGTTAAATTACTTTACATGAGTTAAAGGCAAAATTATAAGGATGGAACTAGATTGTCAGCAAGTCTCAGTTTTAGAAAAATATACACAGCTATATCTGCAGCAAATTATTCTACATATGTAAACCTCACCTATTCATTACTGAATAAAACACCCAGGCTTACTGATGGAAATCTGATAAAACACAAACACAACGAAAAACAATAGTTAATAAAACAATTCACTAAAAGGCAGTACAGCAGCAGGCATAGGACGTCAACCAATAGACGGGTTAAGAGCCTGCTGAAACAAGAACTTCTTAACACAGCAGCAAAAGATCAGCAGAGAGGGAACAAAATCAGCCCCCAAGGAAAGGCGTTTCAGAGTCTGGGTACAACGACAGAGGCAGCCTCACCTACATCCCAAACTAATGCTCTTCAAGTGTTGAAGGGTGATGGCGAAGAGCCTCCCCAACAGATCTTAATATATGGGCAGGTTCATACAGGAGATTATGAGTTAATAAAAATCTCAGAAAGCAGGAAGGTGGTGCATAGTGAAGGTGGAGAGGAAACAAAGTGTATGAAGCATTGTTTCTCAGCTTTTTTTCAAAATGAGCCTCCTCACGTCTAGAAAAAAATCTCATGGGAATCCATAACTTAGAATCCATAGTGAAACCATTTGCTGCAGTTTAGTTATCCTTAACTACTCTCTCATTTTCAGAGTGATTAAAGAGTGGTATATGGGTGAATTTTTTCATACCCTTTCAATGCATCTCACAGGTGAACCCACCTCAACCAGTGGACTAATCGGGGTGGCATGTATGCAGGACGACAAGGGTGGCATAAAACAGAATGTACAGTTCAAGTGACCGTTTTACTCATCAAAAGCACAGACTGATTAAACAAAGGAGATAGACTGAATCTGAAGTTTGCTTTAAGGCAGATTCTCTGAAATGGATCTTCTTGGATTACAAATCTCATCATCCTATTCAGCCATTGTGGCTGGGAATGATGGGAGTTGTAGTTCAACAACATCTGGGGGTCAACATTGGAGGAGGAGGAGGAGCTAAAATGTTCCCAGACCTCTACATCAATAGAGAAACACACATACTGAAAGTGTGGTGTCAGGGAAGAGACTGCACTTCCAATAACTAAATCTCTCTCAAGAAACCCACCTCAGTTTTAAGACACATGGATTGTAGCAAATTCATATGATTAGTCAAGGAGGAATTTCTCAGTTGAAAATATGCCTCTACAGATTGTACTTTGTTATCAGATACTTTCCATGCATGATCAGTACTGATCTGCGGCTGTTGTTTCACACCATTGGTGTGACAGATGGATATTTCAAGAGTACCATAACTGTAAGAACTAGCTTCTATAGCCCAATTCAGACATTATGCTGTACGAGTGTACAGATGGCTGTATACTTATACACGTTTGTGAGAATGACTGTACTTGTGACCATTTTAAATACAGACCTTTCAAATGCATGGTGCAGATCAGAAGTGTACTTCTGTACCTGTGTTCAGCATAACATGTGAATGACTGTACCTGTGAACAGATCTGTACCGGTGTACACTGTACAGTCAGTGAATATCAGTAGAATATCCAGTAATTATTTAACAACAACAAAATCACCTTTTAGCTGTTTAAACAGGCAATGTAGGGTAGGGGCAACGTGTTCTTGAACTGGGAGTGTAAGGGATAGACATCCTGCCCACCCTTTCTTTCCCTTGGATAAGTCTCCCATCTTTAAAATAGGAATATTAACAATCTACCTAAGGGCTGCTGCGAGGAGGAATGTGTTTATTACTATAAAGCACTCTTAACTTACAGAGTGCTACAGAATGATCGATTCCAATAAATAATTAGAAATATTGCTTTAAGCAATCTTTAACTGAGGAAGTGCTTTTTATACACGTCTTTGAAATGTTCTTCAACCATCTACCCTCATCTTACTTTCACTGTTATTTCTGAGCATTTAGAGGAATGATGTGGTGTAGTAGTGGTTAGAGTGTTGAACTTTGGCATAGCCATGAAGCTACTGGGTGACCTTGGCCCAGTCACTCTCTTTCAGCCTAGCTGCCCAGAGGCTCATGGTAAGGCTAAAGTAAGATAATCCATATTCATGTACACTAGGCCTGTGCAAAGACCCAGCTTCAAAATGAAGGTAAACCATTGTCACCTTGCCCCTGGCCCTGCGCAGCAGCAACCACTTGCTGTGCTTACCTCCGCACAGAGTGGTCCAGAATATAAGTGAACTGTCCCTCTTCTGGGGTAAATAAGAGGAGGGGTCATTAATGAGATGTGGATCCACTGAAAGCCCCAGTGATTCTATGGGGAAAGTGCTGATAAGGACTGAATTTCCCATAATTCCGCAAGCTAGCCTTGTGGTAGCGAGCATGAACTGTCCCCTTTGCTAAGCAGGGTCCTCCTTGGTTTGCATTTGGATGGGAGACAACATGTGAGCACTGTAGGATACTCCCCTTAGGGGATGGGACCACTCTGGGAAGAACATGTGTATGCTTGCAGGCAAAGAGTTCCAAGTTCCCTCCCTGGCATCTCCAGATAAGGCTGAAAGAGACTCCTACCTGTAACCTTGAAGAAGCTGCTGCCAGTCTGTGTAGACAATACTGAGCTAGATGGACCAATGGTCTGACTCAGTAGAAGGCAGCTTCCTGTGTTCCTATACATGGTTTCCATGATCTCCCTAGGGCTTCCTCTGGCTCAGCCTCCCTTTAATCACCCACCCTGGTACTGTGCTTAGGATCACCCTGCACAGAGGTAAGTGCTGTGAGCGACTGTCACCCCACAGGGCCAAGGATGAAGTGCAAATGATTCAACTTCAACCCTTTCAAAGGCAAATCTTCATATAGGTCTAATGTATACTACCCTGAGCTGCTTTGAGGAAGGGTGGTATAAAATTGTGATTAATAATGACACCATTTCTGATCCCTACTAGCAATCATATAGTGCTGGGCACGACTAGAGCAAAAAAAAAAAAACCTGTACTGAGTCCTTGAGGTTCTCTGAGCTGATGCAGTTTGGCAGCTGGAACGTATTTTCCTTTTCCTCCCTCCTATAATACTGTCATCTCAACTTTTGGAAGAGGGTCTAATAATTATAAACATACACAATGAATTTGGCAGACTCCTTTCCCCCTTTCAAAAATCCATTTTTGCCCATATGATAAAAAGTATTTCTAAAGAACCATTTCTAAGCCACCTAAAGCTTTCACAAAAAAAGACTCTTCTTAAGAGGCTAGCTTTCCTCCACCTGATTCTACAAATACTGCTGGCAATTTTTTCCCCCCAATGCCTCTAACATATTTTCACTTAGCACCAGTTTGATGTATAAGATCTGACAGCCAGGCAGTTATAGGCCACCTGCATCACTGTCGCCATGACAACAGTGAAAGACAATCCATGATCCCATGCCCTGGTCACACGTTTCAATACAGCTTATCTGTCCAAAGCCACTGAGTCTAATGGAAGAGAGTAATTACAATCTTCCACTCATTGTCAAAATTCTCGCCATATAATTCTCTTCAAAATTATTTTATTCCTCTCACATGGCTGCTTTACACACAGACACACACACACACACACACACACACCCTAAAAGAAATCTTCAGTGGGAGTGGTAAGGGGTGGGGGAGGAGGAAGAAAAGGGAGACTGGCAGGTATAAATTGAAGCAGAATATAAGTGAACTGTCCCTCTTCTGGGGTAAATAACTTAGTATGAGCCACTGAAATGGATACATCACACCTTCCTCTCCCTGCCCCCACCCTCCAGTTCAGACATTATCCCTTGGTAGTCTTTTGATTTCAGACGGGAAGAGGTCTAAATGGCCTCTGTTCCTCTCCCTTTTCTGGAGAGCTTCTTGCTATCACAAGCTGAGCAGCCAGGCTCAGCAATAATGAGTGAGTAGATGAACTGGTCCATCAACGTACTCTGTCACCATTAGCAGGAGCATCTAGAAATTGAGTGCCTTTAATTCTGCTGTGAGCCTTAACATCTAATTGTATAGAATTGTCTGTTTCGAAGATTGCTGCAGTGTGGTAGAATTAATCACTTTTTAACACAGAACACCCCCAGCCTACTCAGCCATGAAACTCATTGGGTGGTCTACTGGGCATGGTTTGGATGCATCACCGAGCCATGGTCTGGCATTACATGGATGAGCTTGAAGGACCTTTGGACTCTCACGCTCCCTCCTGGCCCTACCCATCCTTCCTCTCTTGGTGTACCACAATTCCTTCCCTCCTTTTCTTTCTGGTTTGAGGCAAACCATAGTTTGCCATTTTGACAGAATGGAAGCCACTGTTTGATCCTGGTTGCCAAACCTAGTGTGCAGGGGAAAGTGCACACCATAGGCTGCCAGTTCAGACAAAACAGCAAATTATGGTTTGCCTCAAACCTGGAAGGAAGACAGGGAGGAAATTGTGATGCACAAGGAGAAAAGGAAGTGAAGAGATGTGATCTAGGGTGTGGCTATATAGATAAAGAGATGGAATATGCCAATGAAGTTTGACTCGGTTCTCCGTGTTTCTTAGTAAGGCCTATAGGAGATAGTAAACAGTCTGCAATATTAACTGACATGGGTAGGGAGAAAATAGACCCAGATGCTGGAAATGTAAAGAGCTTTGGGTACAGGACAGTGCTTTCTCATCCTGCCATTATGTCACTTATTATCTCCTAATTTCTCTCCTATAAGTCAGAGGGTCCCATTAAGATAAAGTTAATATGCAAGAATGAGCGGAAGCAAAACTTCAACCAGTGGCCTCTAGCCCAGGCATGAAATCACTTATGGAATTAACTGACACATGAAAGTAACATATATTTCAGGAACTTGTGTTTGTATGTGTGTGTGTACATGCATGCACACTTGTATACAATGTGACTTGAGTCATATACTCCACTCACAAAGTGCAACACCATACAGGCTCCAAATCAGCAGAGGCTAGGCTGCCAATATGTATATATTTATTTATTTCTACATCTATATCCCACTCTTCCCACAAGAAACCTAGAGTACATGGTTATATTTATCCTGTGAGGTAGGTTAGGCTGCGAGAGAAATCACTAGCCCAGAGTCACCAATGAAGCCCTTCCCACGATCAAGTGGGAGGGGCCACCCTGTTTTGTGGGGAGGAAGCCCGAAAATGCTTACCTCGCTGCAGACAAGTGGCGACTTCTCCCTGGGCGAGCAGATCGCCTGTCCGGATGAGCGGTGGCTTCGCTCGAGCGCTCTCACACCGGGCTGCAGCTCGCCCGGCAGCTCCCACGCTGTGCCCCGCCCCCGGAACTCCAGTAATGCGCTGTGTGAGTGCACGTTGCATTCCTGGGATCCCCCCTCCTCTCTCTCCCCTTCCCCGAGTGTGCCCACTGCTGCTGCAAGCGACTGCGGCTGACACACGATCAATTGAACGAGGAGGGCCCTGTTAATCTCATTTAAGAGAGAGGGTATTTAGGCAGGCTTGCCGCCAAACTGCCGCTGGGAGCCTTGCGGCTCTTGGCGGTTTTCATGCACAGTGCCTTCCCTAGCCCGATTTCCGCTGCGTGTGAGAATAGCCTTATTGAGATTCATGGCTGGATTTGAATTCAGATCTCCCTGATTCAACTCCAACACTCTAACCACCACCACCAAAGTCCAAAGTCTCAGTCCAAACTACAAGAGGACTAGCTGTTGAATTAGGCCCTATCCCAACAGTGTCCCTGATAGACTAGTTTGCTTTCTCCTAGTCAGTGAATAAGTGAATAGTCGCTATGCTCTCATGGGGGGGGGGGATAAAGTGTTGTACTTGGAAACATCAATGTGTTGGAGGCAAAAACCTACCTCCCACCCTGATCCAGGTGGCCCAGCCTACACTGGTGGACCCACTGGGAAGATGCGATTTCTGTGTCTGTAGTCCCTGCAACATAGATTGTCAATCTGCCACCCCTCCTTCACTTTCCATAAATACCAAAAGTTCGCTAGTTCTAAATAAATATCCAATGTGAAATGGAATTATATTATTTAGTTAGAAAAGGTTTATAAAGAAAAGCTGCAGTGAGCTAGAGGCAATCAAAGCATCCAGCAAAGACTGAAGATTTGGAGCAATACAGTGAGAAGATACTGCAGGAACGCCAGAGTGTTATGCAGGAGTGTGGCATGGCCAAAATCCATTGTGGAAGAGTTAGTAGCTCATTTTGACAGGGGAGTGGCAAACCATTTTAGTAAGTTCCATTTTTACAAACTAAAACTGAACTAGTGGTACCTATGGGGAGAAAGGTGCTCTTTGAAGGCCAATTAATTGTGAAGTTAGGAACTGGTGCAACTAATGCCCAGTATTGTAATGCATCAGAAACAAAGGTCCACCTGGGGCCTCAATCAGCATAAGCAAGAAGCGATTGCTCTGCTGTTGACAGTATTACTTCTCCCTTCCCTCCTCCTGCGCCAAACAGCACAACATCATTTATCTGTCAAAATTCCCATGCCCAAATTCCTTCATCCACAGCAACTACGTGCCTCGAATCCATAAAACATCTATCTCCTTTACATATAATACTAAAAGAGTACAACAATGAGAAAGCTTTCTCTGGAAATATTTTACAGGTAGTGGAGTAATCTCAGGAAACATCCCCCCCACCACCACCATTCAGAATTATTAATATCATGCACCTTTTTTGCAGATTACTGTATAGTTTTTTTCTCAAGGGCACACAATGATAAAGCTGAGGACAAATATCAAGTACATCTTTCAGGATTGGAAGTTCAATTATGAAACCCAGGGAAGCACAGTGACATTCACTGAGAGCATTAAACAATAATTTTGATACTATTTATTAATTATTATTATTAATAATACAATAAACATTATACTACAGACCTATGAAACTGTAACTATTTGTAATATAATTGCAAAAACCTTCTCTAGGGTGCAACCCCATTTAATTTTATTTAATTGCCCCAATGAATGGTGTGTGCTGCTGTGAGCATCCAGAAGAGAATAAGAAACAATATATTGAAATGAACATGAACTGGAAATGGAGGAAGAGCTAAACTGGAATTTGATAAGGACAGTACATTCTGGTGTCATGGAAGACCGCACAGACTTGCTCAACAAAATAATTAAACAGCCTTGCAGATTAATAGCCATGTGGCAAAAGATGAATTGAGTTATGGATCTGGCACCATTCTGTTGGAGGCCTGCATAATCAAGAGTTAATAAAGTACTCAGATAAGCAAAAGAGCTTTCAGATGATCCAGGGTCCTTGCCTCACACTGAAGGAAGAGATGAGCAGAGTACATAATTCACTGAAGCACATAGTTACCTAAGTACAGCCAAGATAATGAGTGAGAGGGTGTGGCTAGAACATTCAGATCCCCTGTCCATACAAAAAAGCTTGAGAAGTTGTTGATTTGGGTTAAAAACCATCAACTATGAAGCTCTGAAACAACCCTAGATAGGCCCAATTGAACAAACAAAGCCTATGAAATGTCAATTGTGTCCTTAATCGAAACCAGCTGGGAAATGTGGCCAATGACTGACATAAACTTGCACCAGATGAATCTTAAAGAGCACTGTGCCCCCTAACCTTATATGGCACTGATTCACTGCTAGCCAAAAGGGAAGAGTGCCACCTACAGCAAAGCCAACAATACTTCCTGTATCACAATGAGTTTCCATCAGGTGTCCTGGCAACCTAACAGACCAGGCAACACACTCTAAAGATGTAGGGTGGCATGTCTGCAAGCTCTGTTCTTCATCCATTTCTTGTACTTCCAGCTTTATAGATTCATAAATGTAGAATTGCTCTGAACAAATTTATGTATTATTTTCAGTAAGCATGCATGTAACATCACAATTACAACATCATGGTTACTCCTTCCTAGCAATACAGAAACAGGATATTTATGGGGAATGGGACTTCCTTTTGCATTGTCATTCTAAATAAACACATATTAGATACTGCATGCTTGTGTAAGCTTGAAGCTCTACAAATATTTAATTCTTTTAGGAAACAGCATTGTAGTAGGATTTTGGTCTTACTTTTATAACCAATTATTGGTTTCTGAAATCTACATCCAAATTGCACCAAAACAATATTAATTTAGAATTATATTTTAATTTAGAATGACATACAATTATTACTTATTAACAAAATACAGCTCCAACTGAATAATATATTATCCAACACCTCAGCCTTAAACACATCTGTGTTTAACTAAATTCCATTTGGGCATATATAAATATGCTTTTAGGAGTCAATCTGTTGTCCCCCACCTCCATCTGATGTTGCAGCCTGCATGGAGACTATTAGACCACTTCTCTCCTCAAAAGTAGAAGGGCTTGTGATTGTCCTGAAAGAGTGTTCTTCAACCTGATAAATTTCCCACCCTTTTCCTCCAAGCACGCCTCTACCTCTCACCACATAGTTCCATATGACCTCCGCCCACCTGCCCATCTGTAACTGTCTGAGCTCATGAACGTTTCAAACTATTGACAAACACGGAGGCAGTGGGGTGTGTGCCCTCCCCTTAGGTATTTTCTTAAGAATTTTTGAACACTGACATACCTATGGGTCACCCCGAGTCTGCAAAAAAAAAACCCACTTCCCTGCAGGCATTCCAGGTTTCCATCCATAAGGATCACAGCTTTCAGCACTCTGGGAAATAATATATAGATGAAGAGAGCACTAGTAGAGAAGAAATGGGACTTATTTTTGTTGAGATGTAATCATGAGGATTTTGGGAGGGGGTATTAAACTGCAAGCTGCTGAAACACGGGGGAAATGGTTTGTTGTTGTTTTTTAACAGTTCCAAAACCACACAACAACCATTTGAAAATGGTGTATCCAAACAAGAGAAATCTAAACAATTAAAAGTGGAGTTGACTAATGTACCTGGGAGGTATTCCCTGAGTGGACAGGGAATGCCCACACCTGGTAAGCCCTGAAAAACTGGTTTCTGTAGATCGCATCATTACAGAGAAAGATACATTTTTATTGGCAAGGCTGAGCACATAGTCACATTACACCCATCATCTCTATGGAACTTGGGTCCAAGCTACACTTTCAGAAAAATCACCTGCAGCTACCCTCCTAAGACTATTCAGAATGGATGCGGAATACTGAAGGTTTCTGTGTTTTGTTTTTAAAAAACTTCACCAAATTTCTGGCCTGTGGAAAGCAAGCAGGTCAAATTAAAGGGCTGTAACTTCTGTTTCTCCAAGATGCACTACTAACTATGTACAGTGAGAGTTTTTTTAAATTCTGAAGAGCATTCAAACATAGGATTCTCAAATAATACTGCCTTGCAAGGCTGTACCACACAATGTTCCTAAACATGCAGATCAGCACTTCGTTCCCAGTAAGAGTGTTTAAGGACATGAAAGAGGGAAGAAAGAGGCCAAGGCTTGATAAAGGAGTAGCAAAAATGCCCGTATCTTCAGAATTACTTAGCCAAGGAAAGATGAACTTTCAAAACTAATTTGGAGAGACATTATTTATAATGAGTTCAAAGTGTAAGAAATAGAACGCAACTTCCTGTTTTTAGTCTTGCTAAGCCACTAACCATAAAATTAGGCATGTTTTGAAACTGAATTCTCCCTTAAGACACAATTCTAATTCCATCCAGACAAAACCCCAAATTCTTTATAGAATTCAAAAAGCATGAAGTTGGGGGAAGATCATAAAGAAAATGAACTGAGCCACTTCACATATTATGGGTGACATAAAACACCTTTTACCACGGTGTATGCATGCAGTAGCGGCCTGTGGCTGCTCCTGGACACATGTACAATATTCTTGTCTTTGCCACATGCAACATGCACCTACAGTAGTCCACTATTCCAGTGATAAAGAGCACTGGATGATTGGGTTTCTTTATTAAACCATTATCCTCACTGTAAATCTCACTGTAAATAATTTGAGTGAATTATATTCACCCAACATATTTTCTGACTTAGGAGAATAAAACCAGCATTTTTAAGTTTTGTAGGCTGCGGAGAGCTAAATTTCATCCTCTTGACTTTCGCTCATCTCATACCACTATGTTCTAAATCATGAGCTAACATAAAATTCTCCTCTTCAGCCTTGTATTAGACAGCTGATCTGAGAGAGGTTGTTTTTGCTAAGGAACAACACATGCATCAGATTGCTCTTGATTTGCACTACAGTTTTCTGGCTAAAGGTTAGCTGGAAAGGAACAACCAGAGAAGGAATTCTGGCAGCAGTAACACTAGCTTCTAACATCAGAACCCAGAGTGTGTCACATGGTACCATAAAGAATAAATAAGGAAAACAATTATCATTGGTTTTCTGCCACACTGTATAAAAAGCATTTGTGTGATCTATCTACAGATGCAGTTTGTTCTCACACCTTTAAAAGTCAAAGTTACACACCATAGGACACATGCATATATCCAGAAAAAAATATTTAAGGGGAAAAAACACAGAACAGGGCAAAGGTAGTGAGTAAGCTAGGAAACAGCTGACATCTGTCCTCATGGAATGAGTTAACTCCAAAGGACAAAGCTGAACAGCAGTATGAGGTTTGTTGTTGCCATGCAAATGAAGTTGAATTTCATGGAAGAAACAATGAAGGGGAAGGAAATCCAAATTTGATTATAAAAATAATAATACACTAATGTCAAGGAACAGAGGTTGGTTTGTTTCAATTCCAGATCCAGTAGACTATTTCAAGTTTAAATTCATTGTAATTTATATAATAATATATGTACAATGTATATTATAATATACCTACATGGGACTTTGCTGGGAGGGAGCAGGATTATGAAGCTTCAACATGTAAAGGACTAACAATCCCCCGATTTATTTTAGCCTGGTCACATGGGACATGGCCAAGAAACACAGTTGCTGTAAAAAAACAAAACAGCAATGACATATTCAGTTTCAGGGAATTTATCCATGAAGAGTTTACCAAAAACCTGTAGAAGAGACCAAGGAAGGTATAGAAACTTCTTTTTCCTCTTCTTTTTCAAGCAGTGGGGAGGAGTCTGCTAATTGCAAAAGCAGAAGTGTGTGCCCTTTGGCTGCTGTTTATGATGTTTTTGTATCCAGGCCTCAGATGCTCTGACTCATAACTTTAAATCAAAGTGTGAGCTCCCTAAAGAACAAAGCAAGAAAACTCAGCCATTGCCCCACAGCCTACAAAAAGAGGAGCATTCTGTTCTTCCTTAAGCACAACTTATGCTCCTTTCTCAGCCAGGAATCAATTTGTTTCAAAATAGCATGGAAAGGGAGGTGGGAGATTAACCAAGCATTTTTTGGCTCTAACTACATATCTGTATTCAAGGCTCCCTGAATTGCTTCCACTGATTTTGTGATCCTTAATTTGAAGCAAAATAGGATCCCATGCAAGGAAGCATGTTGGAATTATCTTGGAAGCCGTATTTCATAAGACAAAAAAGATTTCCTGGTCAAAATCTTACAAGGAGCATTTTTAGCATCAACAAACCTCAGTGTCTGGATTAGCTATTTCAGTGAGATGCCTACATAATGAAGCTGCGTTTCAATGTCAGTGAATTATGAGCTTATTACATTACTGACTATTATAAATAACTGATATGAAAAGGTGATGGATAAGCCAACAAACCCTTTTGGATCATTCTCTTTCTCTCTCTTTTTCAAACACATTCAAGATATTGTGCTTTACCCATGGTTGCCAGTCCTTACACTAGACTGGTGTTGTGTTCCATCACACGTATCTACCTCCACTCCTATTACAACATATGATACAGTGCAGCATATGTATGAGAAGGCAGGTACTTGAAGTCACTACATAGAGTTACGTCAGAACCTTTATCACGTCACTACAGTTTCTATCTTCCATTCACAGCCTTCTCCAACACTGTACTTATGTGGGTGGGTGCAACAGCAGCTCAGTCATGCAAAACATGGACATTCATTTCATGCGCATAAGTGGTAGCTCAGAAGCTAGCTACATTTGGAATGCATTGCTTACAGCTGGCCTCTCATGACCTGAATCAGGCTGTTCCATTCAAGAACCACTGAGCCTACACACAATCTAAAAACATACGCACTTGTTTAATACTGTCTAAGCTACAATATCATAGCAATGGGGCTCCTAGTAGCAAGATACACACGCTGCCCCTTGTAGTAATGTATGACTACTCCCATATGTTAGCACTCAGCAAGGAATTGTTTAGCTTTCCCTTTAGTACCCACATTCACAGCCTGAGGTAATCTGCCTGGAATAAAATACTTCCAGGCACTAATCTATCATATTTCATGGAAACAGGCTACACGTCAGAAGTTATTCCACTAAAGTTAACTAATGATACAGCTGTAATAAAAAAGATTAAACCTAAAGTTTACAAATGAAAAATGTTAAACTGGATGACTGGAATTAACGGTTTGTATGGATTTTGCAGAAAAGGTCTATCCGCTGGAATATGCAGCAGCAATACAACCTGCATGTATATATTTCCTGAAAAATCCATGTAGATTTGCACTCTGACATACACTTTCCACAGTGCTCCCCCACAGATATTTCCCAGTGGTGAAAAAGAAGTTACTTCAGATCTGAACTGGCTTCAGAACCAAAAGAGCAAAAATTCTAGATTCCTTAAATATTAAGGCAACCTTGTGGAACTTTCTTGAAAGTGAAATGCTATTCTCATATGTTCTCTTTGTATATTTCCTTCCAGAGATCTAGAACTTTTCACCTCCCCTTGGACTTGGGTCAAGCTAAGCGGCAGCAAAGAAAAAGTCTGGAGGAAATCTTATTGTCCAAATGTTACAGTTTGTGTGTGCATGCTATGTTTTGTATCCCCCCCACATCTTTTCCCACAGTCCATTCCAAGTTTAGAAAAGGTATTTTTAGATTATCATTTTCCCATATTCAGAAAGAGAAGTTTGATCACAGAAAGAAATTAGCCAACTTAGGGGTGTAGACAGCTTCCTGGGGGCCGGGAGACAAAGTGTAGGCAAGGGGCACCCCAGTGCCCCAAGCCATGCCCCCTGCATCTCCGAGGGGCTCCAAATGCCTGGGGGGGCTCCTGCTGCCACCCCGCACCCACCGCAAGGCCGAATTGCTGATTTCCCCCCCAATAATTTTAGCCCCTGAGGGGGTGGGCCTCCCCCCCCATAGCGGCAGCAATGGTAGCAGGTGGAACAGGAGGGGCACTGGGCCCGACTGTCTGGTCCAGTGGCCCCTGAGAACTATGAGGTGCTCCAGTGTGCCTGAGCAGTTATAATAAGAGTGTCGCCACTCTATTCCAACTGCACAGGCACGCTGGAGCACCTCGCAGTTCTCAGGGGACGCTGGGCTGGATGGTCAGGCCCAGAGGCCACTCCCGCTCCCCCCACTACTGCTGCTGCCATAGGGGGAGGCCGGGGAGGCCTGCTTGGCTCACCCCCACCCCGGCGGCTAGAATTATTGGGGGGGGGGGTCAGCAGCCTGGCCTCATGGCAGTGGGGAGCTTCGCAGCAGCAGGGGGGCTAGTGGCGGGTGCAGTCCGGATGCCAAAATTACCTAGGTGCGCCACTGTGCAGACCTACAAGGAAATAAACTCCATTAAACACAGTGGGGCCTGCTTCTAAATAACGAGGGAACAGTTAAACAACCCCTCAATAATGGTGTGTTTGGTGGGGGGAATAATGGAAACATCCTTTTACATATGTGGGTGAGAAACAAACCACTCCCACACAGTGGGAATTTCCTCCAAATGCCTATTCCGGTGTATACTGCTCTTGAACATGAAGGTTCTACATCAGAGCTAAATTGCATGTGAATATGGATGCTTCACTAAACCATACTGAAGAAATGAAGCCTCCATGTTCACAGACAGTTTTGCTCTCATGTAGAACCTCCACATTCAAGGGCAGTCTATACCATTACAGAATAGTCTTTTGTTGACACTGGGTGGGAATGGATGCAATTCTTTATGCACAGGGGCAGAGCTACCGTTGGGCGAAAGGGTTCAAAGAACCCAGGCCGCCAATGGGGAAAGGCCGTGGCTCAGGCTCTATGGGAGCTCAGAGTGAACTCCTCCCTCCCATGCCCGGGCCACCGAGAGACCGGGCAAACTCTTTGCCAATTATTTCTGGAGGGAGAGAAAGAGTAAAACATCCTATTAGCCTAATAGGACGTTCCCCCCTTTCTCTCCCTCCAGAGAGGGAGAAACAGAAAAACATTCTATCGGGCAGTCGGAGCTGCCTGAAATAACCGGCAAAGAGTTTGCCCGGGCTCTCGGCGGCCCGGGTATGGGAGGGGGGAGTTCGCTCTGGTCTCCTCTGGAGCCCGAGCCACACCCCCGTGTGTGTGACGTCACGCGCACAGGCATATTGGAGGGGGCCACTGAGCAGGGCTGGATGCAGGCCGCCACTCGGCTGGCTCCGTGCCTGTTTATGCACACTTAGAAGTTAGTATATTTAAGAAAAGAATGCCAGTAACCCCTCTTCTGCTATGTACAGAATAAAGCAAGACAGAGATAGTGGCTGACACAATGAAGATTACTCAAAAGCAAGCGTATTGCAATTAAAAGGACAAGTTAGGTAATATCTAACTTGTTAATTTAAGTTCAATAGTACTGCTTTGAGTAATTTTCCTTATGTCAGCCATTAACTATTAAGCAGAAGCCTATGGCTTAAAAGGGAGAAATGTGCTCTGGCTGTGCTCAGAGGCTATGTCCTCTATGAACAACTTTTAAAATGTACTAGCAGGAAATAAAATAAAAAGACACTAGTAAGTTTTATTAAAACTATCTGGGCCGGGCACAGAGCATCTGGGCCTCTAGTTCTCCAGCCCGCCCGCACGCCCACGTTTTCTTTCCCTGCCCACACCTGCTGGTGCCGTTTTCTTCCCCACTTGCCAGCGCCATTTTTCTCTCTGCCCTCCTGTTCACCCCCTGCCGTTACACCCCTACCACCACTGTTTTGTTTCCCACCTCACCCGCAAGCCTGTCCGCCGGTTCTCCCCATGCCGGCAGCTCACTTGTGAACTCTCATGAGAGCTGCTATGCATGCATTATGAAAGTATAATTAACTTCTTGCAAATAAAAGACAATGTGACTTTAAGTTTTGTCAAGAATGACTGTTTGAGTTTGATCTGAAACCGCGAACAGAAAGGGAAGAAATTGTTCAAAATTATGGTCATAAACTTACCAGCGGCTGGCAATTTTTTGTGTGCGGAAGTACTTCACATTGAAAGAGTACATGTCCTGAAAAATGATTTCCAGGAGAGGAAGAAAGATAAGGATAAATCTCAGCAATGCAGTTTTTTAAATAGACCTTCATGTAAAAATGACAATAAAGGAAAGAAAGTTGTGAGTAAGCTGCAATATAAATTATTTCCAGAATTAATACAAGCCAGAGTAAAAACAAGATATCTGTAGGCAGTGAAGCAACTTCACATTTCTTTAACAATCTACAGGACTTCTTAGACATTGATATAAACTATAAAGTTGAAATATTCTTGGCAAATGGTCTGCCAATTTCTGCAGAAGGAAAAGGCACAGTGCTTCCAAAATGTAATGTTGCAGCAGGTGAAATAAATGAAGTAAGCATTCCAGATGCCTATTATGTGCCATGTTTGCAGAATAGTTTACTGAGTGTGAAAACAGCTACAAAAAGAGACTGCAGAATTATTTTTAGAAGAAATAATTTGTGCGATTAAAGGAGGAGAGTTATTACTTAGAGCTATGTTAAAAGATGAGCTTTATGTATGAAGTTGATTGTAGAAGAAAGTTGGCAAATGTAGCAAGTGACTGTGCACACAAGGACGGCATAACCTTATGGCAACGTAGGATGGGTCATTGAGGTAAAGACAGCATATTCAAGCTGGAAAAGGAGCAGTTGGTGAAAGATATAAAAATAAAGCATTCACATTTGAAAACAAGTGCATTGAATGTGTTAAAGCAAATGCTATTAGAAATACATACACTTTAAACATGGAAATCCTGTGTATTGAGGTCTTGGACTTAATCCATTGTGATCCCACAGAGCCCCACCTTGCTCCTTTGTAATGCCAGGTCAGTCCAGAATAAATCAGAACTCATCCATGATTTGATTATGGCTGAAGGGGCTGACCTGGTGTGCATCATGGAGATTTGGTTGTGGGAGGCTAGTGGACCAGTCTGGTCCCTGCTTCTCCCTCCAGGGTACTCTGTAGAGGAGCAGGTGAGGGGATGAGGGCAGGGAGGTGGAGTGGCTGTCGTTTATAAGGATAACATCTCCCTTACCAGGATTCCTGTCAAAGTATCTAACCATATTATTTTTGTGTACTTAAGTTTGGGGACAGGAATAGATCTGTTAGTGTACCAATCACCCTGCTGACCAACAGAATCTCTGAGCTCATTGACTTGGTTGGAGTTGGAGTCTCCCAGACTTTTGGTGCTAGGGGACTTCAAAGTTCACTTTGGGACCAATTTGCCCGGGGCAGTTCAGGAGTTCATAGCAGCCATGACAACTATTGGCCTATCCCAAGCAGTGGTCCCTCTAATTTTTTTCATCTCTGTGCAGAATGAGTTTTGTTCTGGGTGGCAATATCAAGGCAGTGTGTGCACACCAGAATGGGGCCTTCCTGATTCAACTTGAGCAGGATCTAAAATGAACTGAGTGGACATCCAAGAACTTGTGAGCGCACACATGTGTGCACACCTTAGAGGGAACAGTGTTCCCAAGTGGTCTCTGGACCGACGTATGTTACAGGCCACACGCTTGATCTGGTCTTTTACTCTGATCAGGGTGGTATTCCGTGAGTGGTGTTCCCACCTGAGCTGATTCTGCCCACTCAGAAGCCTCCCTGGTTGCAACTGCTTGGAGATTGCACTTTTTCTATGCTCAGGAACAGCACCGCAATGTGAGCACCCAGTCTATGTTATATATGGGAACAAGTCACTTAGTTGGCAGTTGACTGGTCACCTCTAAATTTGTCTGCAAGCCCCATAAATTAGAAAGGGGATTAGATCCACACTCCCTCTTTCTGTGAGGGGGCCCTTGCTAAGCAGACTCCAGAACTAACTACTGTAAGTGTCTGGCATTCAAGATCATTTCGGACTTGGAATGAAATCTAAACTCCCCTCTTCCACTCACAAGAGAGATATCACCTATTGTTAATTGAGCACTCAGGACAGGAAGAGAAGGCAGATAAGACAGCATACTTCATTACAATAGGGATGAGTCAGTGATGTAACTTTGAACAGGTGCCCATCGAAACTCTTGATAGAACTACTGGGAAGCCCTTCCCAGCACAGGATGCTCTGGATGCACCTGTACACTCCAATTGTCCTCACAATCAGCCTTGAATACAATAGGTGATTCACACACCTTCCTACTCAGGAAAGAGGATCAGACACAATGCATTCCAAAGAAGCCTGTATGGACTATCCTATTCAGCAAAGTATGGCAAAAGAAAAGTGTTCTCAAGTCATGTTTTGGGATATAAGTATCCCTAACTCCATGACCCAGTGTGCTTCCTCGTGTATTACACCTGGGACTCCCACTGCAAAACATCTCAGTGTTCCCTTGTGCTTCTCACTCGGGACCCCATCAGACTGCAACAGACCACCAGCAGACCACCTTGGCGTTCCCCTCTTCAGGACAGGTGATATAGCCTCTTGCCCAGCTTCTTCGTGGCTGAACCTATCCCTTTCTCTGAAATCTTTCTCTGAGATTTCTGAAATCTTGCCCCTCTATCTTAAAAGTACCTCTCTAGTCCACCTGGGAATCTACACATAATTTGGAACTTTAAGCTAAATGTGCCTTTAATAGTCTATTTTTAAACATATTTGCATTTTATGTTAGGACCACCTAGTAAATTATATTTCTTTCAATAAACTCATTTTTGTTAATTAAAATCTCTCTCTCAAGACAATTTTCTTGAGTTCATATGCTTGCACAAATTAAGGCTGATTGGAACTTCCTCCCCTTTTGAGCTAAATTCCCCTCATTTGCCAGAACTAGAGGTGCTGACCAAACACCCTTGAGGAAGTTTCATCAACAGTGAGGACCCCTGTGATTTCTCCATTGTCATGGATGAACCACCATCTGGTTAAGGCTGGACTTACAATCACATTCCACCTCCGCAGGGGTGAGGGGCCTATAAGAATGGTCCACCTGAAAAGGTTATTGGATCCAATAGGATTCCAAGAAGCCTTGGAAGGATTTAGTGTTGGCTGTGCTAGTTTCTGTTGATGCCCTGGTGGAGAATTGGAATAGCGAACTCACCCAGGCAGTCAACATGATCGCTCCTAAGCATCCTCTCCAACCCGCTTCAAAACTGGCCCCTTGGTACACGGAAGATCTATGGGGGCTGAAGCAGCAAGGTAAATGACTGGAGTGCAAGTGAAGAAAGACTCAAATCCAACAGAGTGCATTTAAAGATCTATGCTCAAGCAATATGTGCAGGAAGGAAGCGATACTTTTCTGCCCATATTGCGTCTGCAAGCTCATGTCCAGCGGAGTTGTTCAGGGTTGTGAGGGGGGCTAGTAAATGCCCCTCCTCCCTTGAATCAGAATTTGGAAACCTCAATTACCTGCTGTGATGTTTTTAATGAGTTCTTTGTAGACAAAATCTCTTCAGTGTCTGAATCAGAGGTGTCCAGCAACTTCTCTTATGTGGTTCGGCTGGATCAGTTCCAGTTTGTGACTCCTGAGGATGTGGACAAGCTGCTTGGAATGGTGAAACCTACCACATGATCTCTTGACCCTTGTCCAACGTGGTTTATTCTATCTGGCAGAGAGGTTGTTGTAGGAGGCCTGGTAGAAATCATAAATGCTTCTCTGAGGGAGGGCAGGATGTCTCCTTGTCTTAAGGAGGCAATCATTGGATGTCTTCTGAATAAGGCTACCTTGGATCCCTCTAGACCAGTGATTCTCAAACTTGGGTCCTCAGGTGTTACTGGACTTCAACTCCCATAATCCCCAACCAAAGGCCACTGAGGCTGGGGATTATGGGAGTTGAAGTCCAATAACACCTGAGGACCCAAGTTTGAGAATCCCTGCTCTAGACCCATTTCATACTGGCTTTCGGGCAGGCTACACAGTGGGGACTGTCTTGGTCGGCCTGATGGATGATCTCAAATTGGGAATTGACAGAGGAAGTGTGACTCTGTTGATCCTTTTGGATTTGTCAGAGGTTTTCAATACTATCAACCATAGTATCCTTCTGGAATGTCTGAGAGTGTTGGCAATGGAAGACATTGGTTTACAGTGGTTCCACTTCTAGCTCTCAGACAGATTCCAGATGGTGTCACTTGGAGACTGTCGCTCTTCAAAATGTGAGCTTACGTATGGCATTGCTCACGGCTTCATACTGTCTCCAATGCTTTTTAACATCTACATGACTTCTGGGAGAGATCATCAGGAGATTTGGTGCAGGTTGTTATAAGTATGCTGATGACACCCAGATCAATTTCTCCATGTCATCAGGAGAAGGCATAACCTTCCTAAATGCCTGGCTGGAAGCAGTAATGGGCTGGATGAGAGATAATATGCTGAGACTGAATGCAGATAAGACAGAGGTACTTTATTGTGCAAGGTCAGAACTCCAAGAAGATTTTGATCTGCCTGTTCTGGATGGGGTTACACTTTCCCAAAAGGAATAGGTGCACAGTCTGGGAATTCTTCTGGATCCACACCTCTCTCTGTTATCTCAGGTTGTGGTGGTAGCCAGAGGTACTTTCTAACAGCTTCGGCTGATACGCCAGCTGCATCCATTTCTTGACCTTTGAATGGTAGTCCGTATGCTGGTGACCTCCAGGCTTGACTTCTGCAATGCACTACGTGGGGCTGCCTTTGTACGTAGCCCAGAAACTGCAGTTAGTACAGAATGCAGCAGCCAGGTTGGTGTCTGGATCATTCCCAGCACAGTACCTCCAGTGACTGTTGCTGGTGTCTACCTTATGTTTCTTTTAGATTGTGAGCCCTTTGGGGACAGGGATCCATCTTATTTATTAATTATTTCTCTGTGTAAACCAACCTGAGCCATTTTTGGAAGGGTGGAATAGAAATTGAATTATTATTATTAATCATCATCATCATCATCTCAGAGAGACTTCATTACTCCTGTGTTGAAAGAGCTACACTGGCTACTGATAAGTTTCCGGACAAAATACAAAGTGCTGGTTATAACCTATAAAGCCCTAAACGGCTTAGGCCCTGAGTATTCAAGAGAACATCTTCTTCATTATGAGCCCCATCACCCATTGAGATCATCCGGAGAGGTTTGTCTCCAGTTGCCACCAGCTTGTCTGGTGGCCACATGGAGATGGGCCTTCTCTGTTACTGCCCTGAGACTGTGGAATGTGCTCACTACTGAAATACGAGTTTCCTAATCTCTGACAACTTTTAAAAAGCAATTGAATACTTACCTCTTCACCCAAGCTTTTAAATGTGACTCTGGTTTTAAATTGGTTTAAAAATTTTATTTTCTGTGTTTAAACCTGTTTTATGTTGCTGTAAAGCGCCCGGAGATGAAAGTTTGGGGCGGTGTACAAATGTGAAAGATAAATAAATAGATAGATGAATATAGATATATATGCTGAAGGAGAAAAGTGGTATTAATGAAACTCAGAGAATATGTGAGCAGAGTCACTAACAGATTTAGGAAGAAATCTAAGACTTTGAGGTGATTCTCACGAGCGGCCAAAACCAGGCTAAGGGAGCCCAGCCCGGTTTTGCTTGCTTGTGAGAACCATCTGTTAACCTCATTTCAGCAATCGTGTATCAGCTGTGGCTGTTTGCAGCCGTGGCAGGCACACTTGGGGAGAGGGGGAGAGGGGACCCCATGAATGCACCGCACGCTCACATGGTGCATTACTGAGGTTCTAGGTGGCAGAGCACCACACAGAGACACTTCCCTTCGCCTGACTGCTGCTGGGTGCAGAAGTGCCAGAGCCAAGCTGCCGCTCATCTGGGCGGGAAATCCACCCATCCAAGGAAGAGTGTGTGATCATCTGTGGGAAGAGCAGGTCAATTTTTCTAATCTGCCCACAGAACCCTTTCGGCTCTGCACACTGATTGTGTGTAGAGCCTTATAGTGTACTAACAATGGAGGTGAATTTTGTGGAAATGACATTCAGCAGTATTTAAAAGAAACAGGGAATTAGGCATGAAAGAACCATTCCTTATACTCCAGAACAAAATGGAGTAGCTGAGAGGAAAAACAGGACTTTTCTTGAAATGTACAGAAGCATGCTACTTGTTACAGGAGTGGAGAATAAGTACTGAGGGAAGCTATTTAGACAGCAACTTATCTACAAAATAGATTACCTACTAAAACCAAATATTTAATTCCTTTTAAACTGTGAAAGAAAACCCAGTTTAAAGCACAAAGTGTTGGGAAGTAAAGCATATGCGTATATCCCCAAGGAGCAGAGTGGGAAATTGGACTGTAGAAGTGAGGAAGGAATTTTTGTGGGATATGAATTGGACAGTGACAATTATAGAATACTCAGCCCTGCCACAGATACTATCAAGTTGGGCAGTGTTGCTTACTTTGATGAGAAACAGGAATCTAATATCAGTACAATGTCTGTGACTTATAAAAGCAATACCCAGGCTGCTAAGGAAGAGTTTACTTTATAAAAGTAAGACATGGACATTTGTAAAGTTACCAGAAAACAGAAAGGCTATAGGATGCAAATGGGTGTTTACCATTAAGCATGATGAAAAAGGAGACATTCAAAGATATAAATGCTAACTGGGCAAAGAGGCATCTTTTACCGTGGTGATTCTCTTTATTTAGCAGGGGGAATGTAACTGGCCCTATCCACCCCCAGCACAGTACTTCCAGTGACTGTTGCTGGTGTCTGTCTTGTTTTTTGTTTTTAGAATGTGAGCCCTTTGGGGACAAGGAGCCATCTTATTTATTTATTATTTCTCTGTGTAACCACCCTGAGCCATTTTTTGGAAGGGCGGTATAGAAATTGAAATAATAATAATAATAATAATAATAATAAAGCCAGGTTGGTTGCTAAGGGGTATGCACAGAAATATGGTGAGGACCATGAAGAGACCTTTGCACCAGTAGTTAGACTAGACATTGATTAGACTGTTACTTGCAATTGCTGCATCTAAGGGAATGGATACACATCATCTAGATATAAAGACTGCATTTTTATATGGTGATATCAAAAGGGATATATATGTGCAGCAACCTTCAGGTTTTGAGGAGTTAGGTGAAGAAACTCTTGGGTGTAAACTACAGGAAAGTATACACAAACTCAAACAAGCAGCAAGAGCTTGGACTGTTGAATTAATTGCTTCTGGAAGAAGGATTTAGACAGAGGAAAGCTGATCCTTGTCTATACATGAAATATAGAGATGGGAGATGGACATACATTCTGATTGTTTATCATCAGGATAAGACAGATTATGATAAGATAGTGAAGAATTTAAATAAAGAAGCAGAAATTAAAGATTTGGGTGAAATATTTTATCTCAAGATAGAAACAACAAGTTGTTCTAGTAAGAACTAATCAGCCTACTTTCCTTTCACAGTCTCTACAACTAGACTAAATTTGGTTTAAATCGAGGTCCACAAGTTAGATCTCTTGCACCTCAAATGTTCATGCATCCACCATCTTGGATCGGGCTGTATGGCATCATTACAAACTACACTATTGAGGTGTCCGTGCCATTGAGGTGTACCTGCAAGTCACTCACAGCAACTGTACCCAATTTGGTTCAAAATGGTTAGACAGTCCACAAACTCCAATGGAAGTGGGTTTCTTAAAGGAGTAGGAATCCAATGTGTCTCTGGAAAGCAACGAGAACTACAAAATAGGAATTGGAAAGTTACTGTTCATTATAACTGTACCACATCCTGATATTGCTGCAACAGTTGGAATATTGTGTAGGAAAATGAATTCACCAAAGGAGGACTGGATAGCACTTAAAAGAATTGCACAGTATTTAAAAGGGCACAGCAGATCTGGAATTAGTACTGCTAGCATGTGAGCAACCCAAGTTAGTAGGATACAGTACATGGATGCCAACTTGGCTGAAGACAAGAGATGACAGAAAGTCAACTAGGGGCAAGATATTTTTCTATGGAGGAGGGGCAATCTCATGAACAAGAAAGAAGACTCTTGACAGCTTAGGGACACTCATTGCCCCTTTGCTCCACTGCCCCTGTATTGGGGATGAAGGGAGTTGTAGTTCAACAGCAGCTTGAGAGCCAGAGTTGCCGACTCCTACTCTAAGGGATAAAGGAATCTTTCACATCACACAAGTACAAGACAGAGCTAGTTCAGATGAGCATCTGATGGCACATGTGCTCAGGCCAGGGGCACACCAAGAACATGCCTGCCCTGACGTCAAAAAAGGACATCCCAACATGCTGCCATGCCAGGATATCCTTTAATCATGTGAGAGGTGTTCATCTGAATCGCCTCTTTATACATACACCCCAAACCCCTGTTTAAGCATACTTTGCTGCAATTCAACATAATGGCATACTGTGGTTTGCCACAAATCTAGAAATCACTTGACAAACATGGCACTCAAGGGTGAAGGTAGAGGAATAAGGGAGCATCTTAGCCAGAGGTTTGCTGCCACTCATGCATGCTACACCAAACCACAGCTTCAATGTCCTGAGTTTGAGACTTGTGCTGCTTCCAGTCTCTCCAGCTATCCCAAGTAAAATGGTTCCCTCATAGTCCTGACCAGGGTTTCTTAACCCTGGGCCCCCAGATGTTGTTGGACTACAACTCCCAGAATCCCCAGACATGGCCTTTGTGGCTGAGGATTCTGGGAGTTGTAGTCCAACAACATCTGGGGGCCCGAGGTTAAAAAACCCTTGTCCTGACAATTAGACCACCCTGGCCGTCTCTTAATACTGTCCATATTTTAAAAACCCAGAAAAAATCTTATGAGAATAACTGGCATCCTGCTGTTGTTGTTTTTTTAATTTAAAAAAAAAACAACCACTGGCACCTAGATACATTATCTTTGATATAATCAGAACACCTCTCTGCATAATACTCTGAAGGTGTTAAGCTATTGTCAGTTTCATTTGAAAACTATGCACTAGTTTGCACTTCAAAAGAAGCAGGTTGTTCTTCATTCAAAGCAAACAAGTGTCTACCATGTTGCTAGCAGATTTCTACAGAAAGCTGAGCTGGCAGAGGCAGCAGGACAGATTGTTTTTACATTATGTTCAACAGAAACTTTCATTAGCATTATTCGCTGAACTGCTGTTTGATTTGATGCTTTTTATTGCATAACCTTGGAACACAGTGTTATGTCCGGTCAAAGACATGCAATACCTAATGAGTGCAACCTCCATTTTTGCATTAGCTGCTTTAGCCACACACACATTCTGACGTAGCCCCACAGAAGGAAATAGGAGATTCAGTGTAAAAATAACTGAAATTGGTTACAGACAATAGGTTCATTCACATAATTTGGGGATAGGTTGGATGAGCAGCCACTCCATTTGAGTCTACAAACCAGACAATCAAGGCAGCCACTGGGTAGCTGCAAGCCCAACCCCTCCATGAAAAGCCCTCAAGGGGCACCTTGGCCTTTCCAGCATGCTTTGCGGTGCCAGCAGACTGGAAAGACATGACATCAGTGCCTGCCCTCCCTTCAGAATCAGAGAGTGTGTTTCACAGGCTAGCATTTCCATTGATGGCAGTTGCTACAATCACTGCTCACTATGGTTGACATGCAGGAGAGGCAGGCAGGGTGCCATTCAACTGGATAGAAGAGGCACATGAGTTCTCATGAATCAAAGTAGGAGGACTGTCCTCTTCTCCACCCTTGGTTAAAAGCTGGCTACCCTGCTTTGAGCATCCTGGGTTAGAGGGATGTGCATGGCTTCTGACAATCATGCAAATATTGGTGGTCCACTTCCTATCCTGATTGTTGTTGTTTTTTAATTGAATTTTTTATTTTTTATTTTTTATTAAGGAGTGGATAAAGGAAAGATACAACAAAAGTGTTCAAAATACAAGAAATATCAAACATTACAAATTGTTATCAACACTGGAAAAAGGAGAAGAGCAGCAACCTCTTCCCTCACTTATCACCACACATAATTTGGTAACTGAATAAAGAAGCAACCTTACATTTCATAAGTACAGAGAAAAATGAGAAAGAACCACTTCTATTAAAATTCCTGATTGTAATGGTCATGTGAACCAGCCCAATACTGTCACCCCCTGTCAACCAGTTTTACCAACCGCGGTTTTGAGTATATGCAAATATGAAATTGTGACAGGTCTTCCCAACCGCGATCCGAGGGTTTTGTGGGGTTTTTTAGTGATGGGGGGTTTCCATGATTGGGGGGGGGGGGTTCCAGAGGTTTGATCTGCTCATTCCTCTTGGTGACTCTTGCTGACCTTTGCCAATTTAAAATGCCTTTGAGTGATGGGGGGGGGGTGTTTTCAAAAAATTTCCAGAGGTTCAATCTGCTCATTCTTCTTGGTGACTCTTGGCGGTATTACTGGATTTTCTTAGCATTTTCTTTGTATGTTCTCCTTTATTTTTAGGTATTTTTGTGGTCGTGGTTCTTCTAACCCTTTGTTTCCCATAGATCTTAATGCCTCACCAACCACAAATTTGTCAACGGCAAGGTTTTGCCAGAATGAAACCCTAGCGGTGGCGAGGGATGGCTGTATGTTACTTAGGCCTAAACCACACAATTTTAGCCACTGTAAATGGTTAGCACAATGGGATGTGGAAATTCTTTGGAATATTCTTTGCATGGTTAAGTAAACAAAGCTGTAATTCAAGCATTAACTGTATTTTGAAGATTTTGAAAGTATGCATCATAATCATCCAAAAATTAATGACCTGATTGCAGGCTCATCAAAGGTGGAGTAAATCTTGAATACTCAGACAATACTATTTTCCAAGAATTGTTTCATATATTTTACGTATCATCCAGGGGGTTAAATGTCACTAGCAGGCCATTTTGTAATAATTCTCTTGGAGGCATTAGGAAGCTGGGGCGGGGGGAGTGCGTTCCTTCTGAGCGCACTCCCCATTCATCTTCCACAAGTCTTTATTCCACCTTCCACAAGACCTTACTCCATGTTATACGAAAGAAGGGCTCCCATGACACGACTGCAAGTATGTATGAGAGAACTGCTGGTTCCCACAGGGGCATGTGCTCCCACTACTGCCGCTGCTTCTGTGTTATCAGAACCCGGGAATGTTGGGCAAAGAATGTCCAGTACCCCCCTCAGCCAAACATCTGTCCAACATCCATCATTTGATGATGTCAGGGTGAGGGAGGTACTGGACATGCTCCACCTGATATTTCGACAGAGAATCTATTAGCACTAGTAGTGAGAACACCCTCCCACTGGGAACCAGCTGCTCGCCCAAACTGGCTTGCCACTGTGTTGTGGGAACCCAGCCTCAGAGTGTTTTGAGAGAGAGTTACAAATTATAACTTTAGATAAAAGTTTACCTTTGTTCACCCTGAGGTAGTTTTTCAAAATGTTTTCTCTCTCAACTTATGAACATACTTCAATATTGACAGAAAATGTCTGATTTGTAAATATCAGTTTAGAAGTCTCTCTCCCATAACTCAGAAAACTTGCTCATATGAGAGCAAAACTCAAATAACTTATAACTAAAGTGTTTTGACTATCCATTTTTCCTCTAAGTAGCTGGTGTGCGTGCAATACTTCTGTATTTTAAAAATAACTTCATATGGCTCAGAGGCAAAGTAGTAGCAACTTTTGTGTTAACTCATCTTTCAATAGCAAAGAGTCAGGTAAGTACTACTGTTTATATAGAAACATTCACTTTGTCAGGTGAAGAAAGTTGTGTTTTATTATTTTTCTATTGCAAGACATCTTAGCACAGCATAATGTGTATGTGGACTTGATACATTTCACCAGCACTAGATATCAATATATATCCTACAATGATAGTCATTTAGTGAATGTCATTCACAGGCATGTGAACATTGACAACCCCAAATTTTGTGAATGTCTGAAAACACTAGTGATTAGAAAGAGTTGCCATTCTACTTCCTGATTTGTCAGTGTTTGAATTCACTGTTGTACACCTGAAAACTGGAAAAACCTATCTTTCCACATTTACAAAATTAATTTGGAATTGTTGGCAAGCACATTTATTTAAAATACTCTTATTTACCTAGGAATTGTGTTTTATTTATTTCACCACACATTTAATACACAGTTTCACATAACGGTGAAATTTAAGTCTATTAAAATCACTGTGATATACAAACTATGGGAGCAATAGATATAAAAATGCAAAAATCCTTTCACATATGCCTTGACAACTTAATGCTTCATAAGTATCACAATGTAACCCAAAAAGAATCTCTTCCTAGTGCCTTCAGCTTTGGATCAAGTATCTCGATATGGTCTGTGATTACCGGAGAACATACTGTGCAGCTGAGCTATATTCAGCTTCAACTCTCATCCCACAGAGAAACTCACCCCACCCCAGTCCTATAATATCTGCATCTTCCACTTCCATGTAACTTTCAGGTAGGAATGCTGTAAAGTCTGAAGCAGCCATAAAAATGCAGTTTCCCCCTTGGTTTAGCTGTTTATATCTAATTTGTAATAAAAGCACAGTAGAAATAAATGCGAATATAGCACACCTTTCTTTTAAAAACACAAGTAATCAAGAAAGCCATCATTATTACAGATCCACAAGTTATATGCATCAATGCACAGATGCCTTGCAAGTTTCAGTCAACCTGTTTAATCAACTAATGTTCAGTTGTAAACTTGTAACATAAAAAGAGAGCCACTGTGGGCAAACATTCCTAATAAATGCTTCTTTCAATTTGCTCATGTGTTACAATCAAATATTCAGTAACCCATTGCGAGTACACATGATTTTATATTTTGAAAAATGATGCAATCCACCCTGTAACACTGTTGCCTTTCACTACCATTACCTAAGTTCAGACTCCAAACTATCAACCCCTAAATCAGGGCTACACAACTTCAGCACTCCAGCTGTTGTTGGTCTACAACTCCCATCATCTCTAGCCACACTGGCAAACAGAAATGATGGGAGCTGAAGTCCAAGAACACCTGGATGGCCGAAGTTGCACAGCCCTGCCTTAAATGGTTATTAACATATAACCTACATTACCAAGTTAACATGTGCCAATTACCATTCAGAGAAGGGAAATGCTTTATAAACCAAAAGATGCATACATTCATAAGCCACCAATGCCTGCCCTAGATACATGACCCAATAGAACACAGTCAGTTTTATAGGTGTATGCATGGCAGTCATCATCATAACTATAGTTGTATACTGGAGCCAAGGTCTTTTGGGCCCTGGACTCAGTTATAGTTTCACTCTCTGTTCTTTGTCTTTTTAAAACGTGTTTGAGTGTGTTTAAATAAGATTATTTTTGAAGTTGATTGTTTCAAGCCATCTCAGGGGCTTCTTTTGGGACCACAAGCTGAGGTATATATGAATGTTTATATAATTAAAGATCAGTGGCGCAGTCTGCATTTTTACTTGCCCAGCCACCAGCTAGCATTTTAACCTCCTCAGAATTTTTTTAGTTGTGTTTTTCATACTGGATACAGATCTTAATTTTAGTAAAAACTAGCTGACCCAGGCACAAAGCATCTGTGCCCCTAGTTCTCCCTTCCTCACCATCCATTTCAGGACTCAGCCAGTTCTCCTCCCATCCCTTCAGCCAGTCTCCCTCACCACCCTTTCCGCCTCATCCTCCCAGCAAGGAGGCTGGCTGCCCTGTTTTTGCTGCCTGCGCAACTGCTCGCAGTGGCGGCGGTGGCGCTGCCTCCTCCTCCTCCCTCCTCTCTGCCATCTCTCGTCTTCCTCACAAGGAGCCCAGCGGCTCATTTTTGTTGGCTGCTCATCCACTCACAGTGGCGGCGGCGCCTTCTCTTTGACCCCTCCTGCCTCCCTCCCCACCACAGCTCTCGTCCTCTGTGTGAGGTGGCCAGAGGCCCCGTTTTCACCACCTACTCGGCTGTCCTCAGCGGCTCACAATGGTGCCACTGCCGCCTCCTCGGTCTCCCTCCTTCCTTGCCAGCTCTCACAACTCCCAGAAGCTGCTCGAGAACTCTCGCGAGAGCTGCCACAAGTATGCCTTGGAGAATGATAGATAGATAGATAGATAGATAGATAGATAGATAGATAGATAGATAGATAGATAAAGTTTAAGATCCATGTAGAGCAGAAAAGCAATAAAATCAGCTTCAAAGAGCCTAAACAAGTTCTAGTAAACTACGATTAATACAACTCTTAAAAACACATACAGAATTCCTAGTAATTGTGAGCCTGCCAGCATAATCTTTTGGTCTCAGTTCCCCACTATGAAATGCTTTGCACATTAAATAATGCTATACAAATTAATAGTAGTAAACATTTTTCCATCTCTTCCTAGTTGAAAAAAGATTGTGGATCCCACACGCTCACAGGTAGTTACCCCAGACAGAAAGTTCCCATTGACTCCAATGGGAGCTTTCCTCCTGGGATAAATAGGGGCTGTGGGGGCTCCAAAACTGGACAGGAATGAGAACTGGTCTTGTAGTAGCAAGCATGACTTGTCCCCTTAGCTAAACAGGGTCTGCCCTGGTTGCATATGAAAGGGAGACTAGAAGTGTGAATAGTGTAAGATATTCTCCTTAAGAGATGGAGCCACTCTGGGAAGAGCATCTAGGTTCCAAGTTCCCTCCCTGGCATCTCCAAGAGAGGGCTGAGAGAGATTCCTGCCTGCAACCTTGGAGAAGCTGCTGCCAGTCTGTGTAGACAATACTGAGCTAGATGGACCTATGGTCTGACTCAGTATATGGCAGCCTCCTATGTTCCTATGCTGGGCTGTGGGGGAGGGGGGAGGCTAATGATTAAAGCCCCCCATGCCACAGTCCCAATCTGAGTTTCCCTTCCCAACAGCTTCTATTTTGTGCAGAAAAGTTATAGCTCTAGAGGCCCTTTGTGCTTTATCAGCAGACAGGTGTGGACAAAATCAGAGAACGTTATGAATGGTAGATATTATGAAAGGCCATGTAGCCCAGTCCTACATCCAGGAAAGTATCATTCACACTGTGCTCAATTTAACATAAAAAGCCAGCAGCCTACAATAAAACCTAGTTTAGGCAGCTGTTATTAATTATTCTTACAAGTACTCTTAAGAGCGACTTTCAGAGATTTGGAGCTATGGACATGGCTGTTCTGCTTGTAAGGATGGAGTCGTCAGCTGAGTGCAACTCAAAGAGTGATATCTGTGTACCTCTGCATCTCAAATCACCACCACCAACTAAGAGAGAAAAAAAGCATTGATATTTGCTTGATCAGTAGAGTTCACTTACAAAATTCTTCATGTGGAAAAGGAAGAGGGACACAGAATTACAGTTAATAGTGAACAGGGAAACTATAGTTGATTTCATTTTCAGGATGCAGAAACAAATATAATACACATGTAAGCTATACTCACTAAATATACATACAACATGCTTGGCACTTTCTGGCCTTAAAAGACCTCAGACATAATCAAGTAAGCAGGTTTTGGTCCATGGCTCAGTATATGAAATCTCAAACCAATACAAATTAACATGCCATGAAGTCAGAACTCAGGTTGCTTGCTTTGAATTCTGTACATAAAACTGTATGCAATCATGGCAAACCCAGAGCATTGCTGAGGAAATGGAAAATGTATATCAGAGAGGTGCATTGTTAACTGGTTGAACTTAAATCCCTCCTCTCTTTATCTGTGATTACTTCAGACAAATCCCCCATTTTAGACTTTTCTATAGTTATTTCAAGTTTTCTTACATGGAAATATATTAAAATATCTTATCACAGTCCATTCTTTAATTCTTTTAGATACAACGGTATTATAAGTCTGCAACATTAGGCCTATCTTTGGCTATTCTATTTCTCTCTCTTTCCACACCCAAGCCAGTGCCAAGTTCAGCAGCTAATTCCTCATCAAAATGTACATAATCTGTATTTACTGCTAAATTGTTCATGCCCTGGTTGTTCCTTCCCTGGAGTGCCATCTTGCTGGCCTTTCCTCCCATTCTCTCTCACCTCTTCAGTCAATTCATAATATATCTTCAAACTGTTTTTTCATGAATACATCATATCCTTCAGTCAGTCTTCCTACCGGCTCATTGTTGCTTTCTACAACTCCTAACTGTTTTGTTGAGTTCTTCTTTTTCTCATCCCACCATCATCTCTCTTTATTCCACTGCTTCCTCTCCATTCTAGGCAAAAATAAGAACTGCCTAACTTGTTCCCTTCTGCCTCTGGCAAGGCAGCTTCTCATCCCAGCAAGAGCCTCCATTTTTGAATTCATCAAACTAACTCACATTCTTTAACTCTATTCTCAAAAATAATATCCAAAAGCTGGGGGGACGGGGACCTCCATATCCTATCGGATACTCTTTTTATCCCTCCTCAACCTTGCTATTTTTTGTGAAATTCTCTATCTTAGAGCCAAATAAGTATGATAGGACAGCCATGCACATATTATGCAAACCCCTGCCCGATTCACATATAAATATGAATACAACACTCCCTCCAAGCTTATAAAGGCCAAACTAGGCATGACAGGGCCATAAAATGTGCTTTTATTCACATGTTTGCCCCATTCAACTATAAAGTAGCTTGCATGTGTGAAAGGGGCCAATGGGGGTGGAAAGCAAAACTATCCCTCTGGCCTCACCTACCTACAGGCTGCTTCTGCTTGAAGCAATTTCCTCTCAGTAGGGCTCACTGCCGGTATCATTAAACTAGGCTCACTGCTATCCTTTTGTCTGGCACCAGCTTTATCAATGTGATTAATCAACTAACTACAACAGCTCTGAATTAATACCAATGCAGATAAAATCAGAAGCGGCCTAATGTATTTGCTCCAAGTCTTAATCTTACAGTTGTTAAGTATTACATAGGAAGCTGCCTTATATAGAGTCAGACCATTGTTCCATCTAGCTCTATTGTCTACACTGACTGGCAGCAGTTCTCCAAAGTTTCAGGCAGGAGTCTTTCCCAGCCCTACCTGGAAATGCCAGGGGTTGAACCTGGGACCTTCTGCATGCAAAGCAGATGCTCTATTAGTGAGCTGCCTACAGTCCCATCCCCGCAGGGGAATACGGTTAAGCAGACAGCACTCACACGTAATGTAAACCAAGGTAGACCCTGCTTAGCAAAGGGAGAAGTGACATGGGGGACACACTGTGGAGAGATAAGCCATGGGCAGGACAGTTTCATGCATCTTTTTTGTTGCTCAAGTTGACCCCCATCTTCCCCATGTTTCTATATGACTGCAGCAGATGCAGATTTAAATATAAAGATCTATCACATTCATGTAGAAATGGTGGCGGGGGGGGGGGAGGTTGAGAATTCAATTTGAACAACAACAAGAGAGCTACTGGTGACGAATTTCAGAGCACAACAAATTACAAGGCCAGAACAGAAAAGCAGAAGTATACTGAACACAGAGATGGCTTAACTCAGTCAGGAACTCTCAAGATGGCTTTTAATAGTGAACTGTATCTGCCAAGTAACTTAGATACCTAGAGCAAGATGAGTTATACCCTCAATAAAATGAAAAATGAGAATACACATTAGCTGGCTACGGACTAGATGTGTCGATGTTTTTTGGATCACATCTGATGACAAGCAGAAAAACTTTTTGGGTGGGTTCTACACTTTCCCCCAATTTTTTTTTTTAAAAACCTAATAAGCACAGCATTAAAAAGTTATGTGAAAGAGAAATAAAACTAGCTTTTGCCAAGGCAGGGATGGGAAAAGCAGACTCCAAATGATTAATGCTTTAGTAAAAATGGATACATATTTAGTGTCCATCTCAAGCTGGGTACAACGTTCCCTAACACTACCATTCTCTGCAATGTTCAAATGAAAGAAATGTTCTATAATGCTGCTGCTGCTCTCTCTCTCTCTCTCTCTGTGTGTGTGTGTGTGTGTGTGTGTGTGTGTGTGTGTGTGTGTCAAAGTTTAACAAAAACAAATTATACAATTCTGTTCAAGTGCACCCTATCAAGAGCTTACACCAACCTTTTCGAAATGGGTAAGTGGAGAACACTTTCTTTTCAGCAGGCTAGTTCACAACCCCTGCTAACTTGGCAAAGAGGCACCTTTTAATATGGTGATTCTCTTTATTTAGCAGGGGAAGAGTCACTGGCCCTATCCACCCCCAGCACAGTACTTCCAGTGACTGTGCTGGTGTCTATCTTGTTTCTTTTTAGCTTGTGAGCCCTTTGGGGACAGGGATCCATCTTATTTATTTATTATTTCTCTGTATAAACTGCCCTGAGCCATTTTTGGAAGGGTGGTATAGAAATCGAATGAATGAATGAATGAATGAATGAATGATGGCAATCAATGGCATTGATACTTATATTTGATAAGTATCATATATAGTCCACTTCTAGTGACAGGGCCTCTGCTAAGATGGACTACTGTTCTCAACAACTGTGATAAGAGTTGCAACCCCAAGCACATTCACTTGGAGCAAGTCTCTTTTGAATGCACTGAATTTACTTCCAAGTAGACATGCAGCTTCCACTGTTTAGATACTTTCAGCCTAATCCTATGCATTGTTTCCGTCTTCCACTTAAGGAGCATGATGTGTTAAGGACTTGCATTGTAAGGATGACAATGGAAAGTGCTTTAAATTTTATTCTGAAAATGATGGTACAAAATCAAACTGTACATGACACAAAATAACACTGTACAACTTAAACATGTTGTTTCCAGACCATGCTGATGGAGATGTGTGTGAGTTCTGAATTCTGAAAGAAGAGACCTCATCGTTTTTTTTAAAGACCCTGAGAAAGTACATATCTTCTTCCCCCTCCATGATTCCCACCTTGCTGGCAATCTTGCACAGGAAGAAAGGGATGGAATAGATTCCAGCATGCAGCTGCTCCCAGTAAAAGCAAGAGCAAAGACCAAATCAAAAATGGGCTGTTGAACATCCCATAGAGAGGCCTCCATTTAGAAATGGTCCTGCTGAGAAGCTGTGGTGTCAAGTATGACAGCAGTACTCCAAGCCTGCAGGTTTCCCAGTGGTAGAGATCCAATTTTAAGAGCACTGCCTTTAAATAAGACACTATCCTGCACCCTGCTCTACTTCAGTGCAAGATCCCTGCCCAAGTAATTAAATCACAGTTGGAGCTGAACAATGTTGGCATTTCTAAAAGCACACAGAAAGAAAATGTTTAGCATTTAAAAGAATTATCCGGTGTCAAAAAAAAGTCTGCATTGTAATGTTTTTTAAACTATGCTAAAGCAAACTTCTTTGTTAAGAAATAAATGTTTAGGCTTCCTCAAACAATTGAGGGGAGGGGGGGGAGCAGCTCAAGTGTGGCAACTTTTTCTTTTCCCAATTCAGAGTCAGGTAAAAGAAAGAGGGTGTGATGAAGGGAACTGTGGTTGGCGGTGAAATCTGCAGAGGAAGGGAGGAGCAGAGGCTGCCCTGTTTCCCCCAGCTCTGTCAACCAAAACAACTAGGGAGGGGTATACTCCCCACTGTTCATGTTTCACAAAATCGGAAGGAAAGGCATACTTCTTTCCTAGCCACGAAGCCACATATCAGGGGAAAGCCTCAAACCTCTCCTGGCATCATCTTATTCTTCCTTCAAAAGATCTGCTACATGCTTTAGAAAAAATAAAATTTACTCTGTCTTCCTGCTAATCTCCACAAACAACATCAATCTCGTCAGTGAAACTCTTTTCACTGCAATGTTTATAAATATTTTCTTAATATTTAGCATACTTCAATGTGGCAGCTTCAACTATATTGAACTATATAACAAAAATGGACTGCATGAGCAACTACTTATTTTAACCACAGAGCCCTTTAAAGATGTATAGCACAGTCCAAGACATGTTTACTCAGAGTAAGTCCAGCTGAATTTAATAGGGCTTACTCCCAAGTAAGTGTGCACAGGATTACAGCCTTAAATGTGGAGACCTACTTAAAAAGTTAAGTGAACTGTAAAGTTATCCTGAATTTGGCTGCTTATAACATGCAACGAAAAGTAAACTTCTGAAAAAGTATTTCAAGCTCTAATACAAACCATTCAAAGATTATTAAATTTCAAGTGAATTATACAGCTGGAATACCAGGGTGTTAGTCAATATGAGCCATATCCAGGAAAATCAAACATTTGTATCAAAACAGAAGTTGAAACATCAGCTTTATTATTTCTGGAAGAAGTAACCATTTCTGGGGGAGAAACCAAGGTCTAGCCAGCACCTTAACACTGCCTTATTCCGAGTCAGAAAGCTGCCTATTCCGAGTCAGACCATTCGTCCATCTCGCTCAGGGTAGTCTACACTGACTGGCAGCAGCTCTCCAAGGTTTAACCGGTCTCTCTCTCTCTCTCTCTCTCTCTCTCTCTCTCTCTCTCCAGGGATTGAGCCTGGGGGATCTGCTGCATGCAAAGCAGACGCACTACGCTGAGCTCTGGCCCCGTCCCTCAACAACCGCGTCCACGATAAGGGGACTCAGCAACGGCAGCTATTACCTAGATATCGTCTACAAGCTAGAGATGGAGAAGGAATTTAAGGAAACTATTGTTTCACTGAGCACAACTCATCGACGCAGCTCAAGACAGAAAGCGGACGAGGGCGGGGGGCAGGGGATGTTAAGGCGCCTGGTGGTTTGAACCGACTGCCCAGTCCTTACAGAGTGGCTGCAGCACCGTCGGGCCAGCGCCGCCGCCAAGCTCTCATTACAGAGCAAGGAACGTGCAACAGCTTTCAGCCTGAGCCCAAATCCCATCCTCAAGCGAACGAAAGCGTTCAGATGCGCCGGCTGCCTTGAGAGGCCAGGAAAGCTCCAGCAGGCAAAGCCTGATCGGCTTCCTGTTTGCAAGTCAGGTGCCTCCTCCCTTTGTGCTTTTCTCCGACTCCTCACAGTCTCTCCCTCCCTCCTTCCTTTCTTCCTGCCTATCCCTCCGTCGACGAGCCTTAGCATGCGGGTGGTGGGAGCAGGCCTGCGTGGGGCTGAGCGTGTTATCTGCTCGTCTCCTCCCCTCCTCGTCGTTCTCGAGAGGGCTGGCTGCACGGGAGGAGAAATGCCCCACCGCCTCCGACGGGGGCGTTCGCTCTCCTTCTGAACTGAGGAGGGAGGGGGGGGAAGGAGGGAAGCAGCAGCCGCCGCCGCTTCTTTCCCTCGGCCAGTAGCGCCTACGAGAAGAAAGGCGGGAGGCAGCGGTCTTGCACGCCCGAGGAACGCGCCGCAGCGCGCGCTCGCCGGCTTCCAGGAGGGCGTAATTTGGTTGTGTTAAGCTGTCCCCCTCCCCCCTCACTGCGCGGTCGATAGGGCAGACAAAGCACCTCGGCTCTCTCGGGAGGCGGAGAAGGTGCAGCGGACTCCGCCTGCGGGTCGCGACGGAGCCGGCCTTTCGCGCAGCGGTGGGAGGGGCCGGGGCGGCACCAGAGGAAGGAAGGAGCGAACGAGCGCTCGGGAGAGTCCCAGATCAACAAATTGTCCCTTTCTTGACGTGGGAGGAGCCGACGGCACCAGCAGACGCGAGGAGGGGAGAGAGCCAGTGTCTCCCCCACCCCACCCCCGGCCCGCCTTGTCTCTTTGTCGCTGCAACACCCAGCCATGCTCCTGGTTTGTCTTTGCGGCTGACCCTCGTCAGCCCGCGCCCTCCAGGCCTCCCACCTTCAAGGGGAGGGAGCTGCGCGGCTTTGTCAGGCAGACATCAGTTGGTGGGCAGCCTGCCGAGCTGTTCCTACTCGCCGCCGGCGAGGAACCAGGCAGCAGCCGTAGGTTGAGGGAAGCAAATGGGTCATCATGAGCAATCCCCCGCCCCTACACACACTCTTCCGCACCTTGTGCAAGCAGTTGCTCAAGGAGTTCTCTTTTGGAAGCAATGTCAGCCTTTTCTTGAGCAAATATTTAAATAGCTAGGAATAAAGAGCTTCATCTAAAGGAATATATTTTATGGTCCTACGCACATTACGTGGGAGCAAATCCCACTCAACACAACGGGGCTTCCTTTTGAGTAAATGGGATTGCTCAGTGCATAATTGTTTTGCTACGGAGCAGTAGAAGCCTTAAGACGGCAATCGTATTTCAGTTTGATGCATGGTTATAAAGACCACTGGAGCCAGTGAGTTGCACAAGTAACCGGAGAACACGATTGCGACCTAAATCAATGATGCCCGCCTTCCTACCGCCCCTCAGATCAGTCTGTGCTCCTGCAAGGAACCCCCAGCCACACACAGTCGCTATTCAAGATTTCACCAGCCCTTCCATAAACTCGAGTATCTTTACTCCGCTACATCTACTGAAAGGCAAGCATGCCGGAAGCACAGCTGACAACAGATCTAGGCAGCAGCCTGACTCTAGTTTCGAGGCTCCCCTCCAGACCCTGTTGGAAGGGAGCCAGGAAATTAGATTTAGGGTAAATATTAGGGGGCTGTTATCTGGTCCAATAGCATTTGTATGGATCAGAGCAGCTCTGCGGTGGGTTATCCTTCCTCAAGATTTTTTTCCAAGAGGAAGGTTGACTAGAGAGTAGAGACACTTGCTTCACGTATTAATATTTTTTTTCGTTTAAGACAAGTTCTGACCCATGGCGGCTGTTCTCTTCTGTTCTTTTTATCATCAGCGCAGTCTGGGTGTGTGTGAAACGCCACTTCTTACGAGTAGTCATTACGCCACCGGCAGATTAGCTCCCTCCCCTTTGCTGTTCTCTTCTAAGCCTCTTAAAAGGCCAAGGAAACTTTAGAATATATAAAAAAAAAAACCCAGCCCAGGCGGCTGCTGAGTGTCTGGTGCTAGTTTAAAGGGACTTGATTGGGCTGCTGCTCCACACCACACACACACACAGAGACACATAGGCTGCCGGTCGAGAGGGAACCTGCCCAACTTTTCTTCCTGAGGGCTGTCACTCCCGCCTGGCAAAGCCAGCCCACAAGTTCTCCCTCTGCTGGATTTAAAGAGGCAGCGAGCATCTTTTTCAGAGAGGCACCCACGCGTAGATGTAACCCACGCGCAAGCAAGCAAGCGCGCACACGCACACGTGTTCCTTTGCTGGTCTTCCCCGCGCTTCTCACTTCCCTAACATTTCGAAACCCCTGAAGTGTGGATGTAGGTCAAATTCCTTTTACTCTGCTCTTTTCCAACCTGTGAAACAGCAAATGCCCTATTTCTTTTTGCCCTGTAGTCGGTAACCGTGGGGACTGTAGGTGAGAACCATTACTAGGGTGGTTATTATTATTTTTTAAAGAGCGATTGCGAGGGAAGTTTCCTTCAATTATTTCAAAAGCCTGTCAGGGGCTGCAGACTGCCTCGGCCACCCCCACCAAGGCAGAGGATTCAACAACTCCACTTCAAATAGTCCATTTGCTTCCTGGATTCCCTTATTAGTTATAGGACCAAAGTTTCCTCTCTCCGCCCATTCCCGGGCTTCAGCCAAGCATCCCTCTCTCCCCTCCCAAACTCCTACATCCGTTCAGGCAAGAAGCCTAATAGTAGTTACGCCCCTGACTCCAAAGGAGAGAGCGCCAGCCCACAAGCACTCAGCAGCCGCCCCCCCTTGCCCGCCCCCTTACCATGATCAGCGTGTGGTTTCTTTGCTCAGCCGTGGCAGATTCGGCATCTTGTTGCTGTTTGCTCTGTTGCTGTTGCTTGCTGCCGCCGCCTCCAGTGCCTGATTTCTTGGCCCTTTGCTCCAGGGTCCTCTGATAAAGGCTCACCGTGTCCCTTCGCTCTATCTCCAGCTGCTCGGCCTGGGCTTGCTGGTACCTGTTCTCGCAATTGACGTGGTGCCTCCTGCAGCCCTCGATGCGCTGCCTCAGCCTCTCCACCACGGTGCTGTGTTTGGGAATGCCGCCGCCACCGCTCCCGTTAGTGCCACCGCCGCTATGAGTAGCGCTGTTACCCGGAGGAGGGCCGTGGGGAGCACTATTCACGCCGATACCGGCCCCGGCAAGGCTGCCGCTCAGGTTATTGTTGAGGCAAATGCTGCTGCCATTCGCGGGAGCAGCGGGGGCTGGAAAATCCCCCATCCCCTTCCCCGTGCACACTATTTTGGAAGAACTTTTCTCTTTTTCCGCCTCTTACACGCGGGCGCCACACGCCAGACACAAACACGGAGTCCTCCTGATGAGATACTCTTTAACGGACCATGGAGAGGGCACTGGGCAGCAGCAGATCTCAGGCAAAATGTTTGGGGTTGTTTGGGTTTTTTAAAAAAAGAAAAAGCCCTCTCTCTCTCTCCCACTCCTTGTCGATCCTCTCCGGCGGGGAGGGGGGCAATTATTTTTTTAACAAACAAAAAAAATCCCAGGAGGTGGTGCTGTAAGGTTATCGCCAGACACAATCAACAAACACAGAAGGAATCCCAACCAACTGATCAGCAGCAGTTCGGTAGCAAACTCCAGGGAGCAGAGATCAGATCCGTCCCCCTTTTAAACCATCCATTATTTCCAAAACAAATTCCGAATCGAAAACCTTCTTGGTCTCCCCCATGTAATTAAACAGAGAGCAAGAGAGAGACATGCACCCACAGGCGTGCATAGAGAAATCCACTCACACACTTCTACACACACGCCACACACACGCACGGACACCTAGGACAGACACACACCGGGCATAACACACACACAGCACCGCACTCACACTCCACAGCATCAGAAGACAAGCCACGCCGCTTTCTTATTGTGTTTTCTTTCCAGGGGGGAGGAGAGGAGAAAAAAAGTTTGGGTGTTTATGCCGCACCGTGTTCTCAAAGTACTTTGGCTGCTCAGTTGTATTTCAACAGGAACCTTTAAAAAGCAAATCCTCAAGCAAGGGGAAGCCAACACGTGAACAATCCGGGGCGATCTGCAAAAGTCGCTCTCTGAAGTATTTGCAAAACGTACGCCGAGCTGCTACGCACAGACTAGTGCTCTGCTCTGCTTGCTGCTTCTCCTCCTGCCACCATCACAATGATCAAGTGCTCTCCTCCTCCACCTCCTCCTCCTCCTCCATGCCAGCGGAGTGATACCAGGACAAGAGCGCTCAATAAACAGAGCAGCAGCAGCTCCAGCTCCTCCAGGCCGTGAGGCAAACCCGGGGACAAGGTGCAAAATCCGGCCCGGACCTTTAGCCAGCAGGAACGGACACGACGATCCCCACCTAATTCGCCCTCCAGCTCCTACCGACACTACTTGTTACCTTGGGCGGAAAATCGGCACTGCCAGGACGGAGCAAGCAAGATCCGAGGGGAAGCTGGCGGCAGTCAACTTTTGACCTGGTCGCGCGCGCGCCTGCCTGCCTGCCTGTGTGTATGTGCGGTGTGTGTGTGCCTGTTTGTGTCCGGTTTCCTTATTCAGTGCTAGCTAGCTGAAGCTCTGTGTATCATGTAAGCCTAAATGGTTACGCATTATTTTGGAGAAGCTGTGGCATGACCACGCCAAAGTGAAGCAGTTTCACAGACCTCCCTGTCTGTCAACCTTTTTCCACGTGGAAAAGTAAAGCGGGGAGAAAGAGGCTGATTTTGAAATTAATCCTGGATAATCCTCTCCCCTCCCCCAAGTTCAACATATCCATTGTGAATTAACATATGCACCTCAGTCGTTAACTCACTCTCTTGGGGGTAAGCTTCATTAAATTGTTTTTGAACAAACTTCCTTATGAATTTACATAACCTTGCTTAAACAAAATCCCTGGCTAAATTATAGGTGGCCCATGGCCAAGCATCTTCTACTGACATGGCAATCATTATTATTTATTTATTTATTTATTTACACATTATTTATTATTATTATTATTATTTATTAAGGCAGCACTCAGACTAGATAGTCATGACTAAGCACTATTAATAATAATAATAATAATAATAATAATAATAATAATAATAATAATAATAATAATAAGGCAGCACCCAGACTAGTTAGTCATGACTAAGCACTATTGAAATTAATTGGACTTAAGTTAGTCATGACTAACCTAAGTCCCAATTCAATGGGACTCGGTCATGATTGGTCTAGTTGCTGCCTTTTATTATTTTATCATTATTATATCCAGAGGTGCACCTAGGTACTTTTGGAGCCTGGACCTAAAGGCCTTTGGAGGCCCCCCTCCCCTGCAAATTATGCATCATGCTTGGCCTGGCGAACACACCACTCAGGAGAATGTAAAGAGGATTTGGGGGCCCCAGGGGCTGTGGAGGTCCGGGACTTCAGCCCCAAAGTCCAGGGGTAAAGAGCACCTCTCACATGGTATGACCCCTCCCATTTTATCCTCATGTAACAACCTAATGAGATAAATTAGGCTGAGAGAGTGAGTGGCTGAAAATACTTAACTGCACACAGAGAGAGGGAGAACAGCTCCATGCCCCAAGGAGTCTACAATTTGGATCAAAGCGTCTATTAAACATCATTTATTATTAAAGAGGATGTTGAATTGCTCCCTAGACCTCCAAGAAATACTGCTGGTAATATACATTGCCTATGAGATTAGGTGGTACTTTACTTAATTTGTTGGTGGAACCAGTAATTAAAAGTAGTAAGGAAGAGGAAACATTAGCTGACATCCAGACTAATATTAGACACACAGAAAAACATGAGGTCTGCATGCAGTAGGGGAGGGGCAATTTTAGACACACTGTGCCTACAGAAAATCTGTTTGAGGCTGTGGGACCCTCAGGGACATACTTGCAGGAGGCTCAGGACAGTGGCTACAGAAGGAAGGGGAGATGTTCAAAAATTGCCCCTCTCCCATTCTGTTTTTCTTTGTACACAGCATCAGTCTGGATGTCAGCCACTGTTAATTTTATTTTCAAGGAACTGAAAAAGTATGCTACACTATGCAGTTTTTAGCAGACAGACACACATCTCTCCCCTCCTATTTATTGAGTGGAAAATAATTTATTAAGGCATTTTATTTAATTACTGCAAAAAAAAGAGCAATTCAAACAAGGGCTGGTGGGTTACAGGTGGCATCCAAAAAGATATCTCAACTGGAAACAATCCATAGAGAACTGTTGAGAGGACTGCTGGAATGAGAATTACATCTGAGGAACCTGCCCTCTCCATAAATTCATACATCAACTGCAGCATGAGAATATTGCATTCAGATGACAGCTACAATGCCAAGTGCATGCTAGGGTGTCGTTCCTGTTGAACTGACTGGGACTTACTTATGAGAAAACATGCTCACACTGCACATCTTAACTCTGGTGTTGTGGCAATTTGTAGTTCTGTTCAAGAAGAAGTTCTGCTAATATTTTTCTGTTATCTTGCAGCTGAAACCTTATTTATTCATTAAAATATTTCTATCCCGCCTTTATTTAAGAGAAAAAAAAGTAACCCAAGGTTACTAAAAATAATTAAAGCATAGTATCACAAACAAAAGTTTAAAACTAAACAAAACCACAACAAAACATAGCAGCAAGGGTCTCAAGACCTGCTGGTACTCGGACTTAAGATGATGTCCTCTGAAGAGGAGGAGGAGGAGAAGCAGGATCCTGTGGCAGCCCTCCAACACAAATAGGGTCCCTGGGATCTCAATACAGGAACAGTCAGAGGTCCTACCAAGTGACATTCTGCCTGAGGAGGTTTGCTCCTGAGGAGTGCCCATCTACGGGACTTGCATTCCAACTCTGGCCCCTTTTAGGAAGAGGTTAGGTCATCCAGCTGTATATAAAGTCTGTCAGTCCTTGGTTTCTCATACTGGTGCAACAGCTCTGTAAGGATTCTTGTGGGCCTGGCTTCACTGCTAATGCCAGGCTTAGGTCGACATTCTATGCCTCCTGCTACTTGTGACCTCTTTCACTTATTAGGTGAGGTAAAAAGTGGGAAGGGGGAGAAATGGTGGCAGAACCTTCCAGCAGTCAGGTTGTTCCGTCTCCAAAGGTAAAGTGTGTCATCAAGTCTCCAAAGGCCCTCCTGAAAAGCTTTGTTTTCAGCATATGGTAAAAAAATTAAACAGTTACAAAGTCAACAAAGGTGCCACTACTGAAAAGGTCCTATGTTTTGTACCCCCCTACTCAGCTTCAGACCACGGAACACCATGGAGCAAGATCTCAGGTCCTGATCTGAGCATGCAGGAGTTGAAGGAGCTGGTCCTTCAGGATTCTGAAACCTTGTTTTCATTTGTGTATTTGCCATATTTCATTTGCCTAATTTTTTTCTATCCACACTGAAGAATGGTTAATTTAGGGTTAAAGAACCAATGCCCCAAATAAAAAATGTAGCAGAGAGCAAATATTTTTCATATCTAATCATAAAATCCATTTTTTGATTGATTAAGTGCCACCAAGTCGATGTCGACTCTTAGCAACCACATAGATAGATTCTCTCCAGGATGATCTGTCTTCAACTTAGCCTTTAAGGTCTCTCAGTGGTGCATTCATTGCTGTCGTAATCGAGTCCATCCACCTTGCTGCTGGTCGTCCTCTTCTTTTCTTGCCTTCAACTTTCCCCAGCATTATGGACTTCTCAAGGGAGCTGGGTCTTTGCATAATGTGTCCAAAGTATGATAATTTGAGCCTGGTCATTTGTGCCTTGAGTGAAAATTCTAGATTGATTTGTTCTATGATCCATTTGTTTGTTTTCCTGGCTGTCTGTGGTATCCTCAAAAGTCTTCTCCAGCACCAAAGTTCAAAAGCATCAATGATTTTTCTATCTTGCGTCTTCAAAGTCCAGCTTTCTCATCCATAGAGTGTCATGGGGAAAACCATTGTCCAAACGATTCTAATCTTTGTAGATATAGACACGTCATGGCATCTAAATATCCTTTCCAAGGCTTTCATTGCAACCCTACCAAGTGCTTGTCTGCGGTGTGTTTCTTGACTGCTGGATCCTTTACTGTTGATGGTCGATCCTAAAAGGCAGAAGCTATCCAGCACTTCAATGTCTTCATTGTCAATTCTGAGGCTGGTTGCTGTACCCATTGTCATCAGTTTAGTCTTCTTTACATTTAGCTGTTGTCCCATTTTTTCACTGTGCTCCTTGACTTTCATTACTAGAGCTTGTAGATCATCTGCATTCTCAATTATCAGAGTGGTGTCTTCAGTGTAGCACAGGTTATTGATGTTTCTTCCTCCAACTTTAAAACCACGCTCATCTTCTTCCAATCCAGCTTCTCTCAGTATATGTTCAGCATATAAATTGAATAAAGGAGAAAGTATGCAGCCTTGTCTTACTCCTTTGCCGATCTGGAACCAGTCTGCTTCACCATGTTCTTTCTAGACTGTGGCTTCCTACCCTGAGGTTTCTCATGAGAGCAATGAAATGTTCTGGAATGCCCATTTTCCTAAGGATATTCCGCAACTTGACATGGTCAACACAATCGAAGACTTTTCTGTATTCAATAAAGCACATAAAGCACAACCACCCTGAGCCATTTTTGGAAGGGTGGTATAGAAATCGAATAAATAAAATAAATAATAAATATTGACTTTTTTCTGGTATTCTTTGGCTTTCTCAATTATCCTGCGTGCATCAGCAATGATGTCTCTTGTTCCTCTGCCTTTTCTGAAACCAGCTTGAACATCCAATGTTTTCCTTTCCACATAGGGCTCTAATCTGCATTGGATGATCCTGAGCATTATTTTGCTAGCTCCATTTCTAAAACTACAGACAGGCAAAGCACAAACTTTGGAATCCATTTTCCAAGCTAAAAATTGTCCTTATTAATTAGCAATGGCAATATTATTAAATATTATTTGATTCCTTTTCTGCATTTCGTTCCACACTTTGAAGTGCAGATTCAGCCTGAAAATAAAACTATAACTAGTTGTTGGCAGTGACTTATTTATTTATATTTTTTTACATTTTATATCCCGCTCTTCCTCCAAGGAGCCCAGAGCGGTGTACTACATACTTAGATTTCTCTTCACAACAACAACCCTGTGAAGTAGGTTAGGCTGAGAGAGAGTGACTGGCCCAGAGTCACCCAGCTAGTTTAATGGCTGAATGGGGATTTGAACTCGGGTCTCCCCGGTCCTAGTCTGGCACTCTAGCCACTACACCACGCTGGCTTCTTTCTCATATTAGGCATACTGACAATCTCAGATTCAGGAATTGGCAGGGTGGCTATATTGCACTTTGATCCTATGACCAAGAATTCCCGAATGTCAATTCTGAAACAAGATACAATTTTTAAAGACCTCTGTCTTTCAGGTTTTCAGTAGTACCAATCAGCCACACTGAATATTTATTGTTCATAGGATTCTAGGGGTGCTGATGATGTGTGGCAACAATATTGAAACAATAAATAACAAGTGGCAAACCACAGAGGTGCATAGCATACTATGATACAGCAGAGTATGTATGAATAGCTTTATTATGATCAATGATCAGTTATATATACAAACAGATACTACATTCAGATAAGAAGTAAATCATACAGAATACACCAGCATAGAAGCTTCATGTAACAACATCTAAAAAGAAGGGCTGGAGGTTAACTGTTGATGAATCTTACCAGCAGCTGCACAAAATTTGGCAACCTTGTAGGTGGTAGAAGGTTTCTTATCTGCAAGGAGGAATGTGACGTAAAAGGTTGGCTGGGAAAGTGTGATAGCAAGGGAGAAATAAGACTGAACCAGCTATCATTATAAAAAGGACAAAAGAGCAGCACATGGTGGAAGATTCGACCTCACCTGACCCACAGGGGCATAATCAAATGGCCAGAGGGGTTTTCAGAAACCTTCCAGATAAAACTTCTGATGGTAAGGCGTCATATCTTGCTCTGAGGAGAACCCTGTGATGGCTTGGTAAAGAGAGAGACAATAGATAGCTAGCAGGTTCTGGGTTAAAATCACCAAGGCACTCTCTTATGGTCTCTGGGATGGAGCTTAAATCGTTCTGATGTTCTATGTCCAAGACCCTATGTTTGAAGAGCTCCTTGGCTTGACTATAATCTAATCATGACAAATGTTCAGCAGAGAGGCTGAGCGATGACAATTTACCCATCAGTGCTCGTGTCCAGGTGGATTGAAACCTATTGGCCAACATAAGAGGGATCAGTCCCAGAGGGGAGAAATGTATCCTAAGCCAATAACTGAGGATTAAAATCCATGCTTTTGTTTCCACCCTCTGGAGGTCCATTTCCAACCTCAATGCTGCATTGGAGATACATCGAGGGGCCCTGAATACTGCTCTAATAAACTTGGATTGGATTATCTCCAGCGGCCTATAGTTAGGGTAGGGACCCAGTTGTGCACCATACAAAAGCTGGGCCAGTGATTTAGAAGCAAATAACACTGCAGGTAGAGTGTGTATGTATGTGTGTGTGTGTGTGTATGTATGTAAATAGATAGATAGATAGATAGATAGATAGATAGATAGATAGATAGATAGATAGATAGGTCTCACGATCCAAGAGACCCACCTGGGGAGGGTGAGCGGAGAGAGTCTGCTTAGCCTGCTCTCCCCGTACACAAGCAGGGTGGCAGCCCTGGGCAGCTGGATCAGCCACCCACATGACTGCCAGCTCTGTGGCGGAGCCGGTGGGGGCCGGGAGGATCGGGGACTATGCAGCCCCTGGAAGCTCCAGTATGCCCTGCGTGAGCGTGCAGGGCATACTGGAGAGACCCCCGAGCCAGGAGGCTGCTTTTAAGCCTCCCGGCCAGGGGTCTACTCGTGAATTACCACGGCACAGAGCCACACTGTAGCAACTAATGAGGAAAAAAAATGGGTTTGTGGAGTGCTCGCTCTGCAAACCCAGTTTAAGGGAAGGCCTAGTTTGGTGGGTTAACCACCAGGAAATCCACCAGGCTCGCCTAGCCCAATTTTGCCTGATTGTGGGAATAGCCCCAGTGTGTGTGTGTGTGAACATCCCTGCTGGATCAGGCCCACGGCCCATCTAGTCCAGCATCCTGTTTCACACAGTGGCCCATCAGATGCCTCTGGGAAGCCCACAGGCAAGAACAGAGGGCATGCCCGCTTTCCTGCTGTTACTCCCCTGCAACTGGTATTGAGAGGCATATTGCCTCTGAGGCTGGAGTAGGGATGTGCCCGAACCGGTTCAGAGGCCATGCTGGAGGCCTCCGAACCGGTTCGGATCCAAGCCGGTCCGGTGGCTCGGCACGGAGGGGGGTTGTAGCTTTAAGGGCGGGGGGGTAGTACTTACCCCGCCCCCGCCGCTCTTCCCCCTCTGGCGCTGTGTTTTTTGTTAAAGTTTCTGGGGCGGCAGCGTTCCTCCCTGCCGCCCCTGCCCCCATCGTTAGTCTGCCAGAGCCTAAGTAAGTAACACGCATGCGCCTGTTCCAGCATGCGTGCGCACCTGCCACCGCCGCGCACGCACTCCGCATACATCACACGTCGACATGTGACATATGCGGAGCGCGCGCGGGGCGGTGGGTGCGCACGCTTGCCGGAACGGGCGCATGCGTGTTACTTACTTAGGCTCTGGCAGGCTAACGACGGGGGCAGGGGCGGCAGGGAGGAACGCTGCCGCCCCCGAAACTTTAACAAAAAACACAGCGCCAGAGGGGGAAGAGCGGCGGGGGCGGGGTAAGTACTACCCCCCCGCCCTTAAAGCTACAACCCCCCTACATGCCGAGCCGGACCGGTTTGGAGCCATGCACATTCCTAGGCTGGAGGTGGCCTAAGACTAATAGTCATTGATAGACCTGGCCTCCATTAATTTATCTAAATGCTTCTTAAAGCCATCCAGGCTGTTGGCTTTCACCACATCTTGTGGCAGATAATTCCATAGGTTAATTATGTGTTGTGTGAAAAAGTTGTTCCTTTTGTCAGTCCTAAATTTCTTGGTAATCAGTTTAAGGGGATGACCCCTGCTTCTAGTGTTGTTATTTTTGCTGTTTTTGTGATTGTTTTTTGCCCCCTTTCAGATTTGCAGCAAAGTGAAGATAAGTGACTGCCTGAATAGTTTTTGATATAAAGTGTTCCTGCTTCTCTCTAATCCTATTGATTTCAGGACATGAAGGATTTCAGGAGTGAAGTTAAGGCCCAGTGTGAATGTTTTTATTGCACAGCTAATTGGATAACATTAATTTAATAAGACTTGTAGCAGAATTACAGTTAAGTAGGCCAGAGACCAGGTGTGAATGGGTTTCACTTAGCCTTTGACAAGTATTTTGTGCACTTCAGTTGCAGTGCCCCCTAGAGCTGACTAGCCCCTCTGTGAAAAAAACTGAAATTAATATTGATTACACAGTGACTGTTGCAATGCCTGAAAATTCAGTAATTGTTGCTTTTACATGTGAGGAAGAGAAGGATATATCTGCATTATTCAGTGTGTTACCCCAATTTGTCCCTGGTGTGATCTATTTCCTAAATGGAAATAAGGAAACAAATAATGTTAGAGGGATAGGGTTTTGAAGCAAGAAGTTATTATTCTCTTACACACATGGATAAATTAAAAAACAGGTATAAATATGTAAAGTTGCTATTTCTCTTATTCTTTCATAGGTGTTCAGGCCTATAGCCAGCCTAAAAGTTGGGGGGAGCACCTTAGCTGCTCTCCATTACATTACAATATAGCAGTTTAAAAATTGTCGAGAATTGGGGAACCAGAGAATAAAATAGGGGGCAGTCCTAGCCACCTTCCCCCTGGTTATGGGTCTGTTGGTGTTGCCAACCAAATTCAGAATCAGTTAGAGGAGATGCATTTCCATTTACTTCAATAAATGCCTAGTGTCTATGGCTCAATTCTCATATTTTGTCATAGAGTATATTACAGATGTGAGAATCACCTGCACTTTGATTAACATTTTAAGACTGTATTGCTGATTCATGGATCTGGGATCCATGTCTTAAAAGAGAACTCTTAAAGGGCATGACAGACCAGTAGGCATTAAATGGAATCAACCTAGTTTATATTTTATGAGGGCTATATTGTGATGCTGGCAGAACAGGGACACTGAGTGATTGGAGAGCTGTACAGAGGTCTGTTCTGTTCCTGGGCAGAACTGTGACCCCAGCCTACAATGTCAGGGTAGTGATATAACTGAGCTACACTGCTCAGCTGCAAAAGCAAGAAGTCCAATATAAAAGCATGACCTCCCCCAATAGGGTGGAGATCAAACAGGAAAATGGTAGTCCTAAAACAGATTTAACTGTCAGTGGCATCTTTAGAGGAACAACAAACAACAAAGCAGACAGTGACAGTCTTTGCAGGGAGGCCCCTCAACAGTTCTGAGTGCCTGTTTACTCAGGTGTAAGTCTTATAAATTTGGTGGAACTTACTTCCACCAGCAGCAAGAGAGCCCACAATGCATGGGCAGAACACATGACATAAGCACAAGAGTTCAGGTTCAGTCCTCACCATCTCGTTAGCAGGGCAGAAAAAAGTCTTTGCTGAACAGTCACTGCCAAGACCTAGTAGCTGTCCAACTGTATCCTCTGTCTACAGAAAATCCCAAGTCTGGCAGGAACCTGGGCCTTTCTAATAATATTCAGTAAGGAAGATAGGGCAGCCCAATTTGGATAAACTCCCATTTATCTCAAGCAGTGAAGGATGATCAGAAAGGACCCCTTGAGAGCCTCCAACCCAAAATGGATGTTGACCCACATGTATCAGAAATTGCCCTTTGTAACTTAAACCACAAACATTAGGATCAAATTACATGTGATGAAGCAGGCTCCCCAGAAGCACATTACATACTGGTTGTCTAGGAAAATGGATTTCTCTTCCACTCAGTATCCTCATGCATGATCTACCTCCTTCCATATTTGTCTTCCTGTTTGACTCGGCAGTTGTGTATATTGCATTTGCTCCACCATGATAATTGAGATTGTCGCCCTGGGTGTCGCCTGGTCTCCATGGTTGCCTTGTAAGATTCTCCTCCACCATCTCTTGGACCACTGTCTCTGTCCTTTGTTTTCCAAGATAAAATACAATCCTACTACCATGCTGCCAAGAGAAAGTGATGGTGGAGGGAGGATGAACAAGGGAGAGATGTGGAATATTGTGCACTCTTCTGCCTTCTTCTGCTTGGACACTGGAATGCTGACCAGTTTCTTTAAAGTTGCACAAATAGGCTACAATCATTAATATATGTGCCATTTGATGACCTTTTGGCAATTCAGGAGCACCTGAAACCCTGTAGTAACTAACTATAATAGGATTCTTGCTGACAGGAGCTGTACTGTATGATTGGCTTTCCCCTATTTTCACATTTAGGATGCTACAGCCATACAGCCAGGTGTGTAGCTATAACTGAACAAGAGGTAGAGGGACAAATGTCCCTGAGCCCCTGGACGAGTATCATGGCTCAGACTTCTAACTCAGAAGAGTCAGAGGAGGAATGGGAGGATTCGCCTGCTAGTGAGGGCTCATAGGCACAGCAACAGGATTTGGCAGGGAGACCAGACTCTGGAGCTGAGGAATTGGAACAGGTGTCAGACATGAATCCTGATCAGCAGCAGGCTGATCAGGAGGAGGCTGGGATTTCAGCTGTCTTGAAAAGACGTCTCAAGAGGAAAGCTCAGTGGGAGACACGCAGGTGCAGGAGATCACAAGAGAGGAAGCAGAAGTGCTGACTCAGGGAAGGTTCTCTTGAGCCATATATCAAGCAGTCTGTGCTTTCTACCAATGCTGTTAGCAACTTTCGCTGACCGTGGACCGTGTTTCTCAATTCTCAACTTTTCCAAGTTCTAGTTTGCCTTGTTCTGTTCTTTCATGCTCTGTACTCTTAGTCCATTAATTCTTTGCTCTGGTATCCTTTATTCTTTTTCATTCCTTGCTTTGTTGTTTTCTTTTCAGTTATAACTCAGTTATTGTTAGAGGGGGGTACCTAGTTCAGTTCAGGGGGATTTGATTCATTTACTATTTACTTTGTTAGCCTTTTTGTTTTCCTTTGTGCAGCTTCGCTGCTACTTTCTGTTAACTCGCAGGGGGAGTGCTGAAGGGGGTTGTAAATCCTGTTGGGTTAGCCGAGCTAACAGATTTACGACAAGGAGGTGGGCATCAACTGAGAGACCATTTCACTCTCCCTCTCCCATCTTGCCAACTCATTGGCCTCTCCCACCTCGCCAACTGCTGGTTCCTGTCTCAGCTTGTCTTCAAGCAAGATAAATCTTCGTGAAGAGGAGGGGAGGAGTGTCAGGCAGCATCCCTTCCTCCTCATCCTCCTGACTGGCTGGGTAGTGTTCAATATGTTACAATATATACTCACTATGAAAGTTTACCAACATACTTAAAAAACATTTAAAGTATATGAAACTAGCAGGGCCACTCGCAGAGCATCTGCCCCTCTAGCTGCTTGCCCTGCCACCGCCTTCCCCCACAACCACCTGGCTGCTGCCACTGTTTCCCCTGTTGCCATTGTTTTCTCTCCCACACACCCTGCCCACCCAGCTTCTTCCTTCCCCTGCCCTCTGGCCCACCTGCCAGCTGGCCGCCATCACCACCTTCTTCCCCATCACCACAGTTTTGCCAGCCCCCCTGCCCCCACTCGTCCCCCGCCTGTCCGTCCGCACAGCGCGCAGCTGTTTAGTCTTCTCGCTTGTCTTCTTGCTTTGTCTTCTCGCCGCAGTTTTCTTCGGCTGCTGCTGCCACCATTTCCCCCTCTCCCATCCATCCCGTGGCTAACCTATCTGGCAACTCTCTAAACTCTCATGAGAGCTGCCACGCAAGGGATTAGCCACAGGTATGCCTTAGAGAATTAAAGATAGAGATAACTACTTGAGATCAGTGTGAAATTAATAACTCATCACAAGGGCAGAGCCACCATTGGGCAAACGAGTTCAAAGAACCTGGGCTGCCACCAATCAGAGGCCGTGCCTCGCAGCCCCAGCACACTCCTCATGTCTGACGTCAGACACGAGGGGACTGGTTTAGCTCCCAAGCAGGGGTTGCGCGGCCCCTGTTTAGGAGTTAAATGGCTGCTGCGATCGTGGTGCAGCCAGGAGTGGCTCTTCCCTGCGGCTGCACCGCAAATGCAGCCCCAGCCCGAGTCTAGACTCCAACTCCTGAACAGAGGCATGCAGCTCTGTTCGGGAGCCAGACTATGCCCCCCATGTCTGACGTCAGATGTGGGGTCCCCCACATCTGACATCAGACACGGGGGGCAGGGTGAGTGAGGCCGCTGGCGGTCAGGCTCTGTGCCTGGCTCATCAGAATTGTATTGGTAAACTAGTTAAAGATCAATTAAATTTAATTGGGGGTGTGAGTGTGGGGCCTTCTTCCCCTGAAGGGGGTGGCTCCACATCAAATATGCCTTGAAGATGCAATTTGGGCTATATGGACAACACCGCAGTTAGATTTAGCTAGTTCATGAATTTTTATTTTTGGTTACAGTGTCCTGGAGAGAATCTATCTATGAGGTTGCTAAGAGTCGACACTGACTTGATGGCACTTAATCAATCAATCAATCAATCAATCATCAATCACAGTGCAGATCCATAGCCAGATAGTGGCATGGAGTGCCCCTGCTTCCCCACAAAATTCTTCATCCTCCCCAGCGGCCACCAAGAGCTCAGCTGAGGAGGGAGGAGAATAGCTCGCAGCCTGCTGCACCAGCGCTCCAGCCGCTCCTCCCCCTCCTCCTCCTCCTGTTCCCACTGAGCGAGCAACCAACTGCTAGGCTGTGCTTCCATCTTCTTCCGCCCGCGCGCCTGCTCAAAGAGCCAGTGCGAGCGAGGCCAGCTTGAGGCGCTGAGAGACGGCGGGAGAGAGACTCTGCAGCTGCAGCACAGGGCCCCAGAACACAGAGGAGGACTAATCTCTAGTCCTCCCCTTCAGCTGGACAATCACTATCTTGCTGGAAGGAAATTCAGACGCAACTGCGTGGGAGACAGTGGGAGGAAAGAAGAAAAGCCTTGGAAAAGAGAGTTCAGAAAACAAAGAGAACAGAGAGAAGTGAGGGGACAGAGACGGGGTTGGACGGGGAAGCTTCAGCAGACGAGGACGAGGGGGCAACCATGGTCGAGAGTTTAGAGTAGAGGAGAATGGTAATAGTCTTTTTGTCATTTTTTGTTTTAATTAATGTTTTAACTTTTCTGTCATAAACTGCCCAGAGATGCAAGTTTTGGGCGGTATAAAAATATGTTGTTTATTATTACTTGTTTACACAGTCAGACAGGTGTTATTGACTGGTTTGATTTATCCAGACATCGAGTCCTTCCCAAGGACCTGGGATGGCTGAATTTTATTATCAATGTTGTTGCTGTTATTATAGATATTGTCGCAGAATATAGGCTGTTCCCAGTAAAGTTGCTTTTTGTAATTGGCTGCTGGTGATTTATGTGGCCCCTATGGTGTTGAGGTGCTCTTCAAGTTGTTTTGGAATTGCACCTAGGGTGCCAATTACCACTAGGATTACTTTGGTCTTTTTCTGCCACAGCTTTTCAATTTCAATTTGTAGATCTTTGTATTTTGTGATTTTTTCTATTTCTTTTTCTTCTATTCTGCTATTCCCTGGTATTGCTATGTCAATTATTTTAACTTATTTATTAATTTATTAATTATTTTAACTCCCCCCCCCCACACATATACAGAAGGTCTTCAAAAGGCAAAGTTGGTTTTGAATCAATGCCTTGGTTGATTGCGGGGCAGCTATTCCAGTGGTGGTTTGGAATAGATGAAGTTATGTTGACAAGTCAACAGGCTGTTCCAGAGGAAGGGAAGTTAGAAATTTAATAACTGTCTTCCCCTCTGGCTGTTCTGCCAGCATTTTGACCTCAGAGAGCACTGCCAACAACCCACATAGCCTCACCTTGCTCCTTTGTAATGCCAGGTCAGTCCAGAATAAACCCAGATTCATCCATGATTTGATTGTGGATGAAGGGGCCAACCTAGTGTGCATCACTGAGACTTTTAGTGCTCGAGGACTTCAATGTTCACTTCGGAACCAACTTGTCTGGGATAGCCCAGGAGTTCATATCAGCCATGACAACTAATGGCCTGTCCCAAGTGGTCTCTGGATCAACACGTTGCAGATCACACGCTTGATTTGGTCTTTTACTCTGATTAGAGTGGTGTTCCATAGGTGGGACTCCTATGATTTCCCCATTGTCATGGATGGACCACCATCTGGTTAAGGTTAGGCTTACAACCACTTCCCACCTCTACAGGGGTGAGGGGCCTATTAGAATGGTCTGCCCGAAGAGATTATTGGATCCACTAGGATTCCAAAAAGCCTTGGGAGGATTTACTGTTGGCTCTGCCGGTGATCCTGTTGATGCCCTGGTGGAGAATTGGAACAAGCTCACCAGGGCAGTAGATTGTCCCCTCCAATCTGCTTCAAAATTGGCCCCTTGGTATACGGAATATCTTCAGGGGCAGAAGTGGCAAGGTACATGGCTGGAGCGCAAGTGGAGAAAGACTCGACTCAAATCTGACAGATTACGACACAGATCACATTTAAAGCTCTATGCTCAGGCAATATGTGCAGCAAAGAAGCGGTTCTTTTCTGCCCATATTGCATCTGCGAACTCACATCCAGTGGAGTTGTTCAGGGTTGTGAGGGGGCTAGTACATGCCCCCCATTCCTTGAATCAGAATTTGGAGCCATCAGTTACCCACTGTGATGTTTTTAATGAGTTATTTGCAGACAAAATATATTGTATTCGGGCCGACCTAGATGGAGACTCCACAATTACTGAGGTGTCTGAATTGGAGGTGTCCAGCAACTTCTCTTACATGGTTCGGCTGGATCGGTTTCAGTTTGTGATTCCTGAGGATGAGGAGAAGCTGCTCGGAGCGATGAGGCCTACCACTTGTCCTCTTGACCCTGTCCAACATGGCTTGTTCTATCTAGCAGGGAGGCTGTTGTAGGAGGCCTGGTAGAAATCATAAATGCTTCTCTGAGGGAGGGCAGGATGCCTCCTTGTCTTAAGGAGGCAATTATTGGACCTATTGTAAAGAAGCCTGCATTAGATCTCTCAGAGTTGAGCAACTATAGGCCTGTATCCAACCTCCCATGGCTGGGCAGGGTGATAGAGAGGGTGGTGGCCTCTCAGCTCCAGACAGTCTTGGAGGAAACTGATTATCAAGATCCATTTCAAACTGGCTATGGGGTGGAGACTGCCTTGGTCAGCCTGATGGATGATCTCCAGTTGGGAATTGACAGAGGAAGTGTGACTCTATTTGACCTTTTGGATCTCTCGACAGCTTTTGATACTATTGACCATAGTATCCTTCTGGAATGTCTGAGAGAATTGGGGATGGGAGGCACAGTGGTTCTGCTCCTACCTCTAGGACAGATTCCAGATGGTGCCGATTAGAGACTGTTGCTCTTCGAAATCTGAGCTTATGTGTGGTGTCCCTCAGGGCTCCATACTGTCTCTAGTGCTCTTTAACATTTACATGAAACCGCTAGGAGAGATCATCTGGGGATTTGGTGTGGGATGTTATCAGTATACGGATGACACCCAGAACTACTTCTCTATGTCATCATCATCAGGAGAGGGCATAACCTCCCTAAATGCCTGCCTGGAAGCAGTAATGGGCTGGATGAGAGGAAATAAACTGAGACTGAATCCAGATAAGACAGAGGTACTTATTGTAAAGAGTCAGAACTCCAGAGACAATTTTGATCTGCCTGTTCTAGATGGGTCACACTTCCCCAAAAGGAACAGGTATGCATTCTAGGAGTTCTTTTGGATCCACCCCTCTCCCTGGTATCTCAAGTTGAGGCAGTGGCCAGAGGGTCTTTCTATCAGCTTCGGCTGATACGCCAGCTGTGCTTGTTTCTTCAGATGAACAACCTCAATACAGTGGTACATATGTTGGTAACCTCCAGACTTGACTTCTGGAATGCGTTTGTATGTAGTCTGGAAACTCCCGTTGGTACAGCTTGCAGCAGCCAGTTGGTCTCCGGGTCATCTCGGAGAGACCACATCACCCCTTGGTTGATAGAATTACACTGGCTGCCAATAGGTTTCCGGGCAAAATACAAGGTGCTGGTTATTTTTTTTATTTGTTATTTATTTTTACATTTATATCCTGCTCTTCCTCCAAGGAGCCCAGAGCGGTGTACTACATACTTGAGTTTCTCTTTCACAACAACCCTGTGAAGTAGGTTGGGCTGAGAGAGAAGTGACTGGCCCAGAGTCACCCAGCTAGTTTCATTGCTGAATGGGGATTTGAACTCGGGTCTCCCCGGTCCTAGTCCAGCACTCTAACCACTATACCACGCTGGCTCTCTGGTTATAACCTATAAAGCCCAAAATGGCTTAGGCCCTGGGTATTTAAGATAGTGTCTTCTTCATTATGAGCCCCACCGCCCATTGAGGTCATCTGGAGAGGTCCCTCTCCAGTTTCTGCAAGCTTGGCTGGTGGCCGCATGGGGGCAGGCCTTCTTGGTTGATACACCAAGACTGTGGAATGCGTTCCCTACTGAAATACGATCCTCCCCATCTCCGACAATTTTTAAAAAGCACTTGAAAACCCACCTCTTTACCCAAGCTTTTTCAGCTTTTTAAATTTTTAAGTTTTAATCTGTTTTTAATTTTTTGATTGCCTAAATTATTTTAAGATTCCTGTGAATGTTTTAACTTGTTTTATGATGTTGTTAACCGCCCAGAGATGAAAGTTTGGGGCGGTGTACACATTTGACAGATAGATAGATAGATAGATAGATAGATAGATAGATAGATAGATAGATAGATAGATAGATGTTATCTGGCAAATATGTAAGTCTAGACACTAGCACATTACTACTACTATATGTGCAGTATGCAATGGACTTGCTAATGTCAGCATTTGGGAACTAATGCTGCTAAAGCTGACAGAGCACTAATTACTAGTTGTGATAGGTGATTGCCTCTTAAAGGATCTGTTCAGTGAGTTACAATTTCGAAACATTAGAGAGCAAGGGCCCCACACTGGAGAAAGATATATGATGTAAAAATAACCACATAAGCTTTCATTATGATGGTCATGACAGAAATCTGCCTGATTAAGAAGGTTCTGTTTTAATATTGAAATATGCAAGAACCCAACTGGGAAAGGCATTTAGAATAAGACCACCAAAAAGCATCACTGCGACTCTGACAGCTTGTGCAGCCTGTTAAGTGTATTCCAATGACAGCCTCTGAGGAAAATAAATAAATAAATAAGGAATCCGCATTTAATCACTTATTTGCAAGTTAATGCATTAACTGCTTGCTATCACCAAGGTTGAGTGATCCAAATCTCAAACGTCAATTTACAGCCAAGTTGAGATTATATAAAGTTGGCATCATGTTAGGTCCCAATTCTGAAGTCATATCAACAAGCCCATAGATCTATCTATCTATCTATCTATCTATCTATCTATCTATCTATCTATCTATCTATCTAGGCATATATACCTTGCTTGTCTATTATCAATCATACTCAAGGTGCTTTACAAATAAATATAAATACGTCTCCAAAGCATCAACACCACAGTTTAAGAAGGCCTCACGCTGGCTTCTATGGCCATGCAGGCTGGTTCTTCCCATGCACACATTTATTTATTTATTTTGCCCTTTGCATCAGTGTCCGCCCTTCAGCTTTTTTTTTTTTTTTTTTGTAGGAAAGTATACATTTGAGTTTATTCAGCTACATAGTGGGTTTAGAGGGCTAGAGCAATTCGAAGACTTTGACTTCGAAGTCTCCATGCACAGACATTTACTGGATGGCTTTCAGGCCCAGTCGATTGGGGAAAATGACCCCCACGTCCAATAGGTCAGGAAAGAATTCTGTGGGAACTTCTGGTGGTTCCAACTTCTTCAGGTAACCTTCTTCCAACCGGATCTTATTGAAAGCATCGTCCACTTTCACCTGCAATTCAGAAGCACGGAATGTGAAGATGACCTTGATTTTCTCCACCATTGGTAAAGAGATTTCTACTTTTTCCTCTTCTCCCCATACCGCATCTTGCTTGGAGTTGCAGATAACAGCATTCACCGAATCTCCGCGCCTGAAAAAGCATGGATTGAAGTGAAGCAGGAGGTTGTCTGAGTCTTTGCCCAGATCCACAACAAATTCTTCAGAATCTGGTAAGATGCTCCCCCTCAGTTGAAGGCCCTCTCCAGGCTGGATATTCATTCCAGTTGCAGTCAGGCCACGCTCCATGCTATAGTCTTATTAGGGCCCAACAATCACAACCAACTCCCCACTCTACTCAGCTCCCTTGGTAGGAAAGAATACCAATAACAATATGAATAGGACAAATATTTATATACCGCTTTTCAACAAAAGTTCCCAAAGCGGTTTAGGTAGGAAGGAAGGAGAAGGAGAAGGAGAAGGAGAAGGAGAAGGAGAAGGAAAGAAATGGCTCCCTGTCCCCAAAGGATTCACAATCTAAAAAATAAATATAAGATAGACACCAACAACAGCCACTGGAGTTATGCTGTGCTGGGGATGGATGGGGCCAGTTTTTCTCTCTCTGCTAAATAAAGAAAATCACCTTAAAAAAAAAAAAATTTAAAGGTGCCTCTTTGCTCAGTTAGCAGGGGATTGCCCTTAGTCTCACCTGTGGAGAAGATATATCTGCACCGGCCTGATTCAGAGAAATAGTAGCCACTAGATGTGAGGAGTAGGACGGAGTTGTGATATGAGTGCACCTGTCCTAATGTCATTGAAGATGTCCCACTTTTAATAGTGTGAGAGGGGTATTAACCCCAAAACAGGAATTTGGAGCACATGTAGAGGGGCAATTTGGATGAACACCCATCTCATATGATTAATGGACATCCCAATAGTGCATCAGGACATCCTTTGATGATGTCGGGACAGGCATGATCTCAGCACGACCTCCTCCTTCTCCTGTATAGTGGCCGTTGTTCAACTGAACCAGCTGTCTAATAAACAGTACATACTGAGAGGAAGGAAATGGCATCAACATAGGGCACACCAAAAAGGAAAGGATGCCTCTGATTAGAATTCAGGTCTTGGACCTCTCAGAGTCCTCAAGGACTCGACTAGTGATATTATAAAGGTGAAGCAGTTACTCCAGCATAAAGCAACACTAATACAACACTAGTACTGCTGTGCTGGTGTATATGTAGTAAACCAATGTATCTTGGTGTTCTGCTGGTCCAAAAGGATTCAGAAGCAATCATTCTCATTTAGCAAGCTTACCTCAAACATAGGACTACACTGGATGACATTCTGACTAACAAAGTGTCCATACTTTCAAGCAGGGGCACAGTGAGGTCCCCGCACACTGCTCTGATGCATTCTGAATTATGAACACAATTGTGCAAGAGTGCTGATGCATCAGTGTGCTTTCCTGCAGAAGCACACTGAAGGAGTGGGGATGCATCCCTGCCTTAGGAGATGTACTTCTGCTTCTACAGAGCACTTCCAGATTGCCAGAGAGTGCTGCAAAATATTAGTACTCTTGAACAATTGCACTCATCATTCAGAATGCAATGAAGCAGTGCGCGGGCTTTCACTGCATCCTTGCTGCTGTTTGACGCATGGATGCTTCACTAGTGAAGATGTCAGCAACTGTTATTTAGTTTTGATCTTGTGTTAAGGAAGGGGTTCTCAAACTTGGGTTCCCAGAGGTTGTTGAACTATAATTTCCATTATCTCCAGACACAATGGTGGTGGCTGGGGATGATGGGAATTGTAATTCAAGAACATCTGGTGACCCAAGTTTGAGACAGCTGTACTAAGGACAGTATTAACAACAACAAATATTTATATACTGCTTTTCAACAAAAGTTTCCAAAGAGGTTTATATAGAGAAATAATAAATAAATAAGATGGATCCCTGTCCCCAAAGGGCTCACAATCTAAAAAGATACATAAAGATAGACACCAGCGACAGTCACTGGAGGGGTGCTGTGCTGGGGGTGTATAAGGCCAGTTGCTCTCCCCCTGCTAAATAAAGAGAATCACCATGTTAAAAAGGTGCCTCTTTGCTCAGTTAGCAAGGCATTGACCTTGAAAGAAATTGCATAATGCCTCTGGACAGAACACACCTAATTTTAGGGTGACATTAGGCACACTTAATGTCTTGGACATACCCCTTGGACACACCCCTTAGTCCTCCTAAAAGAACAAAAAACCACCCCATGTAACTGGGAGTCTAATAAGTGGGAAATCCAAATAAGGGTTGGGTTTAAGCAGGGATTAGAATAACTGCAGCTAGTTAAATATTTGGGAGCTAAATGCTGAATCCTCTAGCAATGTCAAATATCTGTGGATTTATTTTACATTAGAGAACAGACAAAAGTTAAAAATATTCATTATTTTGTCATCAAGACAAAATATATTTCTGCCTCTGAATGAACCAATGTATTGCAAGTGATTTAAAAATGATCTTGTTTGTCATTTCAGAAGCATTCTGAAACAAGTCTCCGTTATTCGAAAATTAAGATACTGCCATTCTTTCAGGAAATCAAATTAATTTTAGCTGGGTCTCTGCATCTAATCAATAGTAACTTTTATATCATATAGTGTGTGCGCATGTGCATGCATGTGTCTGTCTGTCTATAGAACTCTAGAAACTCACAGATTATATGTTTCCAGTCATTCTCAGCATGTAACAATCCCAATAATTTAAATGGAACCTTCTGTGTAAATGTGCTAAAGTCTACGGCTGTGGTGCGCTGTCCCTAAAAAGCAAATCCAGAAGGCCTCAGGATGAAAAGGGTCATGTGAGAAACTGGAAGGAACAGTTTTACTTGTAGCAGAGGTCTGTATGAGTGGTTTTAGCAACCTAATCAATTTCAGTGAGTTATGTGCAATAAAAACAGTAGTTGAGTTATTAGGAGTCTAATGTATGCCGCTTTCCTCACATGTCCAATAGGGTCCTGACAACCAGATCCATTATCCTAAGCATGTTTACTCAGAAGTAAATTATGCTAATTTTAATGGAACAGCTTTCTTTGCAATTGTACTGAGGTGACCTTATTCATTACTATGGGAAGAGCTTGGTAGACTAGGACAGATTCCTGTGTCTCTTCTAATGTAAGGCCTAAGTACATTTAATTACTAGACAATATTCACAGTGCCACTTTGTCTGTGGATGACCTGAACAACTTTCTGCATGCCAGAGATTCAGGTGCTGCCAGACAGATTGCAAATAGCTATTGTTAAAACAGTTTGAGTCCACATCAAACAACAGATTAACCTTCAGAGTGCTATATTATATAAATGTGAAGTCTTATATTGGAAAATGAAGTCAAAGCTGAACTATGAACCCAGAACAGAAAATGCAATTGGCCCACTGTACTGAGCCAAACTAATAAAATTAATAGAAATTAAGCAAAAACAAGAAGACTCAGTTAAAACCAAATTGCATCTTTTCATTTCAATGAACTGATTTGGGGCATCCAATCCCCACCACACGACACTAAAGCATATCCTGCAGTAACCCCCCATCTCAACCAGCAAGCAACCTATAAAACAGCTTGGAGGAAGGACTAGGTTGATGTAGGTCCACATATGACTAATATTACACAACAACCCTCACATCTATTTATTTATTTATTTATTTATTTATTTATTCATTCATTCATTCATTCATTCATTCATTCATTCATTTATTTATTTATTTAACATATTTCTATACTGCCCAAAACTTGCATCTCTGGGCGGTTTACAATTAAAATCATTTAAAACCCAACATTAAAAGTATTAGAACTATAAATCTAATTAAAGCCTGGGGGAACAAATATGCCTTCAGTGCCTTTTTAAAGGTTGCCAGAGATGGGGAGGCTCTTATCAAAACAGATGAGCTGATGGCAACCACAGACGTATCTCTCCAGAAGATCTCAACGGGCTCATGGTAAAGAAGACATTATCTTAAAAACCCAGGGCCTAAGCTGTTTAGAGCTTTATAGGTAATAACCAGCACCTTGTATTTTGTCTGGAAACTTATTGGCAGCCAGTGTAGCTCTTTCAACACAGGAGTAATATGGTATCTGTGAGATGACCCAGAGACCAAGCTGGACACTGCATTCTGTACCAACTGCAGCTTCTGGACTACATACAAAGGCAACCCCACATAGAGCTCATTGCAGTAGTCCAGTCTGGAGGTTACCAGCACATGTACCACCATTCTGAGGATGTTCATCTCAAGAAATGGATGCAGCTGGCATATCAGCCGAAGCTGATAGAAAGAACTTCTGGCCACCACCTCAACCTGGGACACCAAGGAGAGGTTTGGGTCCAGAAGCACCCCAGACTGCGTAACTGTTCCTTCCAGGGGATTGTAACCCCATCCAGAACTGGCAGATCAAAATCATCTCCTGAGTTCCTGCCCCGTACAAGAAGTACCTCCGTCTTATCTGGTTTCAGTCTCAGTTTGTTATCAGTCATCCAGCCCAGTACTGCTTCCAGGCAGGCATTTAGGGAGGTTATGCCTTCTCCTGACAAGGTTGACAAGGAGAAATAGATTTGGGTGTCATCAGCATACTGATATGACTCTGCACCAAATCTCCTGATGATCTCTCCCAGTGGCTTCATGTAGATGTTAAACAATACCAGAGACAACATGGAGCCCTGAGGAACACCATGAAGGCAACATGATGCCTTCTTTGTGTTTAAGTAATTCCAGAGTCGTCATGCATATTCTCTAATTCTGTGTACGCACCTTGTAGATGGGACTAGAGAAATAATCGCAGACATTGCTAGAGTTTCCTCAAGTATCTCCTAATGGAAGCTCCAGTGCACCCAAGGTACTATTGCCCAAGTTTAGCAACAACTGCCGAACATCACTTAGACATTGCTTGAAAAAGAAATATACAAGCATACATCACAATTTTATCTTGTTTCAGAAATCTGTGAATGAGCAACTTCGCGGACACGCGATAAAAACAACAAAAACTGTATTTTAAAGTCCTGTCCTTTATTTGTTTTATAGTCTGGGGTTCTCATCAATCCAGCACTGTTGCTAGAGGCTCAAGTGGCATCTGTGGTTCGGAGCACCTTTCATCACCTTCAGCTGATATGCCATTTGCAACCTTACTTGGCTAGAGGTAGCTTGGCCACAGTTACTCATGCTCTGGTAACCTCTTGCTTAGATTACTGCAATACATTGTACGTGAGGCTGACTTTGAAAACAGCCCAGAAACTGCAGCTGGTACAAAATAGGACTGCAAGATTAGGAGTGTAGCTATAATTGAGCTGAGTTCAAAGAACCCAGGGGCCCCAGCTCCTGAGGGCCCCCCAGCTCCACCCCTCCCTATTTTCTTCATTATCTCCCTCACTCTGAGGGGCCACTGTGGAGAGGGGTGAAAACAGGCCCCCCTGCCCTAGCTATACCCCTGTGCAAGATTAACTGGGACTAGATGTTTTGATCATATTACGCCAGTGCTTCATCAGGTGCACTAGCCCCCAGTCTGTTTCCAGGTCCAATAACAAGCACTGTTTTGAATCTTTAAAGCCCTAAATGGCTTGGGACCAGGTTACCTGAGAGAGCCGCTTGCCCCATATGTCCCAACTTGGACCTTAAGATCCTCTTTGGAGGCCCTGCTCCAAGTGCCCCTGCCAAACGAGGTGAGGCAGGTGGCAACTAGTGAGAGGTCCTTTTCAGTGGTTGCGCCCTCTTTATGGCTTGTGGTTCCAGTGGTCGCACAGCCTCCCAAGTGAGGTTCACCAGGGCGCTTTCCAGATAACGAGCCTTACACCACAAAAAGCGGTGTAACCTGCAACGTTTTGTGGCACTGAATTCAAACCACATTAGAGATCCATTGTAAGGTGGCAAGCCTCCTACAAAGGGCCAATACAATATTTTATTTATTTATTTATTTATTTATTTATTTATTTATTTAGCAATGCAGATGCGATGTTATAGGGCTGAGACACAGCAATAAAATCCAAAAGAAGGTGTCAGAAATATGAATGGCACCTTCCTTACAACGCAGGGGCTGCAATGTCAAAACACAGGCATAGCGGAAGCACACTTAAGGGACTTGTTCCGACACTGTGATAGCATGCAATCTGGAAAGCGCCCTGACGCCATCACTTTGTTACTGAATTTTGTATTCTTTTTTTGGTGTATTGTGATTTGATACATTTTATGTGTTGTTATTGGATGTTAATGTTGATTTGTAAGCTCCCCAGAGAACAATTTGTTATGGGGTGCCTAACAAATAAAGTTTTTAAAAAAATTATTATTATTATTATTATTACAATATAAAACTAATAAAATTAATATAAATCAACTAAAAAGATTCAGTTAAAACCAAATTTAAAATTACCTGTTAAGTTAAAACCCACCAGATATTCAGTGTAGACAAAGTATTAAAATGCCTCTCTAAAGAGATGGGTATTTAACTGTCTTAAAGACCCTGAGTGAGGGAGAGTGACTGAGATCTTCTGGGAGGGTGTTCCAAAGCCAAGGGACCATTAGTGGACCCATCTGAGATCAGATTTACCTCACCACCTAGATAATTCGTTTTACTGTTTCGCCAACCCAGAGCACTTCCGTCATATCTGGATTAAGTTTCAGCCTGTTTGCCCTCGCCCAGCCCAGCCTCCAAGCACTGGTTAAGAACATCCACTGCCTCCCTGGTATTTGCTGACTTAAATGATAGATAGAGCTGGATATCATTCACATACAGGAGAACCTTGTTAATTGTGGGTCCAGCACCCGCGGTTTTGCGTATCTGCAGATGGGTAATGGACATCCTACCTCAGTATATACTGGAGGAGGAAATGGGTGTGTGTGTGTTAAACCCACGTATCTGCAGGTCAGCGGTGGCCTAACCCTCGGAGGTCATTTCAGGCTGCCATTTTGTGTTTGGGAGACATTTTATAGCTTTAAAAAGGGGGGGTGGGACCCTGATTTTTAGCCCCATTTTAGCTTGTGGGCAACTCTAGAGCACAGTAGGACACTTTATTTGGCCCATTTATTGGTTCTGGGGGCAATTTGGAGCAGTCCGGGAACCTAACCCCCGGATTCCCATAGCCTTAATGCTCCATTTTCAACGGATTCACTATCCACCCCAACCCCCAGAACAGAACCCCCATGAATAATGGAGTTCTCCTGTATTTATAGTGCCACAGTCCTTACTCATGGATTATCTCTCCCTGCAGTTTCACATGGATGCTAAACAGCTTGGGGACAAAATGGATCCCCGTGACACCACATAGGCCAAAGGCCAGGGGATGGAACAGGTGTACCCCAGCACCAACTTCTGAGAACAACTCTTCATGTAGAACTGGAGCCACAGTATAACCATGCCCTAAGGTCCCAAACTAGAGAGGCGACCCAGAAATATACCATGGTTGATGGTACTGAAAGCAACTGAGAGGTCCAGGAGAATCAACAGTGTCACACTCTCTCTGTATATCTCCTGGCATTGATCATCCACCAGGGTTCTATATTCGGGTTGGAAGCCAGACTGGAAAGGATCTACATTATACGGAGTCAACATAACTGCCAGGGGGAAAAAAACCTTTTAAACAGGAACGTCTTCTCTTATGAGTGAAACACAAGCAGGCAAGTAGCTTAATGGACTTTCATGGGCAGAATGTTACAATATGTGGGTACACTACATAGAAGGCTCTGCACCATGTCCAGCCAATCCTACTTCTCATGAAGAAGGAATATTGAACAAATTGGATTATACATCCCTTATTGGAAGGGGCAAGAAGGAATGTACAGGAGACAGATTCCCTCAAAGCACTTAGGACTTTTAAGCATAATAAGCAGCATCTTGAATTATGAAAATGATGAATATTTATATACCACTTTTCAACAAAAGTTCCCTAGGCGAGACAGACAGACAGACAGACAGAGACAGACACACACACACACACGTATCTCTATCTTCTTCATATATTTTTCTCCAAGATGTACCTGTAGCTAATCCCATGTGTGGCAGCTCTCGAGAGTTCAGAGAGCTGCCAGATAGCCACAGGGCCAGAGAAAGATGTGGTGGTGGTGGTGGTGGTGGTGGTGGTGGTTGGCTGGCTGGCTGGCTGAAGAAAACAGTGGTGGGCAGCCGAGCAGCCACGACTAGCAGTTGGCTGGCCAGCCAGCAGGTGGGCAGTCAGTAAGTGGGGCGGGTGGTGCAAAAGAAGGATATGGGGGTGGGTGGTGGGCGGGGAACAAGAAGAAGAAGGTGGTTGTGGGCGAGCGGAGAAGATGACGGGTGGGGGCGGGCAGGCAAAAAAGCATTGGCGGGGATAGGATGGGGGGGTAAGGCGGTGGCAGCGAACTAGGGGCGCAGATGCTCTGTGCTGGATCAGTGTGTGTGTGTGTGTGTGTGTGTGTGTGTGTGTGTGTGTGTGTGTAGATATAGATATAGATATAGATAGATAGATAGATAGATAGATAGATAGATATAGACACAGAAGCCAGTGCAGATGATGATATAACATTGATGCAGGGTGTATTTTCTGCAGCTCCTCTTTGTCAGGAAGTGAGCCACAGAATGTTGCACTAGCCTTCAGATGAGTAGTACAATATCTTGTCCATGTGCAATTTCTGAAGTGCGGGTGGGTCAGCCTTGCTGTAGGGACAAGAGGCATAGTTGGCAGGGTAGCAGCACCAGTTTGCCACTTTTAACAAGTTAGCCAGGATGTGAGGACTAGTACTTGAAGGAGTGCACAATCTAGAGATTCTGATACATTTGCAAGAATCCTATAGAGGATATAGGATTCTTGCACTTTCATCACAGTTTCATCATCTCTGAAGCAACTCAAAAGCATTCGGTCATAATGTGCCATGCAAAAAAATAGATATTATTGTCAGGTAAGCTCTATAATTAAATGCAACTTCATTATACTAAGCAACCTCTCTGCACTGTAAGAGAAAACAGGTGCCTAATTCACAAATTAGGTAACGTTGGAGGATACAGGTTTGGAGGGAAATCAAGGCCAGACATTACAATTTGCCTAGTGCGTGCATGTGTGCATGCATGTGTGTGTTTAATTGTAAATAAAAGCCCCAGTCTGGACAAGAACTGCAGTGCTGGTGAAAACTTTATTCCTTTGCTCCTGCCACAGTCCCAATGAGAGGGTACCAATGGGATCTTTCGTCCTGGGACAGATAACAGCTGTGCTGGGAGGGGGCTGATCTAACACCGCTTTTTCTAGTAATACTCTTGCAGTGTGATTGTAAGTTATTAATTTTTAATACTTCTCCATCTTCGAAATACTTGGCTGGTTCACACATGTATGCAAATCACATCACTTGATCACTAAACACTGGATGATTCACGCCTGGTCGTGCTAACTGATCCCATTGAAAAGCTTCACACTTAAGGCGGTGGAACATATAGTAATACGCTCTGTCATGTTTTAGTCATGATGACACATACAATCAGCACCACAGATTTTTTTAAAAAAACACTTAGAGTCATACAATGTTGCAGTCCATATTAGCACTTACACACTAAAATTGAACTGGTTTTCCACTTACTTTCAGTGCAAAGTATGTAGGGTTTTCACTAAAGAGATGCCAAGGAACAGATAAAGCAATACCATTCGCTACCATAAAGAAGAGCAGCCATTAGTGGCTTTTAATTTTTACCAGTACAGTATAGACTGTGTCACTCTAGTCTTTTTCTATCGTGGTGACTCCTGCAGTCATCATGTGAGAAATATTCATGTGTGAACTAGCTACTGCAACTATAGTCATATGTGAACCAGCTACCGCAACTATAATGGACTCTTCCAGAACAGGGGGTGTACTGTGCCTCAAATCCTGCAGTAATATTTTTTGTCATAATTTTCAATCTACAGGAGAAGCTTAAGCATTTGCGCACAAAGTCGTCGTATCAAGAAATGTTCATCTGTCACTGACTCATCCTGCATAGGCACATGCTTATGAATATACATCTAAGCACTGTGTGTAAGGGGAAAGCAAAGCAATAGCAGAGAACGATCGCCTGTATCATCCCTGAATAACGCAAAAAATTGAACTGTCAAAATTAATTATTTTCCTTGAGTCTTGCTCACAATGCTGTTATTAAATGAGCCAGGCCATTAGAATGTGTATGAGCTCTGGAGCTTTAGTTACACTTTCGAAATCCTTAGCAGGAAGAAGGCAACCACAGGAGAGCTCCACATCTCCATATTTCAAGTCAATTAAGACAGAAAGAAAAGGGCTATTTGGCAGGACTGCCTAATAAGGTCATAACAACAGGTATTTCCTCGCACAAGGAAAAGCAGGGCTGGCATCAGGCGTTGGCATGGCTGGGCGCCTGCCAAGACCCCAGTTCTGCAGGGGGCTCACTGCTAAGAGCTTTTGGTCTCTGCTGGCACTCTTTCTCATCCCTGGGATCTGCTTATCTGCTTTCTGGAGGACAAAGAAGAACAGTGAATGTTTCCCCCTTGCCCAGTATCATGGCCCTGGCCTCAAGCCACCAGCAGGACTCAGACCAACTGGACTCAGACCAACTGGAAAGAGCAGGCAAATCCCCAGTACCACCATCAGTTGCTGAAGTGTAGGCCCCAGACACCAGTGATGAGGGCGAAGCAGGCAATGAGGAGTCCTAGGAGCTTAAATCCAGTTCAGATGTGGGGGCCGCACCTCTTTAAGGATCTGCATTCTGCAACTGAGAGGTGGGGCCGCAGGGAGGCAGTCAGGGGTCAGGAGTCTTCAAAAGCCTCAGTTGGAGCTGGGACTCCTGGATCAGCTTGCTCCCTTGGAGCTTTCTGGGCAGGGGCATATCTAGGGTGGGGCAGGCAGGGCAAATGCCCCGGGCGCCCCTTGAAGGGGGGTGCCATTTTTAAATTTTTTTAAAAAAATTTAAAAATGGCCACCAAAAACAAAATGGCCACCGTGCATGCTCAAATGGCCTCTGTGAGTCCCTAGGCCATGCCAGGCCTTGCAGAGGCCATTTGAGAATGCGTGGAGGCCATTTTGTTTTCAGCCATTTTTTTTTTTAAAAAAAATTAAAATGGCCACTGCACATGCTCAAATGGTCCCTGCAAGGCCCTAGAGGCCAGAGGGGGGAGGGGAACCTTTGCAGACCCCCTCATGGCCTTTAGGAAGCCCCTTGAAGGGGCTACAGGTGAATTGTTTTTTAAAAAAATTAATATAATATAAGTCACTATACACAAATTCAGATTGGCACTATCAGGGATTGTGAATACTGAGCTGAAGCTTATGAGCTAGGATTGTATTCATTTGCTCTTACTTTGCTTCTTGTGATAAGTGAGTTAAATATGATGTCTTAATAATATGGCTATTAATGGTGAGTTTGTCTTTGAATCAGTGTGAAATCCTTAGTTTTAAGGCCCACTGGGAGTTTCTTGCTCTCTTTCTCTCATTTTAACTGTCTGAAATACTAGAATATATTCCAAGCAGTGACACAGTTTACTCTGCATATCCTTTAATTATTTTCAGAGTATCTGGGAAAAGTCAAATTCTCCATTTATTTTTAAAACTTATGTAATAGTGATGCTACAGTGCATAGTAGAGAATTAGATAGGCACTTCTGTTTAGTTTTCCAAGTATACCTCCACATAGTATTTGGGTATTTCATGAGCCCCAGCATACTGAAATTTGTAGTTTTCCAGCATTTTTTGCTACATCCACTGCTAAATAGTTTTTGAAATATTAAAAGATTAACAAGCTTGACTTGTATTTTTAAATTTTGATATTATGGTAAAGTTATCTGAAAGATGGGTGTCAGATGTTTGGACAGGGGGCGCAATTTCAGTGCTTGCCCTAGGCGCTATTGTCCCTAGATATGCCTCTGTTTCTGGGAGTCTGCAGCCTTGCCTCACTAGCGCTGCTTCCTCCCTGAGACTAGAATTGGACCCCCAATGCCTCACTCCCTGGCAAATGAGAAGGTAGCAGTGGTGAGGATGGTGGAAGCTGCAGCAACTGGGGGTAATCATATCAGTGAGGAGATAGGCCCAAAGTGATTGTATAGCCTGAGGGCCTCCAAAACCTAAAGCCAGCACCGTGTAGAAGTTCAATATTCTTAATAGGTCCCCCACTACTTTCTGCTGATCTTTCACACACTCCCAGAGGACTTGCTTTCTGAAAGAAGAGGCACTGAAGTTTCAACCAGTCTGAAGGGATCCCTTCAAGCCCCACCTTCCAATTTCAAAAGTATGATAGTGACCTTGCCTGGGGTTCTTTCTAAAGGAGAGACCGTCAGAAGTATCTTCTCATTTTGTTCTGCTGATCTGTGATGTTCTCTTGCTCAAACCAACTCCTTGTGTGTTACAGGCCTCCTGAAACCCACATCATACTTTTTGTATGTTGCTTTGGTAATGGCTGTGCCATGAAAATGTCAACCACTCATATATTTAGCTCTCCTATGGTGTCAGGTTTTCTGTGTTACTCTGTGTTATTCTATTGCAACACCATCAATATTAAAAATGCAAAACCAACCTTAATTTTGCTGAGGGCATCTCTGGAGAGCTGGTATTGTAGCAAGCATGACTTGTCCCCTTTGCTAAGCAGGGGTCTACCCTGGTTGCATATGAATGGGAGTCTACGTGTGTAAACTGCAAGATATTCCCCTTAGGGGATGGAGCCACTCTGGGAAGAGCATCTGCATGCTTGCATGCAGAAGGTTCCAAGTTCCCTCCTTGGCATCTCCAGATAGGGCTGGGAGAGACTCCTGCCTGTAACCTTGGAGAAGCTGCTGCTAGTCTGTGTAGACAATACTGAGCTAGATGGACCAATGGTCTGACTTAGTATATGGCAGCTTCCTAGGTCCCTTAGTTATAGCTGACATCCAGACTAAATTTACTAGAGGAAGTCCTACTGAAATTTCATAATCCTTGAGAGTAATTTCGGGATAGTACTACTGAGTAATTTAATCAAGATGTCAGCCAGTGCTTTTTTAATCACTGACAACAAGCACTATCTCCACAAATGCAGGTTTAACAACAACAACAACAAACCCAGCAACAATAACAGAATCAAACAGACAGCTTGTTGATTATTCTCTAAAAAGTGACTGAGAAGGATTTCTTAAAATAACAATTATATATTAAAGCAATCCTAGTCAATCATTACTGACCAAAACCATATTAAGTTATTTTGTTTATTCTCTAAGGCAATATCACTTCTATTTTGCATGATGACTAGCAGGTAGTCCTTCCATGTTGATTATGCACTAGGGATGTGCAGAACAATCCAGGCCCGAATCTGGATGATTCAGGTGATTTGTAGACAAAACAAATCACCCCTGTCCTCAATGCCCAGATTCGGGTACAAAACAAATCATCCTTGATTCAGATAAAAAAATTCAGAGATTCAGACCTCTATTTTGTGGTCAAAGTGGGTTGGGTGGTAGTGCCCAATGGGTGGAAGCTACCACCCAAATTTCAAAGAAATTGGGCAAAGGGGTGATTTTTAAAAGATTTTTGAAGTTTACACGTCTTTAAGCTTTTTCCCATAGGGAATAATGGGGATTTCAGCAACCTTATAGCTCCACATGGGGGGACCAGGGTGGCCTAGAGCAGGTTGTGGTGGGTGGTAGTGCCCCAATCGGTGCAAGGAATCTAACACCTAAATTTCAAAGAAAGTGGGCAAAGGGGTGATTTTTAAATGATTTTTGAAGTTGGGATTCAATGTTGAATCCATTCTCATTTGCTACCAGAGAATCTACTCTCAGAACACCTCAGAAACAACAAAACCCAGGGCCCCATGGGCTTGTGGGTTTGGGGGTGGTTGGCATACTATATGCACTACACCATCACTCTCTCTGGGCCACCCTGGTGCCCTCCAAGTGGAGTTATGGGGCTGCTGAAATCCCCATTATTCCCTATGGGGGAAGAAGCTTAAAGACATGCAAACTTCATGACATTCAAACTTCAAGACATTCTTTAAAAATCATCCCTTTCACTAATTTATTTGAAATCTGGATGGTAGCAGGCACCCATTGGGGCACTCCCACCTGACCCACTCTTCTGCCCCGAAACCTCCTTTCTGCCCCAAAACTGCCCCAAAGACAAGCCAACTTCAAAAATCATTTTAAAATCACGCCTTTGCCGAATATCTTTGAAATCTGGGTAGTAGCTTCCTTGCACCCATTGGAGCACTACCACCCACCACAACCTGCTCTAGGCTACCCTGGTGCTGCCACCCCCCAGGGAGTTATAGCTAAGGCTGCTGAAATCCCCATTATTCCCTATGGAAAAAAGCTTAAAGATGTGTAAACTTCAAAAATCATGTAAAAACCACCCCTTTGCCCAATTTCCTTGAAATTCGGGTGGTAGCTTCCACCCATTGGGCACTACCACCCACCCCACTCCTTTGGCCCCAGGACCCTCTTTTTGATCTGAATTGATTCAGATTTGGAAAATTCAGGTACAAATTGAATCTGGGGTGATTCGGGTGTGTGTGTGTGTGTGTCAGATTTGGACCTAAAACAAATCGGGGGTGTTTTGATTTGGTTACAAATCAAAATGAAAAAAATCAATTTGTGCACACCCCTATTATTCACTGCACAGGAGTAGAGGTACTTAAGCAGATCGTTTTTGGAAACTCCAATAAATGTTAAATTATCCTAATTTTCTTGTCTAGTTACATTTGTTTTATTGTAGCATACTATGGGCAAGAAAAGGTTGTGGGCCTCGGTTCAGTTAAAGCAGAATTTCAGCTATAATTATGTTCACATAAACCCTCTATTAGCAGCCCGTAATGTTAAACCGAAGCCAAGGCTTTCAAGGAATTCTGTTGTTCACTTCCTATTAAACCGGTATTACAAAGTTTCAACAGATGTCTTTGATAGGCATTCAGTTAGGCTACTTCTCCACTATTAGCACATCTTCTCTCACATCATCAAACTACTACATTTGTGCTTTAATCGGGGCTTAAAATGTTTCAACTGGAAGCTAAAAGTGAGCTAGTTTCAAGAATACAAAAAGAAAAAAGTAGTCTAAGGCACTTCTCCAAGCTCTGTCATTCCAGCTCAAGCAATTACTATGCATTCCTTTTGCACGGAGCATCATAATGTTAACCCATTTTCCAGTTTAGGAGACAGGACGTTTATACAGTAGTCTCTGGATCAGTTCTCTCAAGATAGACCTCCATGAAATCAGTTTATTATTTATTTAAAATATTTATACCCCGCCCCACAGTACACTACTGCTCGGGGTGACTCACAATATTAATAAAATAGATACAATATAAAGTAAAAGACTAATAAAATTAGTTTAAAGTTTAAAGACCAATTTTAAAGACCAAGCTAAAACCACTTTTAAAATTACAACTTTTAAAAGTTTCAAATTAAAGTTATTAATAACAGCAAAGAACGGGGGGAAAATATTTTTAAAAACCTACCAGATAGAAGGAACAGATAAAACATTTTAAAGCCTCTTTTAAAAGATGTGTCTTTTAATTGTTTTTTTAAAAACACTGGGGGGGCGGAGCATGGCAAAACTCTTCCCGGAGGGCATTACGAAGCCAAGAGGCTATGACCAAAAAGGCCCTGTCTCTAGTCCCCACCAACCGGATCTCTGTTAGTCGCAAGGCCTGAGATGCTGAAAGGCAGGCCCTGGCAGGTTTGTATGGGTGAAGTGGTTTTACACTGCCCGGGGTGGCAAGAGGGTATACAGCCACGCCAGCAGTTTTTGAAGCAGCACCGGAAGGGGAAGCATGGCGGAGGAGGTAAGAGCACCCGTGTTTTAACCAGTTCAAATGCGGGGGTTCCAAACCTGTTTGGAGTTCTAGGAATAGAATGCTGAACAGGTTTGTGCAGATCCATAGAAGCTGTAAGGCAGTGTGATATTCACTATTCTTCAAGCAAGAGCCACTATGGCAAAAAAAACTCCCAAAAAAACCCTTCAGGGTGAGAAGCGTTCCCCATTGTGCTGACCTCCACACAGTGCTGTAGGGATGTGCCCAAATGTTATTCGGTGCTGGCAGGGGTGGTACTTTAAAGGCAGGGGAGGGTATACTTACCCCTCCCGCCTCATTTCCCCTGCCGGTGCTCCGTTATTTTTAAGCCCCTCGGGGTGGCAGCGTTCCTCCCTTCTGCCCCGTTTCCCTAATCGGTCGGAAGTAGTGACCGTGTGTGTGCTCATTCCATGCGTGTGCATGTCTGCCATGCATGCACATGACGGGTGCACGCGTGGTCACTACTTCTAGCCACTTCCGGCCGATGAGGGAAACGGGGTAGCAGGGAAGAACACTGCCACCCAGAGGGGCTTAAAAATAACGGAGCACCGGTGGGGGAAATGCGGTGGGAGGGGTGAGTACACCCTCTCCCGCCCTTAAAGTACCACCCCAGCTGGCGCCGAAACCCCGTCCCCAAGCCGAAACGTTTCGGAGGCCTTTATAATGGCCTCTGAAATGTTTCGGGCTCAAGTCTACAGTACTGAGCTTTCCTTAATGGTGGGAGGGCCCTTTAAGAGAGATGGAGCCCTCTCTTGAGAATAGGAGGACAGCACTGAGAAGGGCTACACTTCCCAGCACTCTGTGCATGCCTTCCAAGACGGTGCCGGGGCTCACGAGGACTCTGTTCCCCTTAAAGGAAACCACACACCCTGGCAGTGGGCAAAGCTGCAGCACTGCAAGTTGATAATAGTCATCTCTGCGTGGTGCCAGGAGGACTGTGCCAAGGATTCAGCTTTGGCTGAAGCTTCACACAGGCCCAATAAACAATTAGCCAAAGAGTTACAATTAGTCAGAGAGCTCCACTTCGTGTTGATGGGGGCCACCACTAGCTCTGCCTGGGCCTTACAGTGAAGAACACTGCTGTCAGGTAACATTTACAGCCCTCAGAGGCACCCCTCTCAAAACATTCCAGTGTCTTGCTTCAGTGCTAGCAAAGAAAGTGGAGGCTAACCCATGGGCCCTACAACACTGTAAGTTTTCAGTCTTGTTTATTCCACACATCCCTTCAAGAGCACTAGAACGCAGGCCCTGAACTGCTTGTTTATAGCCTAGTCGCTGCTTTAATCTTTTGTGCTGCAGATTAGAAGATGCTTCCAGCTGTTTCACCTAGAACCAACTTCAAAGGGACTCTCTATGAATGGTTGGTGCAATATAACAGTTCTGTTACTGTTTGTTGGGTAAACCTTTACAGAGAGATCCACAATGCTTTTATTGACCACCGCACAAACTTTAGCAGTGGGGCTTTTGGAGACACTGAAAAGAAGCATGCTGAAGGACACCAACAAGGGTGGCACGACAAAAGGCAGCTTGGCTTGCAAACCTGTGTACTTAATAGACAGTGTGTTGTGCTTGGGGTTGCCCATTCATCCAGCTGAGCTTTTCGTTGTGCTGCACTTTCCCAGTGAACAAAAAGATTTCTGGCACAGGAGAGCTTTCATAGACAAATCACAGATTTGTCTTTAATTGCACATATTAACAATCTCAATTGCACTGGCAAGCTTGTATGTTGAAGACTTGGTGCTTGTTAAATTACGCAAGAGATTCAATAATAACTGAATGTGCAAGAGGTTAAGAATGAAAAAAACAAACCAGCCTTTCAATACAGATAAGAAAGATCAAAAGAAACTGGCCGAAAAGACAAAAGTTATCGCTAATCCTGGCTAAAACAAGCAATTTATTGGAGAAATGTATAACTTGTGTTTCAATATGAAGTTCTCAAAGCAAAGAACTAAATTAAAGTAAAAAGTACAATAGAATATAAAATTAATAAAACCAAACAAGAAGAGACAAAGGGATAATAAGTCATAACCAGTACAGCAGAACACAAGCCACAACAAACCAAAATTGTCTTAACAGCACACTTAAGGAGATCTTAACAGCACCTGGATCTGGTGCACGATAAAGGAAGCTGGTTCCTTCCAATCCAAAGCTTGGGGATCACTACTACAAAAGTTTATTCAACAGTTCTCAATAACTGGTCCTCAAAAGTGAGGAGATCACATATAGAAGGGCACACTTTCTCAGCTATTCCAAGCTGAGACCATAAAGAGTTTCTAAGACAAGCACCAGCATCTTCCATGTAGCCTGCTAAGTCTGGAAACAAACAAACCATCAGTGGAGTTTGTGATGTATGAGTGATAGTAACTCCTTGTGGCATCTCATATCAGAAATTAATGTAAGCTGGTGCATTTTTAATGAATTGCAGCAGTGCTTTTAAAAGGAAATTTCAGAACTGCACAATGGTATGGGAGTAAAACACTTTTATTTATTTTTACACTTATACCCCGCTCTTCCTCTGAGGAGCTCAGAACGGTGTACATGGTTAGTTTTATCCTCACAACAACCCTGTGAGGTAGGTTGGGTTGAGAGATACATGACTGGCCCAGAGTCACGCAGTGAGTTTCATGGTTGAATGAGGATTCGAACTCGGGTCTTTCCAGTCCTAGTCCAACATTCTAACCACTACACTGCTCATAGCATGCGCAAGTACAAACATACATGCGTGCATTTTCCTTGCCTGTGCACACATACTTTTTTTGTCTAGAGTCACATTCCATGACATTTAGAAGCCTACAAAGAGTGGGAGAAAATCCTCAGGACTGGGAATTTGACAGTGCTACTGCAAAAGAGTGTTATATTCAGTGATTAAAACTCAGTGGGGAGTAGAAGTCAAGTCTGGGGGAACCCTTTTTGTTTTTGTTTATTTGTTTTTAATATTTTTATTATTTTATCCATAATATAAACAGAAAAACATAAGAAAAATAGAAATAACAAAAGAAAGAAAGAAAAAACAAGACATGATCAAATGATACAATTACAATGATTCTCATTACAATCTGTATATTTCCACCTCAGTTCTTTACACCATCATCTCCCTCTCCCCTTCTCCAGTCTGAAAGATAAATGGCTGTAAATTTTAAAACAGTAAGGTCAATAATTAGTGTACCTGCTATCTACACAGAGCATTCAGCATTAAATTTCTCTACAAAAAGAAACCAAATCTCGGGTGAGGAACCAAACCCTGTGATATCTTATGCTGAATAAATGGTTCCCATGTCTGAGGAAAAAAAATCTTCAGATTTGTTCTTAATATATGCAGTAATTTTGGCCATTGATGCATAATCCCAAAGTTTAAGATACCAATTGTCTAGAGATGGAACCAGATTTGTTTTCCAACAAGTAGCATAGAGGATTCTTGCTGCTGTTATAATATATAAAGAAAGTTCAGTGTATCTTGCAGAAATATATGGTTTAGTGATATTTAACATTAAAATATCTGGGAAGGGGGTGGGGGGGAAGGAAAATCTATATGCAAGATTTGCTGCATCTTCAAATGTATTGTTTCCCCCCCCCAAAAGAGGTTTTTTAACATGTTCACCACATATGATAAAAAGTACCTTTCTGTTCTTTACATTTCCAACAATCCCCAGAGTATTTATTGTTCATCTTTGAAATCTCTACTGGGGTAATATACCAGCGTAGGTACATTTTATACCAGTTTCCCCTTAAGGTACCATTCACTGTAAATGTTATGTTCACCTTCCATTGAAATTCCCACTGTTGCATCTCTATTGTTCTGTTAAAATTCTGCATCCATTTTATCATACAGTCTCTTTGGAAGGGTGAGAAGTTCTAGAGGAACCTGTAGTATTCACTCTCCCATTGTTATCAGTCACTTTTTACATCATCTAACATACTACTGCTTTTTCATAATTTGAATTTCTGAGCTGCACAAATGTTCTTTTAGAAACCCCCCCCCCTTTTGGGGGGAACTGCACATTTTGTGTCTGATTGCATGCTGTAAAAAGACTTGGATTGCAGGTAGCCCCACACAGAGGACATCAGACATATGCAAGTAAACAGAATTTATTTTGTTTTACTTCTTTTCCATTTGTTTTAATTTTAATACATTCTTTATGGTGGCCACTGCAGTGCTGCAGAATGAGGAACACTGTTAATTAAAATAATTGCTTCATGAAAGTAGCTGTGTGGTGAAGCTTGGGCTGGGAGCTGATTGTTAAAAGTAAGAAAAGTAAGAAACATATTTGTATTTAAAAGTGATTAAAAAACAAAATGGGAGATCCAAAAATACCACACACCCAGCTGCGCGTTACCATTCATTGACATTCATTTTGTGGCATATGCATTTTTGAATAAATCGAAATGTATACAAAGGGGTCCATTAGCACATGAGCTAACAGAACAAAACAATACCTGTAGCAGAACTTGTGACCCAGCAAGCTAAATGCAACATATTTTGGCTGCCACGTGCTTGACACAGCATCCTCTATTTGCAGTCCCAGGCAGGCAGCAAAACCGAGGAGTGTTGAGTCATGTGTGAGCAGTAATACATGACTGGTAGGCTATCTTTGGCTTGGAGTATCACAAGTTGTACAAGCTTGACTTGCAGGATGCACTCAGACAGGCTTTGAAATATCTGCCACAATGAAGAACCCCCCTTAAATTCAGAGTATTTTGCCTTATTAAAAAATGATAATCAAAGTTTTAAAACGACTATATTTATTTACACCTGGAATGGGAAGAAATATTGAAGCTGTAACCATCAACAACAAAAGGTGATGCAGCCTCTTAATTTAAGACATCATGAACATTCATAGGCAAAAGCCTACTTCACTGTTACTACAGTAAGTGTTCCAAACTGGTTGCTTACTCCATGGGTGGGCATTAAGCAGCTTGGGAGCTACTGGTAGTTCCTGGGCTTACCTGAAGTATCTCTCCAGGCATTTGAACCTGATTCTCTCTCCCCTCCCCTCCCTTCCAACCAATATAGCAAATGCGATTGGCTGGCTGCATGGGGGCATGACTGTGCCATTTTAAACCACTCCCTCTCTAGCCTCATTCAGATGTTCTTGTTGGGGTTTTGTGATTATTTAGTGGAGTTCCAAGGAAGCTACCATTCCAGTTACTAATGTGGAGTTTAGTTGTTGCAGCTATTTAAGGAACACACATGGAGATCACTGTAGAGTCTAAACTAAATTGACTAATTGGTGAGGTACATTTGGATAGGAAATACCTAATTCCATCTAAAGGCTACATAATGAATAGGTAGGGAGAGAGGGAGAGAAAGGCTTCCGTCTTTTAAGAGGAAAGGAAGAGGACTGACTCACTACAGGAAGTACCTGAGGAATCAAGGCAGGGCTCATTGAGTAGAGGCAAGCAGGAACAGGTAGGAGACCAATTTTATAACATCTGAATAAGGCCCCCCCCAGTTGTCTGCCCACTGCCTTGGGGGGGCCCCCAGAGGCAAGTCACATGACTGACTCCGCCAGCCGTGCACCCACCCGGGCTTCCTTCAGTTGTATTCATCCTCCGAAACTGATGTGAGTGTTAAGACCTGGAGCTACCAGAACAGCATGTCTTTCTCTAGGACCATTATATGTCTTGCATCGTCCACAATTTACAAAACCTTTTTAAAGATAATTTAGGATGATATATATGCCACAATATAACATCATCCTAAATTATCTTTAAAAAGGTTTTGTAAATTGTGGACGATGCAAGACATATAATGGTCCTAGAGAAAGACATGCTGTTCTGGTAGCTCCAGGTCTTAACACTCACATCAGTTTCGGAGGATGAATACAACTGAAGGAAGCCCGGGTGGGTGCACGGCTGGCGGAGTCAGTCATGTGACTTGCCTCTGGGGGCCCCCCCAAGGCAGTGGGCAGACAACTGGGGGGGGGCCTTATTCAGATGTTATAAAATTGGTCTCCTACCTGTTCCTGCTTGCCTCTACTCAATGAGCCCTGCCTTGATTCCTCAGGTACTTCCTGTAGTGAGTATATATAAAAAACACTATGCTTTTTGTTACCACTATTCACCCTCATTTAAGATTTCTTTACTTCATGAGCTGAACTTCAGTGAGGGGGCGCCATTTTATAATCTTGTCTCTGGGCTCACTCCAACCTTGCTATGCCCCTGCGCTCGCGCGTGCGCTCTCTCTCTCTCTCTCTCTCTCTACACACACACACACACACACACACACACACACACACACACACACACACCCCTCTGTGTTGCTTTCACTTTTTATTTAATTAGTTTCTCACTAGTTTCTTCTCCTACAAATCAGCCTCTATTCTCTCCTCCTGTCCTGCAGCAGAATTTTTGGAAATTCAGGGGGTTTGATATTAAAATCTCTTATTTTATCTGTGTACATTTTTGTACAAGCTGCTGTTTTGTGGACTGGCCCTGCCTCCTCTCAAGTTGCCATTTTCTTACTGGTTTCACACGCACACCTCAACTGCTATTTCATGCTTGTTAAATAGGGGTGTAGCTATAATTGAGAGGATGGGTTCAAAGAACCCAGCCCCCCCCCAAGCTCCTGAGGGGCCCCCAGCTCCACCATCCCTATCTTCATTCATTCATTATCTCCCTTCCTCTGAAGGACCACCAGAGAGGGATGAACACGGCCCCCTCTCAAAAAGTAGTTCCCAGAAGCCTTAAGTCTGCCCACATCTGACTTACATAACACAAAGACTTAACAAATAGTAGAAAACAGCTTCACTGTTATACTTCAGATCAGTTTGGTTCTCTAAATAGATTATTAACAGCAATTCCTACTGTTGCTTTCTACTCTAGGAGCTGTGTGAAATGTGGGGCTCGCTCAGGGCTTCAGAAGCCTAGGAGTCTGCTTGCAATACAGCAGGTTGCCACAAGGGGCAGCAAGGAGGCAGGGCCACTGATCAGGCAGGACATGTAGCCATCCACCAAGGGAAGGGTGGGAAAGAGAAGCTGTCTGCAGCGCTGCCATCACCCACCTGCTGCCATGTCTATCCCACACCCAATTCAGGTAAGCTGAGTTGGGTGGGGTGCGCTGAGAGGTAGATCACCATGCGGGTCCACTGTAGAACTTTCCCCCAGGAACTCCAGCAGCTTGGCACCACCTTTCAGACAGACCAATGGTCCAAGCTGACTATTTGGACATTTGTTTCAAGGGTATGGTTTCCCAGCAATTCAAAGTGAAAAATAAAGTGGAATAAATGAGAAATTGAAATCAGGGGTGGGGGCATGGGGAGAGAGATGTAAATCAACAGAAAATTTAAGCTTGGTGCTTGAAGGAGCCCTGCTGAGAAGCAAAAACAGCTGCAGTTAGGTCTTTTTATCACTGCGCATTTTGAAATGTTAAGGCCAAAAGCCACCATTACATCTTCCCAATACGAGAGATCTTTCTTTTTTCCTTTCCTTTTCAATGCTTTAAATCTTTAAAGCAGGGGGGGGAGAGAAAACCCTACAGCAATCAAACAAAGCCAAAAATAAAATAAAATAAAATAAGATGGAAGCAGATGCTTTTGTTCTTTAAGTTTCATCCCTCGGTGGTACAACTTCCCGGCAGCCGAACATGGCCCTTCCTTCACTGAATTCCGCTTAGTGGTACATCTGTGCTGAGGGACTCTCACAAACCTGTAATGACTTCTTGACAAGGGAGCCAGTTCAAGTGGGGGACAATTAGGCTTTTGCCCTCCCCTTTGCTCAGTGCCACAGCTCTGCTTGACTGGCTCTGCTGTACCCTTAAGAGAGGCTGATCTGCAGCCAAGCTGGGCACACTCCCCACAGCCAGCAACTTCCTCTGAAGCTGCAGTGCATAATTCGAACCAGCTGTTCAGGGTTGTCTGAGAGCAATCCAAATAGCATCTTCATGCCCAGAGAATGACAGCCAGCAGCCCCCCTTCCCCCCTCCCCTTTGCTAAACTGCAGGAAGCTCTCGCAACAGCTCCGTAAACAAAAGCAAGAGGCTCCTGGTGTTTGCTGTAGCCACAGAGGTGTGAAGCTGACCAGACAGTTCTGCTGCCTCTCTGGGATCTCCCTTGGCCCAGTGGTTGACATGAATGCAGGAGAAGCTCCTTCTCCGGCACTGGCAGCCCAGGCAGGTGGACTCTGTTCTCTCGCCCACAAGCATGTGTGTCGCCTGCTGGCCTTGTTTCTGCAAGCTTCCTGCTCAGCAGCATTGTCCTTCTGACTACCAGGCACTGGGGATATCCGCAGGTGGTAGATAGTGCCATTATGTCCTGCTTGTCAGCTTGCCTGTGGTAGCAGGCTGGCCACTTATCAGGAGGCCAGACGCTGAGCTGGGAGGCCTGACTCAGCACGGAAATCCTCCTTGCATTCTGATGACAGGCCTGGGAGAGAGTGGATGCCTTGAACTTTACGGCCAAGGGGACCATTGCCCTCCTCCTGGACCACAGCAGGAGCATAATTGGCTTCATCCATTTAGATGACACACTGACTGAAGCCCTATTCAGACATTGTGGTGAACACTTGTACCACAAATGTATAGTGTGCACAGGTATAGATCTGAGCCCTATTCCAATATGATGCTCTATGAGTGTACGGATAGCACACTCGTACATGTGGATATTTATTTTTATTGATTGATTGATAAATTTATATACTGCCTTTCATTAAAACAATCCCAAGGCAGTTCATACAGAAAAATTAAAACAAGACTATAGAAATGCACAATTAAAATGTTAAGCTAAAATATAAAAACATGAATCTGACTAAAAATATTTAAAATACAAGCATAAAATAGCCATACAAAATACAAAGAAGCAGCAGTAGAGACAATCGTATAAAAGCCTGGGTAAAAAGCCACGATTTAACACACTTTCTAAAAACTGTGATGGAGACTGATGAGCAAATAGCCACTGGGAGAGCATTCCAAAGTTTGGGGCAGCAACAGAGAAGGCCCTATCCTGAGTGCATGACAGCCGAGCCTCCCTCATTGTTGGCACCCAGAGCAGAGCCCCCTCAGATGTCGTCGTCAAGCAGGCAGCAACCCTTGGGAGCAGGTGGTCCCTTAGGTATCCCGGGCCCAAACCGTTAAGGGCTTTAAAGGTCAAAGCCAGCACCTTGAATTGGACCTGGAAACAAACTGGTAGCCAGTGCAGCTCTTTCAAAATGGGTGTGATTTGATCCCAGTGGGCAGCTTCAGATAAAATCCTAGCTGCCGCATTTTGCACTAGCTGAAATATTCTTCAAGGGTGGCCCCACAAAGAGCTCATTACAGTAATCCAGCCGTGATGTGACTAAGGCATGGGAACTGTGGCCAGATCTGCTTTCTCGAGAAAGGGATGCAGCTGGCCAAATCCATGCAAAGGCACCCCTGGCCACCGCCTTCATCTGAGCTTCCAAAAGCAGAGCCAGGTCCAGCAAACCCCCAAGCTGCATACTTGCTTCTTGAAGGGGAGTTCAACCCCATCCAGAACGGGTAGAATCTCCTCATCCCGATTGGCTCTCCTACTGAACAACATTACCCCCATCTTGTCTGGATTCATTCTTAGCTTATTAGCCCACATCCAACCCATCATGGCCCCCAGCCCCCGATTGAGGACATCCACTGCCTCCCTAGGATCAGGTGACAAGGAGAGATAGAGCTGATTGTCATCTGCATATTGCTGACAACTCAGTCCAAGTACCCAGATGACCTCTCCCAGCAGTTTCATGTAGATGTTAAAAAGCACGGGGAACAAAATCAAACCCTGTGGGACCCCACAGGCCAATGGCCACAAAGCTGAGCAATAGTCCTCCAGCACCACCTTCTGGACCCTCCCCCCAAGAAAGGACCAGAGCCACTCCAAAGCAGCAACTCCAATTCCCATACTTGAGAGGCAGTCCAGAAGGATACATGGTTGATGGTATCGAATGCCACTGAGAGGTCCAGCAGAACCAACATGGACACATTCTCCCTGTCTAGTTCAAGGTGTAGATCATCCACTACAGTGACCAAGGCAGTTTCAGTCCATTATCCAGGGCAGAAGCCAGATTTGAAGAGGGTCTAGATAATTCATATTATCCAAGACCCTCTGCAGTTGGGATGGCACCACATGCTCTATCACCTTGCCCCCAAAGGGAAGGTTAGAAACAGGTCTATAGTTGTCTGGGTTGGAGGGATCAAGGGAGGGATTTTTTAATAATGGTCTTACCATCACCTCGTTGAGGCATGATGGCATCCTGCCCTCACTTAATGAAGCATTAATAATTACCTCCAACCATCTGCCCACACCCTCCCTGGCAGCTTTTATTAGCCATGAAGGGCAAGGGTCAAGAGCGCACGATGTTGCCCGCACACTGCCCAGGATCTTGTACACACCCTCAGGCTGTACCAACTGAAAAGAATCCAACACAATAGGACCAGATGGTACCTGAGGCGTCCCACAGGGTTTGATTTTCTGTCGGAACTGCCAAAACTCTGGAGTCCAAATCAGCACGGATACGAGTGACTTTTTCTGCAAAGTGACATGTAAACAGATCACAACTGATCACAGTCATTCACACACATATGTGAATGACTGTACCTGCATTCATTTTAAAAGTGAACCTGGATACGGATCCCTCAAATGCATGGTACAGATGGGAATTGTACTGCTTCACAGAAGGTTCAATCCTTGGCAGCATCTCCAGGTAGGTCTGGGAAAGACTCCTGCCTGAAACTTCAGAGAGCTGCTGCCAGTCCATGTAGACAAGAGCGACATGAGAGTTATGCTCAATGAGCATAACATGTGAATAAGACTTTGGATACAGGTACAGGTATTCATATATTATGCTGCACGCAAGGCACAGCAGCACTCTTTCTATCTGTACCATGCATTTGAGGGGTCTATATGCAGGTTAACATAAGAACAGGCCTGTTGGATCAGGCCCATCTAGTCCAGCACCCTGTTTCACACAGTGGCCCACCAGATGCCACAGGGAGCCTACAGGCAGGAGTTGAGTGTACGCCCTCTCTCTTGCTGTTAAGCCCTTGCAACTGGTATTCAGAGGCATCCTGCCTTTGAGACTGGAGGTGGCCTATAGCCCTCCGACTAGTAGCTGTTGATAGACCTCTCCTTCATGAAATTATCCATACCCCTCGTAAAGTAATCCAGGTTGTTGGCTGTCACTACACCCCCGCAGTTGTCTTTGTTCTAAACTAAAAAGCCCCAGGTGTTGTAGTTGTGCCTCATAAGGAAGGTGCTCTAGGCCCCTGATCATCTTGGTTGCCCTCTAGTTCTACAATGTACTTCAGATGTGGTGACCAGAATTGTCACCACATCTAAGGTTGCCTTTTAAAATGGATGCAGGCACAGCCATGAGTGTATAGACATCTGTATACATGTGTGTCCATGGAACATCTAGTTTGCCCAACTCAATGACTAAAGCCATATTCAGACATTGAGGGTATTCTCACAATCACTGAAAAGTGGGCTAAGGGAGCTTAGCCCGCTTTCTAGTCATTGTGAGAAGCAGCGGGCTTGCAGGCAAGACCAGTGGTTCCCTGGCGGCTAGCCCGCCAAAGTAGCCCTCCCCTTAGCCCGGGTTAGTGGAGCGAGCGCTCCACTAACCCGGGCTTCCTGATCGTGTATTGCTGCAGTGCAGCTCCGTGCCGCGGCAACACACAAGGAGACCCCTGGCCAGGAGGCTTCAAGCAACCTCCCGGGTTCAGGGGTCTCTCCAGGATGCCCTGTGCACTTGTGCGGGGCATCCTGGAACTTCTGGGGGCTGCCGCGGCAACACACAAGGAGACCCCTGGCCAGGAGGCTTCAAGCAACCTCCCGGGTTCAGGGGTCTCTCCAGGATGCCCTGTGCACTTGTGCGGGGCATCCTGGAACTTCTGGGGGCTGTGCGGCCTCCGATCCCCACAGCCCCCACTGGCTCCATAACAGAGCCAGCAGTCATGTGGGTGGCCGATCCGGCCGCCCAGGGCTGCAGCCTTGATCATCTGCAGAGAGAGCGGGCTAAGCCCACTTTCCCTGCAAACCCCCTTACGGCGGGTCTCACTGATCATGAGACTCGCCTCACTATGTCTGAATCAACATAAGGTCTGAATAGGTGTTTAGTCAGTGGGAGTTGAGGTAAACTAGGTGTTACGTGGAAACACATGTAGAAGTCTAGACAATCAGTGTTTGAAAACGATAGGAACATAAGCAGTTTACCTGATACCAAGTCAGACCATTGGTCCCTCTAGATCTTGTCTACATGGACTTGCAGCAGCTCTCCAAGGTTTCAGGCAGGAGTCTTTCCCAGACCTACCTGGTGATGCTGCCAAGGATTGAACCTGGGACCTTCTGCATGCAAAGCAGATGCTCTACCACTGAGGTATGACCCCATCCAGCTTTGAGAGGGGACATTTTTGCATGGAGAAGCAGTTGGGAAGGTTGCTTAACCCTTTCTCCACTTGTTATTTTTCTGCTGCTGAAACATCTCTCTGCCAAGCTGCTTCCCTCACCCCAGTGGGGTCTAGTTGAGTGTTTACAAGTGTTTGGTTTGCTTGAAATCCATCTGTGGGGCCCTTCAGCATTACCCTAGCAGTGTGCAAGCTCCTTTCCCACGAGAACTGCTGAAGTAAAATTTCAATTACCCAACCATACATGTTGGGGTTTTTTGTCAATTACCAAACCATACACCAGACTTTCTTTCTGATCTGGTGAGGGGTCAATTCTCTTGGAAAAATCCATACGATTGGTCTGTGCTGACATGACTGGGTCATGTAAACATTATGTGGGAGCTCCTCTAGAAAAACAGCTCTCACACATACAGGAACTTTTGAAGGGACCCTGCTACTTCTACTACTACTACTACTAATAATAATAATAATAATAATTATAATTATAATATAATATCACTTATCAACAAAAATTCTCAAAGCAGTTTATATACAGAAGTAAAAGTGTAAGTAAGAAAGAAAATAAGATGGTTCCCTGTCCCAAAAAAGCTCACAGTCTAAAAAAAGAATACAATCTAGAAACCAGCAATAGCCACTGGTGGGATGCTTTCTTGTGGGTCAGTGATCTTGTGGGGGGGGGGGGCTAGGTTGATAAACACAAAAGCAGAACCATTTCTCTAAAGAATTTTTAGCTAATCTGAGTTTGACAGTCACTTCTTTAGATCTACATTGTTATGACTACTGCAACCTGCTAGGACCCAGAGCCTGCTTGAATGCGGCAGCGGCACTGCCTCATCATTTTTCAGATATATCCAAAGATTAGCTGAAGAGCAGAGGGCATATTTACATGAGGAATTTCTTGTGGTTCAGTGATCTCAGTCTGGGGAAGTGAGCCCTCTCTTTAGACAGCTGGCAGTTACAGGTATTGCTTGCTGGTGTTTTGAATGACCACCACTGGTTCCAGAAATGGCTAATTTGACAGCAGAATCCATTAACCTCAACATGTGCAGGGTTTTCTGCAACTTTCCCCCAGCCTTTGGGTGTAAAGAGAAGCAGAAAATAAGCGTAGGCATGTCACATCAAAAGTGGCCATGAAGTCATTTCTAAGAGCGGAACAGGAAAGCTCAGGGATCATGAACCAATCCTTTGCTGTTATTGACTTGGGCTAAACTAGACATCACACAGAGTTTTCTTTACTTTACATTCTTTAAAAAAACACACACAAATGCAGCCTTGGCAGATGGCTAATCTGAGCAGAGGAGAGTTGGGGAGGCTGCTTAACTCCTTCCCTTTCTGCTGTGTCTTCTTTCAAAATGGCCCTCTCCCAGCTGCTTTTCTCCTCATGGGGAAAAAGATACAGGGACCTCTCCTTTCCACTATGGAAGGAGAATAATCCTTTCAGCCATGACTAGATTGAAATTTTGAGGGGACAAATGGCATCAAGGAGAAAGATTAAGCAGTCCCTTCTTGCTGCCCTTTGGCTCTCAAGGGCTGCCTCCCAAGCTGGTTACTTTTTTGGTTTTTTTGGGTAGAAATTAAAATAACTGGGGGAAAGTGACACAGAATGCAATGTCTTTACATTGGTTCCTTTTCTCATCTCTGCATTCCTTAGGGCCACACTACACATGACAGTAAACTTGTCCGACCATGGAGAAGTTTTACCTTGAAAATTGCCCCTCCTGAAGCAAAAATGGGGCCCCCAACAGGGGTGTAGCTATAATTGAATAAGGGGGAAGAAATGTCCCTGCCCCCTGAAGGAGGGAGTACCACCGGCTGAGTGACAGCACACACTTTTGCTGCAAAGATGTGGGGGAGAAGTGAAGAAGGCAGGGGGCCTGGGGTGGGGGGCAGGGATCATCATCATTTTTTGTCCCAGGGCCCACTACTGCCTTGCTATGCCCCTGCCACCAAAGTGGTGATTTGATTAAACGGATGGACTGGGGGACCTGCAGCTATTTTTTTAAAAGATAAAAGGATCATAGCATAGTATCTGCTTGAAGGATAAATGAAGTTTTAAATGCACGTTTGTCCAGTTTCGAAACCGAGTGGTGGTCATACAGGAAGGTGGATTTATGACAATATTTCAATCTTCCTGCATTATTAGATCAAATATGAAGAGCCTTTTTAGTCCTGTATCCACCATTTTTCCTACAGGGTTATGCATGGCTTTTTCCACATTTAGGAATGGCTTTTTCCACATTTTAACTTCTCCTCCTTGCACAGCTCCCTTACCCAATTGTTGCTCCATTTCAGTGAACATGGGTAGCTGCCAAATGGCTATTTCCCCTCACTGTCCTTTTGACTCTGTGAAACTGGTAAGAGCTGTGGAATGCCTTGTCAGTTTCATCAGTGCTGATCTCCTCCACTCTCTCCCTGCCCCCGAGCCCTGCACTGCGCTCTGGTGAAACCGACAAAATGGTAAACCTATTGTCAATTTTATAAGTGCCTCTTCCATTTTAAAATGAAAATCTGTTACAGTATATGCCTAGCACTGCATATTTATGCATGCATGTTCATTTGAATAAAAGCTGATTAAATTGGCATGGCATTCTCTGATCATGTCAATTTCACCAGGCTCCAGAAAGAGGCATTTTTATGAAACTGACAAGGTCCTGGCTTTGTCTGTTTCACCAAAGATCAGAGGGGAATAGCAGAGGAAATGTCAGCAGGGTGAGTAAGTCAATAATGGAGAAAGGAGGCTTACACACTGGCAAATTGTCACCAACCATGTCATGATGGGATTGCATCTATGTCTAGCCACAGGAGAGTATGGACCATTATGAGATGTGGTCTAAAGGTGCAATATGAAGCCACCCTGATGAAGCTAAACAGGTCTTGGTGTGGTGAGTGCCTGAGGGCCTATGGAAGACCCATGTATGCCACATTTGGGGATGGGGCCAAAGCTCAGTAGCTGAACATCTACTTTGCATCAGAAAGTCCCTGGTCCAATTCCTGGCATCTCCAGGTAGCACTGCAAAAGACTCCTACCTGAGACCTTGCAGAAGCCACTGCCAGTCAGTGTAGACAATGCTGAACTAGGTGGACCAATGGTGTAAGGGAGTTCTATAAGGGAGTTATAGTCCAAAAACCTCTGGGGTCCCAAATTTGGAAACCCTTGAGATAGTCAATTGAGAGACTGTCTTCTCTGTAGAGAAGACTGAAGATAATGTGGTGCCATATAAGTGGGCGGGGGAGGGCGACTTGTGAAGATAGAAAAGTGTCCGAATCAGGAAGATGCCTGTGTGACCATAAAACACTTGGAATGCACATGTAACTTGGGCCAATTCTTTTGCAAACCACCATCAGGAAATCAACAGGTGTGTGCCTGTCCAGCTACACGTCTCTTTGTCCCCTTTACCCAGCCTGGCTAGGCTTACCAGAGCAGGGACAGGGAGGGAATTAAGCATCATCCTGTCCCTCCTCCATCGCAGGCTGCTTGTTCCTTGTGTCTGCTCCTCTCCGGGGGGCCCTGACACCACCAGCCAGCCTCTCATCCCTGGCCTGCTTCTTATATGCCTCCTCCTTATATGCCTCCTCACAGGCTATGCATTGCCCGCCCCCAATTATGGGGCCATAGTTTATTCTTTATTCCCTGTAATTTCTTATCTTTTACAGCTGCTGCCAATGCCTCTCCCTCTTTTCCCTCCTCCCGCTCAGGTCTCCTCCCTTTGGGAGGAGCGCTGCTGATGTCATCCTCGTACGCCTCCCCTTCAGCCCTTTCAGGGCTCCGCCCATCCTCTGTTGGCTCTGTGGCTGAAGCCTGGGCCTGCTACGGGTCGCGGAAGACCACTGGAGCCAGGTACCCGCCCATTGGCAGTCTTTTCTCCACTTCTTCCTGGCTGCTGCCTGTCCCTATCTCCTTGGACCGCCTCGTCACTCCCTCCTCGTAGATAAGGACAGCTGGCTTTGCCAGACAAATAAGTATAGCGTGATGGGGATCTAGGTCAAATGGAATCCTTCCCCCTTGGAAGTATAGCTGGTAGCAATTGTGTAAGAGATTCACAAGCTGATGAAATACTGCATTAACTGAAAAATGATAACTTATTGCAAGGTGGAATCTCAGTTCAAATTTCCAAATGTTACATTATTTGTCCACCACCCACTTCCCCAAGTTTTATGACTTTTTCTGATTAAAACAAAAATTTCCAACCTGATTATTTTTTAATGTCTCCCATGTGAAATAAACCAACACTGAATATTTTCAGCATGCCACTATTTGTGAAGCAGGCCAAGTAGAGAAGTCAACATTGGGAAAGTTGCTATTCAAAGAGAATGCTATATTTCAGTTGTTTGCTGCTTCTCACTGTTGCTGCATATATTCACTGGGCACTCAGCTTATATGTTTCTATGTTATATGTTATATGGTTCAGTTCAGTTTATTCTTTTAGCCATAGGCCATTTTGTGTTCATGGCCATTGGCTACTCAAATCATTGGACTTGATTTGACATAGGCCAATACAAACATGATGAAAGTTGCAAAAGGAACAGCAGACAAGAGTACAATCTATTGGATCTGATTAGAAAAACACAGTTTTTAAACCACTTGTGTAGTAATGCACTTGGAGTTACTAACCTTTCCCCCCAGGCGGGCAGTTTATCCTTTGCTGCACAACCAGCTAAAAAACAGCCAGTTATGCTTTTTTGATCATGGAAAGAATTGTCACACACTTGTTAAAAATGTAAGATCTCTGTCAGAAATAAACTTGTATAGTATAGTGCGTGTGTGTGTATATATATATATTAACACACACACACGAACACACTGCAATGCCAAGCTTAAACCTGTCCAAATGACACCCCCAGGGTTGCTGGTCCCGACTGAAACTATTCCTAGAATTATTTCCTGCAATAGTTTATCCAACATGTGTCACAATATCAAGCCATTAGAAATCTCCAGGGCCGCTTTCAATAGTGACCTGAGGAGACTGATGTCAGTTTCTGGAGAATCCCGGCCAGTCCTGGAAGGTAGGCCACCCTACCTCTGACTCACCTAATTCTAGAGATGATGCTTCTGCAGTTACCGAGTAATTGGAGTAAACCCAATCTGCACCTCCTTAAAAACAGCACTGTCTTTGATGTGCCTCTTCAAGTGCAGGCTTTAAAACCCAAGTTAGGGCTGTGTCCTGAGGAGGAAGCGTCTCAGAAGCGAATGAAGATTGACCTTCCTCTTTGTTCTTGCAAGCATGCACCCATATTTAGAACATAAACACCCTTATGACTGCTGTAGGGTTGGGGGCGCTGAGCTTTGCACCCCCAAAGAGGCATAAGATTCCCTATTCTGCACTTCGGGGTGAAGCTGTCAGCCGCAGGAAACTCGCTGTGCGGGGAAAGCCTCAACCTGCCTCTGGTTCTTTGTGTCGAACGCTGGCTCAGCGCCATTCCTCTCTGCCTTCTTCCCAGGCTGCTCTTTTCCCCAGTCCCTGTCAGGCGTCCAGCTGCTGACAAGCAAGGGGGAGCCAAAGGAGCAGGCTTGCTCGGCCGCCTTGAAGTGCTTCAGCCTGGTCCCCACAGAGACGTCGCTTCCTGCTGCAGCTGCCCCATCTACTGGCCAAGCGCTATCCCTGCACCGCTACAAGAGGAAGGCTGGTTGCTCTTGAGAGGATTCTAAGGGAACCCTGGCCTCCCTTGTGAAGAAAATATTCCCTCTTTCCTTCCCCTGCCATTTTACAGATGTATGAATGTCAGACTTTGGGTTCTGACATGCAAAGTGCCTCCAAATCCCCTACATTTTTGTTTTCAAAGTACTGCTTAAGGCACCCCACCTCCCAACCCCCGGGAAGAATAAAATATCGTGAGGCTGTTCTCACAAGCATAAGAACTGGCAGGTCCCAGCAGTGTCTTGGCGCCAAACCCTACACTGAAGCCTGGCTCTTATCAAGCCATTAGAAATGGCTTGGAGCAGGCCAGGCATGGAGCAGGACTGATTGTGTGGGAACGGGCTCCCGGAGAGGAGAACTGGTCTTGTGGTCGCAAGCACAACTTGTCCCCTTAGCTAAGCAGGGTTCACCCTGGTTGCATATGAAAGGGAGACTAGAAGTGTGAGCACTATAAGATATTCCCCCTCAGAGGATGGAGCCGCTCTGGGAAGAGCAGAAGCTTCCAAATTCCCCCCCTGGCAGCACCTCCAAGATAGGGCTGAGAGAGATTCCTGCCTGCAACCTTGGAGAACCCACTGCCAGTCTGTATAGACAACAGCGAGCTAGATAGACCCATGGTCTGACTCAGTATATGGCAGTTTCCTATGTTCCTATATGCTCCGCACTTCCACCGACCAAAAAGACAATCTTTTTTGAGGGAGAGGCAAGGTTTGCAGAGCCTTTCCCCTGCCTGCCTGCCTGCCTGCCTGCCTGCTCACTTGCTCAGTAGGTTGCATGAATGGCCCCCATTCCTATCCATGCTTTGTTAAACTTGTTACCCAGATATAATTATATTACAAATATATACATATCTGTACTTCTGAAACTGAAATATAATCCTCATCTGATGTCCTACTTTTCATTCCTTCTTCTGCATCTGACATCATTGCTGCCAGAATACCCAACTGGTCAGTGTTACCTTGTAGTGGTTATCTCAATATGTCCCTGTGTGTGGTGTCCTGTGTAACAGACAGGAAATGAGGACTGTAAGAGAAAGGAACAGGGTGTTGAAGACTAGGACAGATTACTATGTGGTTTTGTTCAATAAGGTTACACTAGAGTTTGAAGGAACAATGGCTGTAATTCTATGTTCAATAAGTTACATGGGTTCTGTTAAAGCTAGAGAGACCTCCTTCTGACTAGACACATATAGGATGATGCTACAAAGTGGTTTCTCTCCTTGCCCACACTTATTTTCATATTTAAACATTTCAGCATGAGTTTACCCATGCTGTTGATCTAATTGCCTCACAACATGAGTATGAGGCGCAAGTCTTGAAAGATCTTCCACTAATGTACAAGAACAATATCTGCTTCCTCCATTGGACAGGACTTAAAGGAATTGGTGGGCCTAATGCAGGGGCGTAGCAAGGTTGGAGTGGGCCCAGAGGCAAGATTTTAAAATGGCCCCCCCTCACTGAAACTCAGCTCATGAAGTAAATAAATCTTAAGTGAGGCTGATTAGTGGTAACAAAAAGCATACACACACACATATACATACACCTATGTGCCACAATAGAACATCATCCTAAATTATTTTTTTAAAGGTTTTGTAAATTGTGGACGATGCAAGTCATTTAATAGTACTAGAGAAAGACATGCTGTTCTGGTAGCTCCTGGTCTTAACACTCACATCAGTTTTGGAGGATGAATACAACCATAGGAAGCCCGGGCAGGTGCATGGCTGGGGGAGTCTGTCATGTGACTTGCCTCTGGGGCCCCCCCAAGGCAGTGGGCCCCCAGACAACTGTCTCCCCTTGCCCTATTATGGTTACGTCCCTGGCCTAATGATAGCTTGCAGATAAATGGGAATCTATTTTTGTGTAGCTGACATCCTCCATGCTACCCTGTCACCTTAGCAGTTCTTTCAGACAGTTCTGGCTCCAAGAGACATCAGAGGAGATTCCAGATCTTCCAATTATTCTTCGCTGTACTGGGATTCTATATTGTTTCTTCTTGCTTTCAGAATAGACTGAAATGCTACCTTTGTAATGTTCTTGATTTTTAATGACTTGGACCTCTTGAACGAAATCATTTTTATTTTAGATGGAAAAGATAGGTTGCAAGTGGTGTTTGAATGTGGATTGTTTCATTTTACAGCATTTTGAAATGTTTTATTCTTATGTTTATAACAATTTTACCATGTTATGATATAAGCTGTTTTGAGAACATGTTTGAAAAAGCAGGATACATATAAAAAGTAAAATGTTGCTGTGGTCACAGGGTTGTAGCCAGATAAAATTAATCATGACGAAGTCCCAAGAATTGAGACAGGTTAGTCACAACTAACAGGTCTCATTTATTTCAATGCTGCTTAATCTCTACAACCTAGAACTTAGATTTACCCGGTGGTATCCAGACCTGGCACAGCAGTGAGTGGAGGAAGAGTTGGTAACGTAGGAAGTTGCCTTATACCGAATCAGACCATTGGTTCATCTTGCTCAATATTGTCTACACAGACAAGCAGCGGTTTCTCCAAGATTGCAGGCCGGAGTGTCTCTCAGCCCTATCTTGGAGATGCCAGGGATAGAACTTGGAACCTTCTGCATGCAGGCAGACGCTCCCTTAACCCAGCTGCCAGGGATCTTCCCAGAGCGGCCCCATACCCTGAGGGGAATATCTCATAGTGCCTACACATATCTCCCATTCAAATGCAAACCAGGGTGGACTCTGCTTAGCAAAGTGGACAATTCAGGCCTGCTACCACAAGACCAGCTCTCAGGCAAGACCTGCTTCTGCTTGTAACTTCTGCTCACGGAAGTGACTGTCATTGATAGCACACCATTGTGCCAAATGTTTGGATGCTACCCACTGGGTTCTTTGTTGTCTAGTTGTACCTCAGCAAATACAGGTGTGTGAAATATGATGGACTCCAAAGGGACAAGTGAGGCATCTACGCTTAGCATGAGATAGGCCTAGTTTTACTGAGGTGATAAGCCTCTGGGTAGTACCACCTCAGACAGCAAGTGGGGAGGACTCACATTATTGAATGGAGAGGAGAGCTGGTCTTGTGGTAGCAAGCATGACTTGTCCCCATAGCTAAGCAGGGTCTGCCCTGGTTGCATATGAATGGGAGACTTGATGTGTGAGCAATGTAAGATATTCCCCTCAGGGGATGGATCCACTCTGGGAAGAGCAAAAGGTTCCAAGTTCCCTCCCTGGCTTCTCCAAGATAGGGTTGAGATTCCTGCCTGCATCCTTGGAGAAGCCACTGCCAGTCTGTGAAGACAATACTGAGCTAGATAGACCAATGGTCTGACTCAGTATATGGCAGTTTCCTATGTTCCTATGTTCCTATGAATGGTCCTCTGTACAAAAAAAAAGAAGGTTATCTACACACAGGGAGCTAGCATATTAGAGGCTAGACCAGAGTCCTTGTCCCTGACATGTCATTTATGTGTGGGGAATGTTTTGCATGGTGGAAAATTCAGTATTGTCAGCCTTCACCTGCAGTTTGAAGTGGTGCAATCCAAATACAGGTTTGCCACCTCTGTGAGAACCAGGGAGTTCTCCACACAGCAAGCTTTACCGCGGGTTTTCTGCTAGGCTTTACTGTTAACTCAACACTATCCAGAACACCCAATGCAAAAAGTGGATTTTTTAAAAAAAACCTCGGATATAAATCGGGTTGCACTCAAACAGTAACAACCCTGAATTGTGTGTGAAGTGCTCCTCAAGAGCTCACAGGGAGTGACTTCGGGGTAAATCTGCTCAATATGTGAATGTGCCACTCCATCCTGGAGGAGATTCAGGATAAAAGCCAGTTGTGGAAAACTTCCAGGACACAGTCAAGCTGAATAGTTAATTTGTGTTGCTTTATTTCTGACCAAAGGGCTACTTGAAATGTGACCACTTAGTGAAGTTGGGGGTTTTCTTGCACATAAGGGAGACCATTGCACCTCTTTAATAACTAAAGGTTAATTGAATCATAAAGGTGAATTTCTTAAGCCACCAGATTCCAGAAAGATGCTGGGAGGAAAAAGGTTTATGAACATACTTCGGAAGGCATTTTAAAAACCCAAGGCATTAACTTTAAGAAGCACCTGTTGTGGTCATCCCATGGCTGCAAATAAAAATATTATTTATGACAAGTTAAACCATTCACCATGGGTATCCATTGCCAAGGGTGAAGAGGGTGAGACATGCTTATTCTGACAGGGGACTCCTCCAAGTTAGGAAACATAGGAATGGCAAAGAGGGGAGACGAAGGGCTTTTCTGAATGAGTAGTGTTCCCCAATTGCATTCTACCCCGTTTGCAGTCTCCAGGCCACCTGTGATCTTTCTGTGAAAATAGCACATTATCTTGCCCACAAGATTGTGATATAGACACAATAAGCCAGTTGCTCCCTTCAGTATAAGGAGAAAAATGCTGCTGTTGCTGCTGTTCGTGACTCACCCTTTCTACAGGGATGTACATATGTATGATCTATATGCACAAGTGTCTTGTGTGTATTATACAACGCAAGAATTAAAATTCAGCATGAACTGCTGGAAACATTTGAAAATGTGTACTAACACCCTCCAGGATGAGAAGGAAAAAGCTCACCCACATGATCCATGGGGAATATGAGCTGAATATGCAAACACTCAAGCACATTGCCTTGTATAAAATATTAGGATCTTGGTGAAGCATCTTTTTAAAAGCATCTAAAAAGCATCACAAGACTTTTCCCTGTATTTGCTGCAACAGACCAACACAGATACCCCTCTAGAAGTTGGTACCCTGGAATCAACTCAGATATCAGTGGGTCTTCAGTGAAAATACTCTGACACAAGTCCATACATATAACAGACTAGATTCTACAGGCATCACCATCTACAGACCTTATTAAAAGCACTCCTGTTTATCCAAACCTCTGCTTATAGCCTTGCTTAAACTGTGGATACTTTGCTTAGAAGAGTGTACTTGGTGTTCTTATTGTTCCCAGAAATTTCATTCACTCATTTTGAGGTTTGTCTGATTTTAGCTCTTTTCTTTAATTAAGACATCTTTCTGTGGCTTTGGAGATATCATTGGATGCTTTGTTCCTACTTAACGGATTACATTATTAAATCACTTTGCTCTCTACTCTTCAAAATTACAAAAACAAATGAAGTTATACCATTGAATTATAAAATGATAATTTCTGCAGTTCAATCCCAATCAGTAGTACAACAGTTTAGCTTATAATAATCAAGTTCAACCGTATTCAGATTATAATTACTTTTCTTCTGGTAATGATAGCTCATCTGATTGGATGATTGCCTATTTGACTTTGATAAGTCTCAGAGGTCAAAGTAGAGATAATTACAGACATCTGCTTTTTATGGAAAATAAAACCTTGGAAAATAATATTTAAAGTGACATCTGTAAGTAGGTTAAAGGAAAGAAAACATGTTGCACATTTTTAAAAAGTAGCACAAAACAATAGGAGTTCTTAGAATCCTTGTGTTTATACTATGCCTAGTAAAGTCAGTGTGAAGCTTGGAGGGAACACACTGTGATCCACACTTTCTTGAAAGTTCCACTGATTTCAATGGGATTTATGTCATTAGTAGAAAGTGTGTGTATAGGATCATAGCCTTCATATTAATTTATTTATATGTATTTATTACATTTCTATATGCATTATACCAATGTCTCATGTCAGTTTACAAAACAAATGATAAAACCAGAATTAAAACCAAATTAAAACAGTTATAACAATTAAAACAGCAGAACTATATCATATTCATATGATATAGTGGCTAGTATACAACAGTTGGGCTGGGTTGATTTGGGTTCAAATTCCAACTCATTTATGGAGCTCAGAGGTGAGTTTGGACAGGTCACCATTTCTCAGCCTGACCTATCTTACAGGACTGATGTAAAGACTGGATAGGGGGAAAACATCTACATTTCTTGGAGCTAACAGATGGTACAAATGTGATGAATGTTAAAAGTGTTCTTTGTAGCCATCTTTGTACTTCAAACATAGATAAGTTTAATTGATGCAGAATATTGCCTGACAGTGTAGCTTGGAGGTACCAGCTTGCTCTCCACTCTTCAGAATTATAGTGTACTATGTAGCTTGCAAGTAAAAGCTGTACAACTCTTGTTCTGAAGAATCATACTATAAGCATATAATCTGCCTTGTCCATTACTTTACCTACAGTAACATGCATTAGCATTTTTTTTTTAGTATTTCCAGCTGTAGGCTGGATTTTCTCATTTCAAACATCAGGTGTGTTCTATTATTAACCATGGCAAAGGATGCTTTCTCTGCTTCTCTACCATCCTCCCTAAAACGGAACCCATCATGGACATGGAACCCATCATGGACATGGAATGACAACCATTAGTTTTAATCTCCAAATGCTTCCACAAAGTCAGTAATTGATGGGTGTGGGGGAGAAAGATTAAGATTTTGCCAGTATCATCCTGAAGAGGCTGTTTGCAGAAGGGAAATGCATCTGTCACTGTGACAGATGCATCTGAGCACTTTGAATATACATCCAAAAACTCAAAGTGTTGACTCTACATACGGCGCTTCTGCTAACACTGCTTACACTGAAGGAACCTTAAAAGGACTACATGAGAACCGCTGCTTTGCAGGGGAAATCGTATGCAAATGGTTGCTCCTCAGGTTCTACTGCTTACTGAGCAAACAGACACCTTTTAAACGTTGTGATTCTCTTTATTTAGCAGGGGGAGAGAAACTGGCCCTATCCACCCCCAGCACAGCATCCCTGCAGTGGCTGTTGCTGGTGACTATTTTCTTTTTTAGACTGTGAGGTTTCTTTTTTAGACTGTGAGCCCTTTGGGGACAGGGAGCCATTATATTTGTTTGTTAGTGATATAAACCACTTTGGGAACTTCTGTTGAAAAGCGATATATAAATAAATATTAATCGTGTTCATATTGCTGTGGTGCCCCTACCATGAACCAAAGTGATGCATGAGGCAAAGTGGGATAGTGAATTTGGGCTGTCATTAAAGATGGCAGAGCAGGAAACAACTGAACTATGGCGCTCAATCCAGCAGAAAGTTCTCCTACACAAGCCTCACTGCAATCGAGCATAGCGCTCTTGTACATCTCACATTCATTTCAAGGGATCTTGTGCAGGACAACTTCCCTCTGGATTTGATCTCATGTAAGTAAGTGGGAAGAGGACTCCATGTGGATTTTCTGCCTTGGGCATCAACATGACTTGAGCCAACCAGATCTACTGCTGCCAAACCAAAACAGGACAAAGACAAAAAGTAATACAAGAATCTTTGTAACTGTAGGCTCAGGTTCCATTCCGAAATGCTGTTAACAATGACAGATGTAGGGCAATCCTAAACAAGTTTGATGTGAACTAAATTTTACTTCCCAAATACCAAATTCAATAGGACTTGCTATCAGGCAATTTGTAGAGGACTGTAATTTTAGTACATAGTTCTGCCTCTTCAGTTCGATGCACATTTTGGCTGTGTTCTCATGCCAAGAACGATTGTTGTTAAAGAGATAACTGCAACAGGTGAGCCCCACATGCTCTAGTGGAGCATGTCATGAGAACCTGGAATTGCTGGGCTATCCTGGTTAAATCACAGCAGTTGACCAGCATTTAACTGGGATAGATAACCAGGAACTGATCATGGTTATCAATCCTGGTTAAATGCTGGTTAGCTGCAGTGATTTAACCAGGACTGCCCGGGCACTTGGGTTCTCACAGCACACATACATTCCCCTCAAAAGATGTACATGTCTACAGACAACTGTATGCATAGACAGCATAAAGACTGAACAGAGCTTTCTTTGCCTTTTGCAACTGACTTATAGTAGGCAAAAGCTCTGCCTATTGTGGCTGGGTAACCTCCTCTCCTCCACGGCCAGTAGAATTAATAAGACATGGAATGATTGGGGCTGCCAACAATAAAAAGACATTGAGACAAAGTTAGATTTTTCCCTTTTGCAGAGTGACAGGCAGTAATAAAATGGTAACAGAGTTCCATTAACCTTATTACTGCTATGTCATACAATTGTGCTCAAAAACAACAACAAAAGACCCACATTATTTCTGAGTGGCCTGGAGTACACATAGTTAGTGAATGAAACACAGCCGAGCAATTTTCCCTTAATGACAAATGCATTTATAAAAGTTGAAGAAAAGTAAACCAATTAATAGATTTCCAGATGTTGTTGACTACAGCTCCCAGAACCCCCAGCTGCAACGGCCATTGGCCAAGGATTCTGGGAATTGTAGTCAACAGCATCTGGGAATCTCTGTTACAGGGAACACTGCTTGGGTCCCCAAAGTTTGTTGGACTGTAACTCCCATCATTCCCAGCCATGATGGGAACTCCCAGGACATAAGTTGCTGTTTTGTTGTTGTGTTTGTTGGGATGCCATGTTACCTGGTTGCTTTGGTGGCCCTGTGGAGTCTGGAGAGGAGTGTGGGCAGTAGTGGAGCGGGACCGCCGGCGGCCTGTGTGCCGCTGCTGCGGCCCCGCTAACGCCGCCCCCGCATCTGACGTCAGATGTTGGGGCTAGCCACGCCCACGTGTCTGATGTCAGATGCAGGGGCGTGGTCTGGCCGAACGGAGCCTTGAGGCTCCGTTCGGCCCAGAGAGAGTTTAACTGCTGAAGGGGCCGTGTGGTCCCTTCAGCAGTTAAACAAAGAGCGGCTCTTCCCTTCACAGCTCCTGGGCTGTGCTGCAAAGGCAGCGCCAGCCTTTTAACTCCTGAAGGTGCCGCGCAGCGCCTTCAGGAGCTACTTAGGCTGGTGCTGCGTTCGCAGCGCTCAACCAGGAGAGGCTCTTCCCTGCCTTTGCAGGGAAGAGCCACTCCTGTCTGGCACTGTGAACACAATGCCAGCCTATGTTTAGCTCCCGAAGGGTGACAAGCTAACCTCCTTCTCCCCTGGCTGTTCCTGAGGCTGACCTTTTTGGGGTTGCTCCAGTCATTCTGGAGTTTAAGAAGGGCTGGGAGCCCACCTCGTCCACTGGGAGTTTGACAGTGTTGTTAAAAACAAACACTTTGAAGATATTCACATGTGCAGGCAAAACCAGGCTAAGGAAGCCTAGCAAACCCACTTCTGGAGCCACCCTCCTGAACGAGGTTAGGAGAACAAACAGTCTCCTAACCTCATTTTCTTGATCATCTTCCAGCCCAGTGCAAGCAGCCGGGGCTAGCAGACTGTGGGGCATCTGGTCGGCTTCGGGGAGGGGGGATCCCGATAATGTACTGCACACTATGGGAGTTCTGGGGTAGAGGTGATATGGGGCAATGCGTCCTGGCACCCCAATGCTTCACACAGGTGGCAGTAGCCAGCAATTATCTGGGCGGGCAATCCACCCACACAAGGAGCCCGTGATTGCCTGCAGAAAGGTAAGCCTTTTAAGGCTTGCTCCCAGCTAGCCCTCTTGCCCTTTCTCATTGATCGCAAGAAAGGGTTCATTGGCTTAATATTGACACTTGGTAGGGAGTCTCCCAACAGTTTATCAGTCTCGAGCAAATCAGTTACAGTTCTTGCAGAGCATTAAGTATGGCAATGGCCCAGTTCATGCATGCACTCTGTGAGCTGGCACTCCAGTTTGCAAGGTGAAGGAATCAGAGACGTGTCATATGTGGAATGCAAACGCCATTCAAAGGCTCAGATGTGCATTTGTGGTCTGATTTATGAAATTCTTCCTCCTCAAAACATTGTGAGGAAAGGCCTCACAAATCATGTGACATGGTTTCCTAGGACATGGTCGGAGGGCACATTATACAGCCATCTTTCTGAATGTCTGCAGGTCTGGGTCTGGTCAGTGCCTGAATGGATGGCTACCTGGGAACTCCATGTATGCTGCCTTGAATGCCATGATGGAAGAAAGGTTAGATATACATTCCATGATGGAGAAGAGGTAGGATACACATGCCATTCAAAAGAATGCCATTGCACAGATGAGCTTCCATATGGAACAAATGCTTCCGCTGTGACATTATGGGTTGGTGAAGGGGAGGGTGGATGCACTTTGCCTCCACTATACAGAGTGAAGCACCCGCCTAGTGAGTGTATCAAGGAGGATGAAGAACTGCAGGGCCTGTCTTGGGTGCAGCAGACTATGCTTGTGGCACACCCAAGGCCAGTCTTACAGTTCTATGGCAATGTACCTACTTGCCTGTTCTAGCAACAGATCTCACCTTTAGGAGATAAAAAGGAAATGCTTCCTGAGCATAATGGTAACATCCTTTCTATCCAAGTTTTAACAGGTTTCTGAGATCTGTGGAGAAATGTATTTCAGAGGGTTGGCAGTGCAGGTATACCAGTGCTCTAGCCCAATTTGCATCAGAGCAGAAGCTTCTAGAAATGCTTCCAGCAGGAGTTAACATGGCTCAGGACATCTTCTGCCAGGTGTACCATTGACAATGACACTGAGAATTGCTGTTCCGTTACTTGGCTTTGCCTGCGGTGCTCAAACACTGACAGGACCAGCAATGACAAAGGAGCCCCCTTCTGCTTTTCATTAGGAATCATCAGTCTTCATTGGGAAAGGCAGTAGTTCCCTTATGAAGCTCTCCTGGGACCATGCAACCAAAATGCCTTTTCTGGAAGGATCAGCCTGGAGTTCTCACCAAGGAAGATCTTTATTCTGTTGTGCCACTGCAGCAGAGACATCTCTAGCTTTTACAGGGCTCAGGGCAAGAACAATTTTCAGAGACACCTATGACGCATCATGATTGTATTATTTTTTTGCTTTTCCACCAGGACTGTCTCTAGCTTGTTTGCCGCTCCCGCCCCCGCCATTAATCAACATTGTTCCAGCTGTGTCAGAACAAAAAGGGTCTCTGTTGCTATGCTGCAGTGAAGGTCCCCCTGGCAAACACAGGGCACTGCTCTGTTGCCCAGGGGCGTAGCTAGGTTGAAGTGGGCCCAGAGACAAGATGTTAAAATGCTGTCCCCCCCCCCCCCGCTCACTGAAGCTCAGCTCATGAAGTAAAGAAATCTTAAATGAGGCTGAATAGTGGTAACAAAAAGCATAGTAAAATTTGTGTGTGTGTATATATATATATAAAACCTATGTGCCACAATAGAACATCATCCTAAATTATTTTTTAAAAGGTTTTGTAAATTGTGGACGATGCAAGTCATTGAATGGTACTAGAGAAAGACATGCTACTCTGGTAGCTCCAGGTCTTAACACTCACATCAATTTCGGAGGATGAATACAACTGAAGGAAGCCCAGGCGGCTGCACAGCTGGGGGAGTCAGTCATGTGACTTGCCTCTGGGGGGCCCCCAAGGCAGTGGGCCCCCAGACAACTGTCTCCCCTTGCCCTATTATAGTTAACGCCCCTGCTATTGCCCCTTCTCTTGCCCTCCACTTTCAGACAGACCTGCACTGCAGCATTCATATTATGCCATCTTGTAATTAAGAAAACTGACCATCACCTTGATAAAGCAGAACAAATTTAAATGAAGCTACCAAACCCATCCCAAAGAGAGTCCTTTTAGCTCATTTTCATTTGCTTGAATAGCCAGTCCCACGTTCTATTTCAACTCTGATTCATTCTCCATTTTGGATTTTGGTAACACCATTGATCACCCAAGCATCAGTTAAAAGCATTGGTCATGGTGAATAATTCATCCCACTAAGCAAGCACTAGCTTCAGGTATGGATGCTACCATCACCTGTCTTTTCCAATGTCTTTATGGTGGTAAAAAGCTAGCGCTGCTGCTGAGGAAGCATAAATAAGCAAGGATCAAAGAGAGAGCAAAACAGCAGTGGCTGAGCAAATAGGGTCCTGTGGCTGCATTCCATGAGAGAGTTGCTCAGTGAAAGAATAAATAACCCCATGTTTAGAATAAGCAACTTAAAACATTGTAAAGGGGACATCCTGAAATCATAGGATGCGAATGAAAGAAAAATAACCGCTAGCACTCTTCCATGAACACTTCCACAAACATAGCACAAATGCTGTGAAGTCCTGTAGTAAATAGATTCTCCTCTTTCCACCTGTACAAGCTCTTGCAAAAGTGGAGGAAGGTAATGAGTTTCATTTTTATTGTGCAGTGCTCTAGCACCAGCCTGCACAACCTAAGGCCCAGGGCCGGGATCCAGCCCACAGGAACTTTTTATTTTGCTGGCCCACAGGAAGGAAAGTCCTTCCGCAACAGCAAGAGTCATGAAGAGCTCTGTGTGGTGGCAGTTGGGACTGGAGGGGCCACCTCAGCTGGAAGTTGGGAGTTAGATGGTGGCAGGCACAGCCTGTGCCTCTCTCTCTTATCCTCCCCTCAGAGCAAGATGGTCCCTGGTCACTCTCACTCAGCCCTTCCTTGTCCGGCAGTTCACTGCTATATAGCTAGAAAACCACTTTGCACAAGATGAAATCAATGCAACAATGCTCTGGCGGAGGAAGCCAGCCACCGGCCCGTGTTCCTTCCCCCGGCGCCCCCCCCCCCCGCCACACCCCCTGTGTCTGACATCAGACGCTACTGGGGCCGTGCGGCCCATTTGGGAGCATATTCCAGCTAGCGCCGCATTCACAGCATGGCCAGGAACAGTCTCCCTGCCTTTAAAGGCAGGGAGAGCAGCTCCCAGCCATGGCTCGTATTTATTCTCAAACAGGGCCACGCAGCCCCAGTAGCATCTGACCGCACATGCAGGGGGTGTAGCTGGGGTGCCAGGTGTGGCCCCTGATTGGTGGTGGCCTGGGTTCCTTGAACTCATCCGCTCAATGGTGGCTCCGCCCCAGCAACAATGAACTGTGTTTAGCCCAGAATCTGGCCCAGAATAGTTTAAGAAATAAGCCAAAGATAACTTCTGGCCTTGGGCGGAGTGTTGCTCCCTCATCTAGGAGCATTCCATTGTCTGCCTGGGATTATGGGTAGGCTTGCCATCAGAATAGCTCCAAAATAAAGAACAGGTGGTGAAAATTTGGAATGTTTTCAAAAGAAGATTGGGAACCATTTTTGCTTTACATAAAGAATTATTTTTCTAATATGGACTTTTCAGTAGGGTTTGAAATATAGTAATAACAGCAGGTTGGGCTGGGTAAAATCGCGTAGTATTGTGGACTTTGTATGTTTTGAATTATTATAGCAATGTTTTATATGTATAATTGTGAACCGCGCAGATAGGCAAGCGGGAAGTCAATATTTACTTATGTGTATAATTAGATAAATGAATGCAATTTGAATGTAAAAGATTTTGTAAAACCCAATCAAAATTTAAAATGATAAAATAAAGAACAGGTAGCAGGGCCAGGAAGGCTGCTTAAACTCACCTCTCCCCCGCCCAATGAGTTCCTGGGAGTTCAGACCATGCTCCTAGACAAGCAGCGCTGCATGGAGTTCCAGAGGCCGGAACACGTCCTGGTCTCCAGGAATCCTACAATGCACCATGCAACACGTGCGATGCATTGGGTTATTCCCCTGAGAGATGGGCGCTCTAGGTGTCCATCTCTGTATGCAGCTGGGCTGGAAGCAGACCGTGCTTGAACACAAGCAGGTACTCGGGGTTAAGGGCGTGCTTGCTTCCTTATCTTTGCCTAACAGCCGAGCTTAAAAGCCAGGCTAGGTGATTGGGATAGAGCCCAATTGTGGTGGTTCTCACACAAAGTCTAACCCAGGCTGGGTATCCCTAGCCCGGGTTAGGCTGTGCATGAGAATAGCCTCACTGTAAGACCTTAATAAAATGACATCATGTGTGTCCGTCAGAACATGAACAATAATTTATTAGGAGTATAATGTATTAAATTTATCTAATATATTTATATACTGCTTTTCTAAGAATTCATGGGTAGCATTCACACTGTTAGCCATAACTGAGTTCCATTGAAACTTACAGGCCTTAAGGTAGTAAAGATAACTCTCCATTATTTCAGTGGTGCTTCTCATGAGTAACTTTGTCTGAATGCTACCCATAATAAAAAATAAGCAATAGCAATTTTGAAAAGCAGAATGATAAGAAAACAACATAGCTGATAACAGTACAATCTCAACCCATTTAAAACAGCATGTTAAATTAAAGTTGTTTTTGTCCTTGGAGTGCAACTCTTCTTTTCCATGAGTTTTTTTGGTTACTCCTTGCAGTATTTTTGGTTACTCCATATCTGTACAATTTTGGTATTGTAAGCTGCCTTAAATAGCTTGGGAGGAGAGCTGGTCTTGTGGTAGCAAGCATGCATTGTCCCCTTTACTAAGCAGGGTCCACCCTGGTTTGCATCTGAATGGGAGACTGCATGTAAACACTGTAAGATATTCCCCTTAGGGGTGGAGAAGAGCACTTGCATGCAGAAGGTCCCAAGTTCCCTCACTGACATCTCCAAGTTAAGGCTGAGACTCCTGCCTGCAATCTTGGAGAAGTTGCTGCCAGTCTGTGTAGACAATACTGAGCTAGATGGATCAAGGGTCAGACTCGATTTATGGCAGCTTCCTATGTTCCTATCTTCCAGCTTGCTGGAAAGGCTGGACAAACAAGTTTCAATGAATAAATAAAATAAGGAAACTTGATGCAACCATCCAGGCTCAGCAATATACACATATTAGCAGCACAGAAGAAATACTAGTGTTCTTAACATTTTTCGTATAAAGTGAGTGTAGTTTTGTCACCAGAGAGAGCCTCTCAAATTTCTTTCACTTAAAAAGAGATACCTTATTGGTTTCTGATGAACTTTCATTAATTAGAAACTTGGGTATGGCTTGATTTTGGCCTCTCATTTGCATGTTGCAAATGTGACCTTTTCCAGCTGCAAGCTGATTCACCTCACACACTCCACAGAGTGAAACGAAAGAGTCTATGTTGATGTAAAAATAACAGTTGGGGAATTTGTTATAGTAATGAAACTAATAGATTACTGTGGTGATGAAAACAAGGATTAGGACATAATAACCAGATATATAAATATGAAGAAAATATTTACATGAGAGCAAATATGGATGTTGCAGTATAACTGTGTTGAAAGATGAACAGGAAGTCACATTGATATGTAGAAAACTAATAAAAATAAAGTGCAAAAAAAAGAAAGTCTATGTTGCATATATTGCAACCAGCTTTCAAAGTATGATCATGCACTTTAGACAACCAGCAGAACTCCTTTCCCCATTCTTCACGATATTTTTGCATTCTCCTGCCTTTTTTGCTGGAGGTTGGATGGAAGAAGATGACAGACAAGTTGCTCAACTCTAGAGAGAGACTTTGTAGAATGGGCCACACCTGCCCAGGCCTGGCTGCTCACAAGGCTCAGCCTCCTCCTATCGCCTGCAGGGGCAACGGTGAACTTTTGGCTCCAAAAACAAGCCTCATCATGGGAGTTGTAGTACCAGAGTGCAATGATCTGCTATCCAGGCTGCAGTGCTGAAGAAGACTGCTTGCTAGAGGCCTGCGACATGAAGCCAGCCTCTTCAGTGTGTGTTCACTGCAGTCAGTGACTGGCCTACCTCAGAGCGCTGAAAATATAGAATGAACTGCATACTTTGTTAAGTTGATAAAGAACAGGCACATGTTAATGCTAAATAAAGAACTGTTCTTTGAAATAGAGAGCGGGTGGCAAGCCTAATTATGGGTCAAGACATCCAAGCCAGATGGTGAAAGGCCTAGGCAAGCATGAGTTGTCTGGGCATAAATGAATCAAGGAGGGAAGAGATTTGAAGTGCATGTGAGAAAAGGAGTACCTGGGCGTGTTTGGCAAGGTGGATTCATGTAAGAATAGGCAGGAGGCAGAATTTCTAGTCCACACTAAATTGTAGGGCTGTATGCAGCTTCTTAAAAACATAGGAACAGCCCTTCTGGATCAGGCCCAAGGCCTATCTAGTACAGTATCCTGTTTCACACAACGGCCCACCAGATGCCTCTGGGAAGCCCATTGGCAATAGGTGAGGGCATGCTCTCTCTCCTGCTGTTGCTCCCCCGCAACTGGTTTTCAGAGGCATCTTGCCTCTGAGGCTGGAGGTGGTCTATAGCCACCAGACTAGTAGCCATTGATAGGCCTGTCCTCTATGAATTTGTCTAAGCCCCTTTTAAAACCATCCAAGCTAGCTGCCATCACCACATTCCAAGTGTGGAGAGCCTGCAGTGCTTGTGTGGGGGGAGCAGGCTTGACCTACTCCCCCCCGCACATGAGCATTCCACCCTTCCTGGGCGGCCGGATCAGCTGCCCACACGATTACCAGCTCCATCATGGAGCCAGTGGGGGTGGCAGGGATCCCCCCGGAAGTCCCGGTAGGCATGGTGGGGATCCCTCGGAAGTCCCAGAATGCCCCGTGCAAGTGCATGGGGCATTCTGAGGAGACCCCCTATTGCCAGGAGGCTTGTAACCTCCCAGTCGGGGGTCTCCTCATGAATCACTGCAGAGCCGCACCGAGCCACAGTGTCTCACAATCGAGAAAACACTCCGCTAACCTCGTTTTAGAGGAGGGCTTCTTTGGTGGGCTAGCCAACGTTGAACCACTTCTTACGATGGGGGAAACTCACGATGGTGAGTTCTCACAATGGTGGTTCTCATGATGGGATGGTTCTCATGATGGGCTGAGCTCCCTTAGCCTGGTTTCCTCCCATCATAAGAATAGCCTCTCCATCTGGCAGAGAATTCCATTAGTTAATTATGCACTTTGTGAAAAAGTGATTCCTTTCGTTGGTCCTACATTTCCTGGCAATCAGTTTCATGGGATGATCTCTGGTCCTCGTGTTGTGTGAGAGAGATAAAAGGTTCTCTCTGTCCACTCTCTCTACTCCATGCATAAGTTTATAAACTTCTACCATGTCTCCCCATAGTCATCTCTCTTCCAAACTAAAAAGCCCCAGATGCTGTAGCCTTACCTCATAAGGAAGGTGCTCCAGGCTTCTGATCATCTTGGTTACCCTATTCTGCACCTTTTCCAGTTCTACAGTGTCCTTTTTAAGATATGGTGACTAGAAAAACAGTTAAACTGTTTTAAATTATTTTAAATGGTTGCCCTGGTTTTCCAGGGCTTTTAGCTGTTTGAATGTTTAATTTGGTTTTATTCTGTTTTTATAGTTTTGATTTTTAACTGGTTTTAATGGTTTTTATCCTGTTGTAAACAGCCCTGAGCCATTTTGGAAGGGCGGTATATAAATCGAATGAATGAATGAATAGAACTGTACGCAGTATTCCAAATGTGGCCACACCATAATAATTTTCATAATATTTTAAATCACATTTTGTTTTCAGAAGTGGGCTTCCTGAGCCCTAAATGTTTATACAAATATTTGAAAGCTATTGGAGTCTGCAAATATTTCAGAATGGAGTATAGGAAGTTGTGGGTGTAAGATTATAAGGGTGGAAAATGAAAAGAACTTAGTGACAACCTTTAACATGCCCCAATTTTATTGGTTAGAACAGTGAGTGACAGATCTGACGCACTTTTGTCATCGCCTTTACACACATCTGCAAGCAGGTTACTGTCATACACCATCCGTAGGAGTAATTTTGAAAAAGCTGCACATTTACCTAAAATATCAATGCCTTATTAGTATGCACTAAACACATGCTCTTCTTCCGAGTTTGTTATAACAAAAATCCAGTGGCAGGTGTCTTTTAAAAACAAAAAAACAAAAACCTACAAGATACATTCTTCAGAAATACAGCATTTTGCATATTGAATATGTTGACAAGAACTTTAAAAATCTCCATTCAGTCCTTTAGAAGAAAAATAAATATAGTCACTTGCTTTGAACTAATTAAATGCTGAATGACAAACAAATATATACTTGATGCATGTCACAGGCATGATTCTGGAACATCAACAGGACTGTTTTTCTGCTCTAAATTATTTTATGTGACTTGACTGCTGTGAAAAGAAAAAATAAATAATAATCCTTAAATAATAAGTAATTCCAGCTAGGCTAACAGTTAGTAATCATGACCGAGAAAAGGCATATTATTTCCTTGGTTTCAATGAACGGTGTAACAATAAACAACACATCTTTTGAAAGGTTCCATGTCTATCTTTTCTCTTGTCTCATGAAAAGTCAATTTTTATTTCTGTCCCAATATCAATTTGGTGCTTATTGTAATGAAGCTGATAGACATTCATTCCCAAGACAGCAGGGGTGGCACTGTTGTTGAAATAAAACTCCCATCACCCCCAGCCACCATTTATTGTTGCTGGGTATGGAAGTTGTAGTGCTCCACTTAATGGCACAGCAGGGAAATGGCTTGACTACCAAGCCAGAGGTTGCTGGTTTGAATCCCCGCTGGTGCATTTCCCAGAATATGGGAAACACCTATATCGGGCAGCAGTGATATAGGAAGATGCTGAAAGGCATCATCTTATACTGTGCAGAAGGAGGCGATGTTAAACCCCCCCTGTATTCTACCAAAGACAACCACAGGGCTCTGTGGTCACCAGGAGTCGACACTGACTCAATGGCACACTTTATCTTTTTACTTTATTACAAGAGCTGGAGTGCCATCATTGCTTACTCCTGCTCTACTGGGTCAAAAACATTCAGAGGGAGAATTGCAAAGTGATTCTATCCTTGAGTTATGCCCTCTGGGCAAAATAGGATTGCCCTTAAATCCTCTTGTGCTGATATTACACAGTGCTATGCTGGCAGAAGTTTATGTTGCTATTGTTGTCCTGGTGGAACATTAAAGTAAAATGTGCTGCCAAGTTGATTTCGACTCCTGGTGCTCACAGAGCCCTGTGGTTTTCTTTTGGTAGCATACAGGAGGGGTTTACCATTGCCTCCTCCCGTGCAGTATGAGATGATGCCTTTCAGCTTCTTCCTATATCGCTGCTGCCCGATATAGTATCAGCGGGGATCTGAACCGGCAACCTTCTGCTTGTTAGTCAAACATTTCCCCACTGCACCATTAGGTGGCTTCAGGTGGAACATTACTGTGGTAGAATCTTAACATCCAGGATTCCACCACTGCAAGCGTCAGGAAGAGGCAAAGAGGATTTGCGCTTTGGAGGAATCCTATGCTTGTTCAGGCCCTGTTCCCTTCCTTGTGACAGGATACAGTGACATCAGCAAAAGTGCTGTTGTAGGTAAAAACATTCCCACTGGAGTTAAAAGAGAGACCAAGACAACTGCCCTCCCAGCCACCTTCCTCTCTGCCACCATGCACTGGGGAGTCAATGGAGAACACTTCCATCTTTGTGGTGAACATGAAACACTGCATTCACCACAGTAATGCCGGCCAAAACAAACACAACCAAACCTTCTTAAGAACATAAGAACAGCCCTGCTGGATCAGGCCTGAGGCCTATCTAGTCCAGCATCCTTTTTCATACAGTGGCCCACCAGATGCCTCTGAGAAGCCCACAGGCAAAAGCGGAAGGCATGTCCTATCTCCTGCTGCTGCTATTCTTCTGCAACTGGTATTTCGAGGCATCTTGCCTTTGAGGTGGCCTGTAGCCCTCAGACTAGTAGCCATGGATAGACTTGTCCTCCATGAATTATCTAAGCCCTCCTTAAAGCCACCCAGGCTGGTAGCTGTCACCACATCTTGTGGCAGAGAATTCCAAAGGTTATTTATGCATTGTGTAAAAATGTACTTCCTTTTGTCGGTCCTACATTTCTTGGTATTCAGTTTCGTGGGATGACCCCTGGTTCTAGTATTATGAGGAAGAAAGATTTCTCTCTCCATACCATGCATGATTTTATAGACTGCTATCATGTCTCCCCTCACTCGTCTTTTTTCTAAACTAAAAAGCCCCAGGTGTTGTAGCTTTACCTTATAAGGAAGGTGCTCCAGGTCCCTGATCATCTTGGTTGCTCTCTTCTGAACCTTCTCCAGTTCTAGCATGTCGTTTCTGAGATATGATGACTTGAACTGTACATAATATTCCAAATGTGGCCACACCATCGTTTTGTTGAAGCCATTATAATATTAGCAGTTTTATTTTCAATCTCCTTCCTAATGATTCCAAGCATGGAATTGGCTTTTTTCACAGCTGCCACATATTGAGTTGACACTTTCAACAAGCTATCCACCATGACCCCTAGATCCCTCTCCTGGTCAGTCACTGACCACTCAGACCCCATCAGTATATATGTAAAGTTGGGGAGTTCCCCGTCCCACCCAATATGCATCACTTTACACTTGCTTACACTGTACCACATTTGCCATTTTGTTGCCCACTCCCACAGTTTGGAGAGATCCTTTTGGAGCTGCTCCCAATCTGTTGTGGGTTTCACTACCCTAAATAGTTTGGTATCATCTGCAAATTTGGCCACCTCACTGCTTACCCCAACTTCTAGAACATTTATGAATAAATTAAAACGCACTGGTCCCAGTACAGATCCCTGGAGAACCTCACCTCTTACTTCCCTTGATCTAGAGCTGTCCATTTATACCTACCCTCTGTTTCCTGTTCTTCAACCACTTATCAATCCACACATGAACCAGTCCCCTTATCCTATGACTGCTAAGTTCCCTCAAGAATCTTTGATGAGGAACTTTGTCTAAAGCTTTTTGAAAGTCCAAGTATCCTATGTCAACTGGATCACCTTAATCCACACACCTGTTGACACTCTCAAAAAACTCCAAAAGGTTGGTGAGGCAAGATTTACCTTTTCAAAAACCATGGTAGTTTTTCTCTAGCAGGGCCTGTTCTTCTATATGCTTAACAGTTTTATCCTTATGTATGTTTTCCATCAGTTTGTCCAGCTCAGACATTAAGCAAACCAGCCTGTAATTTCCTGGATTTCCCCAGATCCCTTTTCAAAAATAGGCTTCTTCTTCTTCTTCTTCTTCTTCTTCTTCTTCTTCTTCTTCTTCTTCTTCTTCTTCTTCTTCTTCTTCTTCTTCTTCTTCTACATTGGCTTTTCATTCCTTTGGAACAGAGCCTGATTGTGGGGATAAATCATATATTTTAGCAAGGAGGTTGGCAATTACTCATTTGAGTTCTTTAAGGACTCTGATGCCATTTGGCCCTGGCTATTCTTCCTTGCAGGATGAAAGTCAGGACATTAACAATCACTAGAGAAAAGTTCTTACCATTTTCTGAGTGGGATGGGCAATCATTGATTTAATGACCACATGATCTTCCCAAACATAGATATCTGAGCAATATACACTGGGAGAACATGCAGAATGGCACTCTTTCTCAATCATTGAACACTTATTCAAAAATACTGTCTGTTCAGCTGCTACCCTTTGCTCATTACACTCCCTGGGTCTGTCTTGTCTCTGCATGAAAGTAGCAGCTCTCCAGAGACAAAAATGTTCCTGACTCATGTACCATATAGACCACCAGCAAGGCCTGAAGCAGTAGCATGAGCACTGGCAAGGCAGCTGTTCCCATGTGGGGTTGCTATTTTTGTCATCCCAGGTCTTCTTTCCAGAGTGTATGCAGAAAGCTATATGGCAAGTGCAGCAGCACCCAGAATAGGGATATAGTGATGGGGAACTTGCATTTACACTAGGTTGTATATATATTGTTTCTCTCTCATCTCTCTCTCGCTCACAATCTTAGTTATCTATCCTGGGGTTAAATGCTGGTTAACTGGAGCAATTTGACCAGGATTGCCTTGACATTCTGTATTTTCACCAACAATTCCACAAGGCTCACTGATCCTGATCAGAAGTGCCATTACGACTGGGCTTCACAGGAGAATTCTGGTCCCCTGCAGCAGAATTCCAGCCACGGCACAGAACGACAGTGAGGCAAGGGCCCCGCAGAGGAGGTGACGGAGAGGCAGGCGGGCAGCCACCGACTCTCCTGTTCAGAGGTTCCAGTTGGAGCTCACAGGCCAGGCCAAGTGGCACCGGCCATGGCAATGGGTGACCCCACTCCAGCCATATGTGGAATGAGTGGAGACAGAGAGGCGGCAGCATTGGCAGCCAGGCAGACACGCCTGCAGTGAGCCAGCCAGTGCGTGTCTCTCCCTTGTTTGCTTGGGTTGCTAAACACAACTTACTTGCACCACACATGCATGCACACCCAGACCACCAATGAAAGAGTGAATAATAACAGGTAAGGTAAACGGAGTGCTGCGTGCACTGAGTCAACATGGGTCCCAGGCAGCAGTTCTGAGTTCTCATGTCAGCCATCGAGCTGACTTGGACTCCATTGTTTCTGCAGGGTCTATGAAGGAGGAGTCCAGCAATCCCTCTTGCAGTATCAGATTGGATCAGTTTCAATCTGTGACTCCTGAAGATGTGTATAAGCTGTTTGGGGCAGTGTGGCCTACCACTTGTTCTCTGGATCCTTGCCTGACCTGGCTGCTTCTATCTAGCTGGGAAATTGTTGGAGGTGGCCTAGTTAATATCATAAATGCATCGCTGGGGGGTGGCAGGTAGGGTGCCTCCACCACTTCTTAAGAAGTCTTCTCTGGACCCCTTAGCAATAGATAGCTAAAGGCCAATCTCCAATATCCCTTAGTTGGGCAAGGTAATTGAGAGGATGGTGGCCGACCAGCTCCAGGTGGTTTTGGAGGAAACTGATTATCTAGACCCATTTCAAACTGGCTTTAGAGCTGGCTATGGAGTTGAAACAGCCTTGGTTGGCCTGATGGATGACCTCTACCAGGGAATCGACAGAGGGAGTGTGACTCTGCTGGTGCTTTTGGATCTCTTGGCGGCATTCAATACTATCGACTATGGTATCCTTCTGGCTTGCCTGGGGGAGTTGGGGATAACGGGCACTGCTTTGCAGTGGTTCCACTCCTTTCTCTTGGGTAGATTCCAGATGGTGGAGCTTGGTGACAGTTGCTCCTCAAAACGGGAGCTGTTATATGGAGTCCCTCAGGGCTCCATTCCGACACCAATGCTTTTTAATATCTACATGAAACCCCTGGGTGAGGTCATCAGGAGATTTGGTGCTGGGTGCTATCAGTATGCTGAAGACACCCAAATCTACTTCTCCTTTTCATCTGTATCAACAGGAAATGGCATTCATTCCCTAAGTGCCTGCCTACAGGCAGTAATGGGCTAGATGAGGGATAACAAATTGAAACTGAATCCAAGCAAGAAGGAAGTGTTCATTGTAGGGGTTCAGAATCTGAGGGATGAGTTGGATCTTCCTGTGCTGGATGGGGTTACACTCCCCCAGAAGGAGCAGGTACACAGCTTAGGAGTACTCCTGGACCCAGGCCAAACCCTGGTATCTCAGGTGGAGGCTATAGCCAGGAGTGTTTTCTATTAGCTTTGGCTGATTCGACAGCTGTGTCCATTCCTTGAAGAGGGCAACCTCAAAACAGTGGTGCATCAGCTGGTAACCTCCAGGCTTGACTATTGCAATGCACTCTACACGGAGCTGCCTTTGTATGTAGTTCGGAAACTTCAGTTAGTTCAAAATACAGCAGCTAGATTGGTCTCAGGGGCAACCCAGAGAGACCATATTATGCCTGTTTTGAATCAGTTGCACTGGCTGCCCATACGTTTCCGGGCAAAATACAAAGCGCTGGTTATTACCTTTAAAGCCCTGAACGGCTTAGGTCCAGGTTACGTAAGAGAGTGCCTTCTTCTGCATGATCCTCAAAGCATGTTAAGGTCATCTGAGGAAGTCTGGCTCCTGCTGCCACTGGTGCATCTGGTGGCGACTCAGAGGCGGGCTTTCTCTGTAGTTGCTCCTCGGCTGTGGAATGCATTCCCAGCAGAAATCCATAATCTGAATTCTTTATTGGCCTTTAAGAGAGCCCTTAAAACCTATCTGTTTGGCCTGGCCTTCCCGGGTTGATTGATTTTAATTGTTTTGTTTGAATAGAACCGTTTTGTTTGAATGTAGCCTGAGCCATTTTGGAAGGGAGGTAAAGAAATTGAAAAAATAAATAATAAATGAATAAATAAACAAACAGACAAATAAATAAAACCTGTGGGTTGGAGTCTTGGAATGGGTGAGGGAGGGTGGCAGGGAGAGAGAGAGAGAGAGAACGTACATTCTGGGACTCCAAGAGGGATCTGGTGCTTCACTTTTGTCTGTTTTCTGGGATTGTTTTACATTTTTACATTCTTGCAAATACAGTTGCTTGAATATTGGATCCTTTAGAGATGGAGGGGTGGAGAGTGGGGAAAGAAATATATGGGATGGGAATATGTTAAGTTACGTGTTGAAATATTTTTGCTAATGCATATCTGCATAAATATACTTGTTTTACATCCTTACATTACTGTGAGTTCAGTTGCTGTTTGGGCCCTCTAGAACCCACATGTTAATAATACTGCATATGTCATGGTGTGTGTGTGTGTGTGTGTGTAGGAAGAGGATGCTTAGCTTGTGGAGAGTGGGAGGCCTTTAGGCTTAGGCTCCAAAATTACCTGATTAACCTTTTAACTAGGATCCATGTGATTGTGAGAATGCCGCTAGTGTTGTGGCCCAGGTCACTCATATTGGAACAGAACTCATAGCCCAGTGGGCCAGGCTGAGGCCTGTGTCTCTGCCAGTAAATCCATTGAGAGATTCCCTATTGTAAGGAAGCACTGAATGCTGAGTGGAATGATGAACTCCTAAGAGACAAGCTGGAAGCTAATCCTATATTTCCTCTGAGAGAACATTTATCATGTTGATGTCACCTATATTGTTTCGCCTTAGTCAAATGCACTGATTAACTAGTCTCAAACATATGTCCTCTTGCTATTACTTTGGAATGTTTTTTAGAATTACACACTAGGTGGATGTACAGTACACAAGAAGTAATTTAATTGCTGTCTCACCCATATAGCTTAGCTTCTTCTTTCTTAAACAACCCCTTTTGACTTTTTAACACTCTTTGAGGTCAGACACCAGAAGTCTGTGGACAAATGCCCATCTGCAAAGCTCAGAAATGTGGAAAATTTAACACAAGAATACAATGTTGCCTGACAACACTGACTGACACTACACAAGAGGTGGGCCTCATCTCCTCAGCCTTCCTCTGACAGACAAATAGACATTGTCATGAGCAATTAATACTTTGAGATTTAGGAAAGATGCTGATATCTTGAGAAAACTCTACATTTAGATCAAAGGAAATGACAATAAGAACCTGACTCTCTGGGCATAGCTTCAGCAATCTTTGCCTAACAAGCAATATTTGCTCATGTGCATATCCCAAGTGCCTGCTGTCTAGCTGAGTAGCTAGCAGAGGCCCTTGGCTTGCAGACAAGAAACTGCTTGGTGATTCTCTGCCACGGGGCGAGTAATCAGGGGCTATCTCTGTCTGTGAACCCCAGCACCAACTCTTCATCTGAAACCTTGTCTGAACTTCACTCCCAAGCATCGGACCCAAGCTGCGCAAATTTGCTTTTCCACGACAAGATCTGGCAAAATGCCTCTTTCAAGAACCAGCCTTTGCCTCCAACCTCCATCCCCTTTTACTAACCCTGGCACACTGCCACTCTCCCCGCCTTCCAAGTAACTCCCTCCCCTCCTTCTTTCCAGTTTCTCTATCTCTTGCTAGTTAAAAGTAATTACTGAGATGGCAGGCATCCCACACACAGATGATGGTTAGGAACCCTGCCTTGCTATTACTAGTAGCTATAATCGATCGTGTTGTTGTCTGCTCAGTTAGATTGATGCTGTTGCTCTGATAATCTGTTATACTCAATAAGGCCCATTGAATTATTTGAGAGTGTTTTGGTCTTCTTTCTACCTTCATGCCCAGACTATGCATGGTCACCGTATAAAGAACTGGACACTTTGTGACACTGGTGAAACAAGCCTAATCTCATATGCGAGCTCTGGAGCATATCTAGTGTACAAATCAGGCTTGGCTCATAGCACTAGCTAGCGTGCTCTCTCTCTTTCTTGCGCGCGCGCACACACACACACGGCATGCACACAAACCCACACATGTATTTCTTTCACAATGAGACTAAAATGAATATTTTGCTTATAAATAGCCAATATATTTCATGTCAGTTATCTACCACAGAGAGCCCATATGGCCAAAATAATAGAAATAAATCAATACCAGCAAGGAGCATTAATTAAATGTTGTAGATAAGGGCTACAGAGGTCAAACAAACAGTGCATATCCTGTCATTTTACAGGCATAAATTTTAACCAAAAGCAAAATATATTTCTATTTCAAAGCAGTTATTGAAAGTCCTTAATGAAGACATGTTTTAATGAAGACATATTTTAAGAGCCCCCCCCCCCCACCAAGCACACAGTTTAGTGTGCATTTTATTAGCAAAAGTAGTTGCTCAAATGAACTGACAACTTCTAAATCTCTTTTTTTGGCACAGGTCACAGCATTTAATTCACAACAAAAAAATACATTGAGATGTAAGGGTCATACACCTGAGTTTTGTGCACATGCGTGCATGCACATGCGTACACACACACACAAGCTTATCCTGCCCCCCCCATCTGCATTCTTTCATGCAGCATTCAATTGTCCTCTGGACACCCCTCCCTCAAGAGTTGTTTTGGGAGGGAGGGAGGAGCTGCAGTGAGAAAGGGATGTCCTTAGGTTGTCATGTCATAATTGTCATGCAGGACAGCCAGTGTAAAAAATATTATAAAATAATTGCATTGAGTCCCCTACTCTATAAACACTTGTACTCATGACTAAATGTATGTCTGCTAGACATCTCAATGAAATTTCTTTACAAATCAGTGGGCTCAGGAAGCGCTAGAAAATTTCCTATGTCACAGAATAAAATTCTACACATTCCTAAGCACATTTTGGACAGGGCTTCTAATCCTCAGATTCTATTTCTGATTGCTCCATATTCCCTGAGCTATGGTCTGTGTAAGTCGGACTCTTTCATTATCCCCTCATGCAGAAAATACAGAAGCTGACTGAAACAATGGCAATTACTCAGTCATATCTGCATAAGCTGTTGTAACTATTTAACTTTGTAATATAACAGTTTCCGGGACGCAGCTCAGGGTCCAAAAGATCATTCTGTGAACAAGAAGTATGGCGTGGTGAGAACAAGAAGTGTGTCACTATTGATGGGGATGAGATGTGCCGTGTTTAGTGGAGGGATCAGGTTGCCTCTCTTGGGTGGGTGGACTCATGAAAGATTTACGAAGAGGAAAATAGAATGTGCAGCTTTCTGTTTCATGTGCTTCTGACATACAAAACTTGTTGAAACAAAATGGAAGGATCCTTGGAAGAGGAGGACGACAGCTTTACTAATGTTTCCTTGACTGATGACTCAGGTAACAAGACAGAAATGGTTTGCTTTGAAAATATAAGATCTATGGGCTAAAAGTACAATCAGCATTACAAGACGTCATTCTGTCGTCTGAATGTGCCTGAAAATACAGATCTCTTATTCTTCATTAGTAGTTAGGGTGTTTTTCTTGTTTCTTTTTTTAACAAAACCACTTGGAGAAAACTTTGCTGACAGGTTGGTTGTGAACATTTGGGATGCAGTGTAGGCATATGTGATGAGGCATGTTTGAATGTTTCATGGAGAGTGCACCAAAAATAATTTAATACAATAGTGGTGTTTTTTTTAAAGGGCAGGGACGGGGGTGAACTGAAAACTATACTCTCTGTTGTCTGTGAATACATAATAGCATTTTATTTGACACACAGTGTCACAAATTAATTATTAACCAGCATTAATGGGCCCAGGTAAATTACAAAAATCAGTGGCTGACATCCACTGTGTGCAGGCAGCAGTGCAAGTTCAAATCCAAACTACTCCTGTGCTGCCGCTTGAATGTGGGGAGGGTGATTTTCACTGACCTCCCCTTCTTTTGCTTCACCAAAATATGTCCCCGAGGGTCATGCAATGTTAGTCTGGATATTAACCACAGGATTTAATTTATTTATTTCACTTTGTGTCTTGACCTTTCCAAAATGCAACCCAAAGACTTTGAAAGAAGATGGGAACTGAAAGGCTAGAGTCTTGTTTGCTTTAGAACTGAGATCATGGGGCCAAATGCTTGGGATAGTCTACCATTCCACTACCCTTCTTGCTTGTGGTTATGAAATAGACTGAACAGTTTCTCAAAGGGCATCTCTGAAGAAAAAGAGAAGACAGGAAATGCAGAGCTCTTTCAACAGGGAAATGCTCCAATCTAAATAGCAGTGCATCATAGGAGCATCCTTAACAAAAACAAACTATACACTCTTGCCCAGGAAAACGCACTATGCATAAGGGCAGGGAAACAGATGCCTCTTTGTGCTTGCACCATTGCCGAAAAACAATTATATTTATTGGTTTTGAATACAGATAGTGGAAAACTGCCAAAAGTAGATGAACATATTAGAAACAGAAGTTCCAAAAGCACCAGCCTGAGGAAGAGACACTGTACTACTATGAGCCTCTTGAGTGAGGAGCAACACTGAGCAGAACTTCTGTCAATGCCACTGTGCTTTAATTCCCTATATTCAAGCTCTTAAAAAATCTTTGCAAGTACCAATGATACCTTGGACCTACACACTAGGAAGAGTATTGGTATTCTATGGGAAATGCCATAGTTCAGCAGAACTGCATAAATTAATTTCTATTGAAAGTAGTGACAGCCAGTTTTCGGAAAAACTTAATTAGAACTTGGAATATGTGTAAAGATAGATAATTAGTTCTGTGCTGTGAAAACATGCTGTTTCTGTATGTAGAAGATAAAACACATTTTGATACTATGAATACCTGATCTGGCAAAAAGACTCAGAGAAGGTTCAAAAGTGAATTAATAGGAACATTAAATGGATTAGCACTGGTTCTCAGTTACATTTAAGTCAGCTTTGACTTCAGAGTCATTGGGGTCCTGTTCTAAAAAATAAGTTCTCTTTGTAAACTGCATTATGAAAATCCATACAGCACAAATAAATTATCTAATCATATAATGTCTTAACAAACAATAACAAACAATAGAACATTACTGCGTGAAATGTTTATCTCCAGCAACAGAATGTTTAATTTTCTTTAAGCTACACTGAGTATTAGTTTCTTGATTAATTGCTTTACAAAATACTACAGGCAATTTATAGCACATGTGATTAATGTTGTGTTATATGGATTCTCTCTCTCTCTCTCTTTCAGAAGTTATATACTATTAAAGGCACAGGTGCAGGGACTCTAAGAAAAGTGCCAACCTTAGGCGATCTATCTATCTATAGTCTAAGGTTGCCACTTCTTTTACTTGTCCTGCACCTGTGCCTTTAACAGTAATTAATGTTTCTGGATGCTGAGTAAGCTCTTACTCACAACCTCTTTTCAAAATGCTTTTTAATGCTGTCTGGAAACACTTTTGTATGCCAGGAACCTATACTCAAGACAATTTTAAAAAACAAACTAGAGCATATGGAAGAAATTTATGCACATCCCAATACTTTCGGATGATGTTTTCAGGAATAGTATCTGAAGATGTTACAGGAGGATAGATTTAGATTGAACATTAGGAGAAACTGCTTAACAGTAAGAGCAATTCAACAATGGAACCAATTACTGGGGGTGTAGTGAGTTATCTCTTCCTGAAAGTCTTCATCCGGAGGCTGGCCAGCCATTTGTTGGAGATGGTCTTACTCTGGATTCCCTGCATCAAGCAGGATATTGTATTAGATGGCCTACAGACCCCAACTCTTTGGTTCTATGATCAAGATTATTACGGACTAATTGGCCTGTGGTCTAAATCGGCATTTAACTTGCCATTCCTGTGTGTCTTTTTAAGACACTGGAATAAGGTGGCAGTTTCATTTATTCATTTATTTATTTATCTATCATATTTTTATACCGCCTGATATGTACGTCTCTAGGTGGTGTAAAAGAAAATCAGCACAAATTAAAATACATGAAACAATTAAAACAGTAGCATAAAACAGAAATAAAAACAGCAGCAAAAAACAATTATAAAAATTAATTCTAATTAAATGTCTGTGAGAACAGGTGAGTCTTGAGGGTCTTCCTGAAAACAAATGGAGAAGGAGATGCTCTTTTTTCAGTAGGAAGCATATTCCAAAGCCCTGGGGCAGCCACAGTGAAAGTCCGGTTCTGGGTTGCCACCAAACGAGCTGGTGGCAACCGTAACCGGATCTCTCCAGAAGATCGTAACAGGAGGCAGGGTTCATGACAAAGGAGACACTCTCTTAAATACCCTGGACCCAAGTCATTAAGGGCTTTATAGGTAATAAACAGCACTTTTTATTTCACCCAGAAATGTATCAGCAGCCCATGCAGTTCCCTTAAAACTGGTGTTATGTGGTCCCTTCGAGTTGTCCCAGAGACCAATCTGGCTAATGCATCCTGTACCAATTGTAGTTTCTGGATTATGTACAAAGGCAGCCGCATATAGACTGTATTAAAGTAGTCAAGCCTGGAGGTTACCAGCATATGTACCACTGTTTTAAGATCATTTACCTCCACAAATGGACGTAGCTGATGTATCAGCCGAAGCTGATAAAAAGCGCTGCTGTCTCAACCTGGGAAACCAAGGAGAGCTTTGGGTCCAGGAGCACTCCCAAGCTATGTACCTGGTCTTTCAGGGGGAGTGTAACCCCATCCAAAACAGGCAGATCTAAATCATCTCTTGGGTCCCTATGCCCCACAGTCAGTACCTCCTTCTTATTTGGATTCAATTTCAGTTTGTTATCCCTTATCCAGGCCATTACTGCCTCCAAGCAGGCATTTAGAGATGATATGCCATTTCCTGATGAGGTTGATGAGGTTGACATGGAGAAATAGATCTGGGCATCATCAACATATTGATAACACCCAGCACCACATCTCCTGATGATCTCTCCCAGCAGTTTCATGTAGATGTTAAAAAGCACTGGAGACAGTATGGAGCCTTGTGGAACTCCACACTTTAGTTCTCCAAGACACCATCTGGAATCTACCAGAGAAGTAGGAACAGAACCACGGTAGCACCGTGCCACTCAATCCCACCTCCTTCAGGCGGTCCAGAAAGATACCATGGTCGATGGTATCAAAAACCAGAGAGAGATCCAAAAGGATCAGCAGAGTCACACTCCCTCTGTTGATAGCCAGTTGGAGATCACCCATCAGGGAGACCATGGAATTCTCAACCACATAGCCCACATGGAAGCCAGTTTGAAATGGGTCTAGATAATCTGCATTATCCAAAACTGCCTGGAGCTGAGAGGCCACCACTCGCTCAATCACATTGCCCAACCATGGAAGATTGGAAACAGGTCTGTAATTAGCAAACTCTGAGGGATCCAATGTGGGTTTCTTCAAAAGTAGTCTAATAATAGCCTCCTTAAAACAAGGAGGCATCCTGCCCTCCCTCAGAGAAGCATTTATAATTTTTACCAGACCTTCTCTGATAATATAATTATCAGATAATGATAAGCCAAGCTTATCAAGAACAGGTTGTAGGATGCACAGTCTGAAGAAGTTTGACTTCCTGTGCCCTGCTCTGCAAAGGAAAACAAAATTTTAGAGGAGGAATGAGTGCTGGTCTTAGCAGCTTTCCATCTCCACAAACCTAACTGAAAGGCAGCCAGGATTTGCAGGTAAAAGCACTGCTTAATCTAATGATGACACTTTCCAGAGCACAACTCTGGTATAGTGCAGACATACACACATATCGTACCTCTTAGTTTGATGGCCTCTCTGCCTAAAGATATTAAATTGTGCAGAAGGTTGTCAGTAGAAGTGGTCAAACTTGTGACAACTGGTGAATGATCAATGGAGACACACAACCCTTTGGAAACAAAACAGTTGGACTTGTGGCATTCTCTTGTCTTAAGTATAAAAGTTCATCTTTTAAGAGACTTACATTCTTCACCTAAGACTCAATCAGCTCCACCTTCCACCAAAGAAATAAAAGCAACAAAGAAGAAGGAGAGCTCTTTGACCCTTCCAGACAATGGTTTATTCCATTACAAACACGGGGTTATGGGGGATTTTGCACACTGTCCAGATCACATTCCATGCATCCTGTGTGAAATTTGTCTTACTTCCATGAAACTCCAGCTTCTTCCTTTGCTCAGTTATTCTGACTTGATAATATGACCAGAACCACTTACATGATGAGGAAAGTTGTAGATAGACTATAGTGCAACTTGTCTGGTTTTGAGAAGCAGTGGTTTTCTGTGTGAGTGGCGATGTATCAGAGAGTTGGCACCCAAGGTCACGTCTCCCATTCCTGAGTACACATTTGCCACTTTACTTCTGTGTATTGCCATTTGCCTTTTAAAAAATGAGGCCAGTATAATTGCTATTATGATCTTCTGCTCCCCTCTGTTTTTATTTATTTCCTCTTTATTCAGATTTAAATCTAACTGCATGTTCATGGGAATTCCTCCCAAGAAGGAGGGAGAGGAGAATTACCAGTTTAGAAGGCATTGATTTGGATCACTAATCCGATGTGGGTTTTTTTGTGTTTTTTTTAAAGCATTGTTTCATCCCAATAGCAGAGATTTAAATGACAAAAGTCAGACTTCAAAACCTTAAGCTGATATGGTCTCTCTGAGATGACCTAGAGACTATGCTGGCTGCCACATTCAGGACCAACTGCAGTTTCCAGACTACATACAAAGGCAGCCCCACATAGAGTGCATTGCAGTAGGTGACATCTGCTGGAGGTGACCAGCAGATGTACTACTGTTCTGAGGTCATTTATCTCAAGAAATGGATGCAGCTGGCGTATCACTCAAAGCTGATAGAAGGTACTTCTGGCCACTGCCTCAACCTGATTATATAACTTATCCTTCCCACTCCATAAACTAAAAGAGTGCAAGAGAAGCAATGTAACAATTTTTTTAAAAGAAGGAAATAGGTCAACAATACAATATATGCATATTTACTTATGAGAAGAAAGTCTCGTTATATTCAGTGGGACTTACTCCCAGTAAAGTGTGTATAGAATTGCAGACAAGTCAGAAGTTTCCTCAAAGGAGAAGGTTCTATGGGAGGACACTCTTTCAGAAAGTGATTACTGTAATTAATGATCAGCAACAATTTCCAGAGAGCAGGAGACACTTAAAACTGCATCAGAGTTTTTTCTTTTTCTTTTGTTCATTTCTTCCTTTCCAAGCTTCATGGGGAAATGGTGCAGAAAGTTTGATGAATTGGACGTGTTCCCACACTCCAAAGGAGCAAATGCTTTAAGTGTGATGACAGGTGCTTTGTGATCAGGAGCTTTGGGCACCCAAGCCTGCCAATCCGGAAGTGCTCACCATCATACTTACAGTGTTTGGCTCTTCAGACAAACATGGTGTGACCAGCGCAAAAGGGAGAGTGAGAGGAATTATTGACAAGCTGGGCGAATGGGACATCCATTCCTGCTTTGGATGGTGTGTGTAAGTACACTGTTGTTGTTTTTTAAATAACATTCGAAGAAGCCGACTAGTGTGATATACCCTTGGAACAAAATCACATGGATAGGATGGGATTAACAAAATAAATCATACCTGTGGGCTGCTTCTAATGTTATATTTCCCTACTTGTGGTTGTAAAGTAAGTGGCTGACATCAGAGCAAGGATGTGCTGGTGCAGTCAGAGGAGCAGACTATCAGCACTTCCAGACTAACTGCACTGGTGCACCGGGAAAGGAGCCATTTTTTTACAAGATCCCCTCCCCAGGAAGCCCTCTGTGCCATCCAAAAATATGTCCCTACGGGCTGTGCAAAAATTGCCCGTCCCCCAGTACACTGCTGCAGTTACTTGGGATGTGCTGTTAGCCTGCTCCTCTTGCTGCGCGGGTGCTTCCTTGCTCTGGACGTCAGTTCCTATATTTCATTTGGCTGTGCAAACCAATCGTCAAGAGGTTCAAAGGAGATTTCATCTTGTCTGGTCAAATGAACCCCCTGGGTTCATTGAATTGTGGTCCTTATGGAATCCACCTCAGGAAAGAACAGGAATAGGGGAAAAGCAAAGAAAAATGTTTTCCTCATATTCTTGGCTATCTATTACCACCAGCAGCAACATGCTGTTAGAGTTGTGTTTTTCCTGAGCATAGAATTCAGTCAACTGGAAATAGGGGGATGAGCGTGCTCTGACAATATTGTAGAAGCAATGCTACGCCAGAGGCCTAGAACGACCTCTTGGTTGCTAGGTTGGCTTTGCAACTAAGAGAGCAGCATAGGGGGAGATGCAGCTCTCCTTCATTCTAGCAACATTTCTCTAGCCAATCGGAGAGTGTCACTGACAAGTTCCAAAGTCACAGCTACTGTACTGGAGGCCTGTTTGCCGGGATTAAAAAGGATTATATGGGTTTAAAAGGGCCTTTTCTGAAGGCAAACAGCTTGCAGCAGCTCTAATTATATTATCTGTATGACAGAGAGGGTGAGGATCAACTATAAATCCTTTCCTATCCTAAGTTACTTGTTCATTTTTATATATTGTTGGGTGTGGAGTAGAAAATCAAGGTTACTTTTCATGGGCCCAGCTTTTGAGAAGCATCCTATGCAATGCTTTTTTTGTAATATAGTGAACAATATCTTTCTACTAGATAAATACTTAACAGTTTGCCAATAGTATTGTGATCAGTGTTCTCTCTAATTTTTTTCATCTATGTGCAGAATGAGTTTTGTTCTGGGCAGCAATATCAAGGCGGTGCACGCGCACATGCATTCAGAGTGGGGCCTTCCTGATTCAACCTGAGCAGGATCTAAAATGAACTGAGCAGACACTAGAAAATATGTGAGCGTGCGCACACCTTAGAGGGAACAGTGATTGTGGTGCCTTTAGCTACCTTCCCTCATTCAGCGTGAGCCACCCAGCATTACCTGGGGCTGGTGATTGCTTCAAGTCAATATTTCGCTTTACTGAATAGAAGAGGGCAGGTCCTTGCCCTAAAGAGTTTAAATATAAAGTCTGGCACAGGGGAGACACAGAGGAGACAACAAAAGGAAGGAAAGCAAATGGAAGCAGGGTGAAAAAAAGGGAGGATATGAAGAAAGGAAAATATATTATTTCAGTTACATTTTTTTAGACTGAGCTATATAGGGCAGAGTTTCCCAACCTTGGATGCCCAGATGTTGTTGGACTGCTGTGAATGAGGGGAGTGTAATCCAGTAACATCTGGGACTCAAGGATGGGATCTTCAGATGGGAGCAGGAGCAAGCAAGGGTGGAGGAGAGCAAGGCAGGGAGTTTGCTCTCCCATGGAACAGATGGCATTGCTGGGGAGCAGCAAATCTGTCCCCCCGACAACAGGGTGGAGGGTAGGTTTGCCAACTCTCCCTCATATGCAGGATGTCCCTCATTTCAGGGATGAGATGTTGGTCCCTATAGTGACAGCATTTGTCCCTCATTTATTCAGGTGCATATAATTCAATTACATATGCGTCAATGACACTCAGGCTCTTGATTACCACTGCATACACCTCCTGCCTGCCCCTCCCAGCCAGCCCCCCAGACTTGTGTCCCTCATTCTGGCAATGAAATGTTGGCAACCCTAGCGGAGGGCATTGCTGGCTGGCTGCCATGTCAGTGTGCACACAAAAGTAATGGGGATGTATAAACTAATAGACAGACAAAAAACTATGGAGGGAGGGAGTAAAGGTTCATCTGAAACCCTGAAGGGTAAAGAATGAGTCTGGGTCCTAAATTTTTGGGTTCGCTCTAGGATCCAAAGAAAATATCTCCAGGTCTGTTCTAGAAAAATGAGAGGAAGAAAACTGCTGGCAAGCATAGCAGCAGCAAGACCCTAAATGAGATGAGATGCAAATCTTACAAGTGGAGAAAGTTGCAGCTCTTACATCTTATATTAGATTGTCTAAGGACTAGTGCACACAGAATAGGCTCCATTTGGATGTTGATTTAAATTTTCAGCTGCAGGAGTCTGCAATACTAGACAAATTCATCTGAAAGCAAGTTCCTTTAAAGCAGATACAACCCTGCATCCAAGGAATGGCAGGGAATCAAAAAGCTACTCAGATGTGCCCAAGAGATTTGGGACTTTTAATATTTGAAGAGCAGACCATCATGCCATGTTCCAAACTCATCTTAATTTAAAATGTAAATCATCATGGCATTTTTCACACAGCAGGCTTTATCATGAGTTTACTGTGAGGCTTTACTGGGAAGTCATTCGAAGTTGCCCAAAAAACCCGACCCAAAAAGTGGATTTTTAAAATCCTCAGTATAAATCAGGCTACATTCTAACACGCAATGAAAAACCCGAATCGTGTGTGAAGTACTCCCCAATAGCTCACAGGGACTTCAGCGTAAATCTGGCTGATATATGAATGCACACCCTCCATTCCAGAGAAGATGCGAGCTAAAAGTCCTGTGTGAAAAACACCCATGTGGCATAGGGGACTGCTGTTTGAAAACACAATTGTTAAGCTCTCCTGAGCATGTAGAACCAATTTGGTGTGCATTTTTATTTATTTCTTTTAAACTAGTCAGCATATATAGGATGGGGGTGTAAAGCATCATGTTACTACAGAATCGTGGTAACAAATATGTTTGCATACTAGATGGAAAGGAAATTATTTACCAGATAATACATTTGTGCCTATCCTATCTGGCCAGTAGAGGTCTCCCTCATGCTATCCTTTTTTCATCTTTCCTCAGTATACAGTTAAAAACAAAAAACTCTCTCCACCTATGCAGCCAACAAAACATGCAGTGCCTATGGTAAAACAATGTGCCCCCCTTTTAAAGAATAGGGATTTCCTCCATTTTTCATGAATCAGTAATCATGAATATCTGACACGTATTTTGTTTGTGCGTCGGGAATGAAATATTTGCTATGTTGTGGTTTGGGAAGCACATGGTTGAGTGTTGACAAACAGCTGTATTGCTATAAATGGGCAGAGACAGTTATGTTCTGTGACTATAATATGCCATAAATGAAATTTCAGTGTTTAGCCTTATGCTTTAGCATAGCAGGAGGATTTGTTGTGCCTTACAGTGCAGTAAGTCAAAGGCAGGAGGAGGGTTCATCTTCCCAATAAATAAATTTAAAAAATGGACCTACGCCTTTATACATTATTCCATACACACATACATACAAAACAAGAAAATGCTGCCATGACATCCAGTTTAGCTACCTTAAGTGGAGCAGTGGGGAAATGCTTGACTAACAAGCAGAAGGTTGCCAGTTCGACTCCCCACTGAAACACCTATACTGGGCAGCAGTGATATAGGAAAATGCTGAAAGGCATCATCTCATACTGCGCGGGAGGTGGCAATGGTAAACCCCTCCTGTATTCTACCAAAGACAACCACAGGGCTCTGTGGGCGCCAGGAGTCGACACCAATTCGACGGCACACTTTGCCTTTACATCCTTTTGTAATAAAACACCTTTACATACAGTTTGTCAGCCAGAGTGCTCCAAACCAAGTGAAGTGGGGAGGGGAGGAAAGGGCTTGTGCTGCCCCTTCTTCCTCTGAATTCTGGTGCATTGCTTGCCTCCCTTGTATTGTAGCCTTCTGCCATGGGCGGAACTACGATGAGGCAAGGGGAGACAGTTGTCTGGGGGCCCCACTGCCTCGAGAGCCCCCCCGAGACATGTCACATGACTCCCCTTTGCCCACCCACCCAGCCCCAAGGCCCCTCACTCAGCCAGTCCCCCTTGCCCTGTTCACCTTCTCTCCTGCTTACCCTCCTGGCCGGCAATCTAAGCAGCCTGCAAGCTGCTAGAGCTCCTTCTCTCCCTGCCTCTCAGCTGATTGGTGGGTGGGTGAGGCTTCCAGAGAAGTGCAGTGCAGGCCTCAATGCAGGCCTCCCTGAAGCCTGAACTTGAGTGCAGGCCGGCAGGCAGCAAGGAAGGAAGGAAGGAGGCAGGCAGAGTGGGCAGCGCTGGCTGCCTTTACCCACCACATCTCTGAAGACCCTCTGCCCAGGCCAGCCATTGTCAGTAATAGAGGTAAAATGTGGATTTCTTTTTGTGGTTACCTTCCCACCTGGACATATAGGGATCTGCTTGCTTGCTGTGGGGCTTTGATATGGGGCGGGGTGGGTGGGTGGAGAGACTGAGAAGTCTCTGAATATTTAATTTGAAACACATTGAGGAATCTGCCTCTTCTTGGTAAAATTTTAAGATAGGTGAGACATGCCAGGGCTCAAGGAGCTCCTGAAGTTACATCCTCAGTCCTAAAAGTCATTCTCCCTGCTCCGCAGTGTGGAAGTAGGGCTGGTTGTGGTCTCTCACTGTTCTGAGATAAAAACCACTCACTGCAGGTGCTCAGAAGCAGGGTCATCCCTAGTGGGGTGTGGGGGCAAACCAGCATGTGCAGGGCCTCCTTAACATTTCGTATCATTACAGAGATAGAGAGATAGAGAGAGAGAGAGAGAGATATCTCCTGGGTGTGCCTTCGAATGTGTGTCCCGGCAGCCCAGCTGATTGGCTGGGCGGTGAGGCACCTGATTGGCTCAGGCTGGTGCACCCAGCGGCAGCAGCGAGGCCCGGCCCGCGGAGGCAAGGCGGCAGGCCCGGCCGCAGCACTTGGCCTGGTAGCCAGGGCCCGCGCCCACCTGGAGACGAGGACAGAAGGCGGGGGTGGGGGGAAAGAGAGGCCGCCTATCTCTCTGGCCGGCAGCAATGGGCCCGGTGGGCCGTGGAGGCGGCACTTGGAGTGGTGGCAGGCTAGTACTGACTGATGACATACAGTGTAAATAGTGTGAGTGAGGTTTTTGGACATGTCCAACCAGCTTGGCATTTCTAAAGAAAAATAAAATAAAAGCACAACACATGCTTCACAGTTCTCATTCATACTGCTACAGTTCTCATACCCCTGCTAACTGGGCAAAGAGGCACCTTTTACTGTGGTGATTCTCTTTATTTAGCAGGGGGAGAGTAACCGGCCCTATCCCCACCCAGCACAATAGCTCCAGTGACTGTTGCTGGTGTGTGTCTTATGTTTCTTTTTAGAATGTGAGCCCTTTGGGGACAGGGAGCCATCTTATTTGTTATTTCTCTTTGTAAACCGCCCTGAGCCATTTTTGGAAGGGCGGTATAGAAATAGAATAATAATAATAATTATTATTATTATTATTATTCAGACCTTCTGGGTTGCAAACAGCTTGAACATAAGTGCATTTATGAATGAATAAATTAATATAATATTGTTTGTTCCAGAAGTTTTTGTAATTTTCTGCCATGAAACAAGCCACTTATAGGACTTTTTAGATAGTTTTTTTTAAAAGCTGGCAAATTTTCCATTCCCCTCTCCTTTTTCTCTCTCCTGAGGAATGGTGCTAATTCTTGCTCTTTTTTCTATTTCTCCCTACCTATCTTCCTTGCTTCAGTGGGACTTACTGGTCTCCTATAGGGAGCAAAATATGCTGGTAGCACAAATTAGTTTGGTTTGCTTTACATCCCTGAGCATGTGCAATCCTATATGCACTTACCAGGGAAGGATTTCAAACAGTTGAATGCCATGGAGTTTATTTTTAAGTAGACATGCTTTCCTTGCTAGTAAGTCCTTTAGATTTCAACGAAATGTACTTCCAGCTAAATGTGGTTAGATTTGCTGCCTGAGGCTGCAGTTCTCCACACACTTACCTGGGACTTTTACACACAGCAGCTTTACTGCAAGTTTACTGGGAGGCTTTACTGCAAAACTGAAGTTGTCCCAAAGAACCAACACAAAACAGTGTTGTTGTTTTTTACTCTAGATATAAATCAGGCTACACTCTAACAAGCAGTAAAAAACCTGAATTGCATGTGAACTGCTCCCCAATAACTCACAGGGCCTTCAGGGTAAATCTGGCCAACATATGAATGCAGCACCTCCATTCCAGAGGAGATTGTGTTAAAGGGTTTTAAAAGCCTCGTGTGAAAAACCTCCTGGAATCAAACTTTACTGAATTTGTTGAGAATTCTGAGAAAACATACACAGGCTCACACTGCATGGTTGAGTCTCCTTTGCTAATCTGCAGCGAGGGGCCCATTTTAATAATTGGTGTTTCTAGTGTGTTCTAGGCATGAAAAGTAGCACACATACATAGTATTCAGTGTTTATCATTATATATTGTGAAGTATGCATGTGTGTATTCAGTGAAATGTATTTCCAGGCAGCATACTTATTTTGAAATATCAGACTTATAACCTTGGGGGCCTGGGGTGTGCGGAGGCCCTGGACTTTGAGGGGGGGGGGCATTTAAAAATCTCATCTCTGGGCCCAATCCAACCTTGCTACGCCCCTGCCTTCTGCATTCTTTCCCTCCCGGCCTTCTGTTTCTTGCAGCGCCCGTATTTCACTGCAAGTCGTGCCACTGAACTAGGGTTGCCAACATTTCATTGCCAGAATGAAAGACACAAGTTCCAGAATGAGGGACACAAGTTTGGGGGGCTGGTTGGCGGGGGAGGTGGGAGGTGTATGCAGTGGTAATCAAGAGTCTGAGTATCATTGATGTATATGTAACTGAATTATATGCTATTGAATAAATGACAGGCAAATGCTGTCCCTATAGGGACCAACATTTCATCCCTGAAATGAGGAATATCCCTGTGTAATGAGGGACAGTTGGCAACCCTACACTGAACGCAAATGAGTCTTAGGCCCAAGTAACTGTATGTATAGAATTGCAGCCTTGGTCACACAACACTTTTCTGTTCAGTTTCGGAGCATAGCACTTCAAGTTTTCCTAATGGCTCCTTTTCCATGTATGATGCAAAATACTAAGTCATGTTATAATCTTAATTCTATTTCTTCAGATTGCTAAAGAGCGTCAGAATTAAGGCTGCAATTTTTTTAACCAGTTCCAGGGCTTTTAACAGCAGTTTGCTCTGCAAATACAACTAGATGATAATGCTTGTCCCGTGTCATAAGAAGCTTCACATGCTGATTTCTGCAAATCAAGCTGCTGTTAATGGTCCCACAAGCCGGGCCTTTTGCTTTCCCCCCACCTCCTTCTGCCCTAGTGAGAACAGAGCCACTTTCGAAGAAGCACCTTTCTTCCAAACTTCCTAGGCTAGCTGGATTAAGATCTGCTTTACAGTCTGCCTTGCATTAGCCTACACCTCTTGGGGGAAACAGGAACGCCTGGGATTGCAATACCATGTTTACTAACCCTTCCCCGGCCGCTGCAGCGGAAGCAAACCGGCAAAGAGCCCTAACCCCGCAGCCCACAGCCAGTAGAACGACGTCGGCTGATGTTTCCCTTCGTTCAGTGGTTACTTCCCGAAAAGCAGCCGGCCTTCCTTCGCCTTGATTGGTGGCTCTTTCACTCGCCCCTCCTAAGTCCGCCCTTCTTTCCACTCCCTACCAGTTGTTTTCACGGTGCAAGGCGCGTGCGCTCCCGGTGGGGTGAGGAGGAAGCTGCGCAGGCGTAGTGGCTGCCTTTGAACTAGGCTGGGGTCGGGGACGGGGTCCGAGGGTCACCTGTGGAGGTGGGGAGGTGAGTACGCGCGTGCCATAGTGGGGCGGGGAACGGGGAGGCGGAGAGGGTTGGGCGCGCGCTTCCTTTGCCCGTGGATCACCGCAGGAGACGAGAAGATGCCTGCTGGGAGGGGAGGCTGGGTGGCCGGTGTGTGCCGGGAAGGCTTCTTCTTCCTATTCTCTTCATTTGCAGCATGCAAAATCTTACCTTGCTTTGGCAGGGAAAGCTCTTTAGGGATGGGCCCTCCGTCTTTCCAGTAGCAATGGTAGCCACATATTTGGCTAGTAAGGCTTTGTGGGTGGAATAAAAAGGAACATTGCAGGTATGCCGCCTTGCATATTAGGCACCCAACACTCCTATGATCTGTTTCTTGTAGGGTCTTTGTGGACAGTTGTGTTCAAAGAAGGCTTTCTCACTCTGTGTTCCTCTCCATCTGTCAGTTCATAGGGAATGTGTCCCTTCGTGGAAATGCATTAACGTCATGAATAACTTGGAAGAAATGGACTGTGAATTTGAAATATTACATTTAATAATTATAGCGTTGGAATTCTAGGGTGCTGTGCAATGAAGTTAAAACACAATTTAAAACTGGACAAAGCAAATGTATGTTTCATACAGCTAGCCATTTCTTTCTGGGATTAACTGCTGTTGAGTTTAATATTTGTGTACTTCTTCATTTAACAGATGTATATCCTGCCATGCTTGCACAGCTTTTTGGGAGGGGCTAGCAACCATAAAACAATTTAGTTCAATAAATGTATTTAATTCAAATAATAAAATAATACAAGTATTTCAAATACTTAGTAGTAGTACTAGTGAACTGATTTAGAAAAATGTAAACTAATTAATTGAAATTAAGAATATAGTTTGTTCTTAACATGTTCAAAGCTTATAACTGCTTCAAAGATGTTGCCAAAATGCTGAAAGAAGTCGGTGTTAAGTGGGCATCTATGCCCTGTGCAGAAAGTGGCCAGCTAAGATTTGGTGGTGGTTGGGAAAAAGGGTTGGGGGTTATGCAAACTGTGTATCCCTAATTCGTTGTTGTTATGAATACAGTCCCCCCCCCCCTGGAAAATGGCAACATACTCACCGTTCCTTAAAATAGCAGACAGTTAGATCCTCAAAAACAAGACCATCCATCTGCCTTGAGCATTTTAAATGCTTGTTTTGTGTTCTTGTATATTGCTGTTTAGATGATAAACATTATCCATGTAAATAGTTAAGCTAGAAAAATTGGTTTCATATACATTCATATCATTGATACTATTGTTTTCCTTTTTGAGCAGAATACATCTCTGAAGAACAGGATTCAAGAGTGGATAGGATTCACTCAGCGATGATGAATGCGGATATGGATGGTAGAGGGCATTTTTACTACATTTACATTTTCACTCTTAAACATTGTAATATTTAGCTATTCTAAAGTTTTTTGTGTTTTAACAGCTGTTGAGGCTGAAAATCAAGTGGAGTTGGAAGAAAAAACACGACTTATTAATCAGGTTTTGGAACTGCAGCATACACTTGAAGGTTGGTTTCTTCAATCTGGAAGAGTCACTTCTCAACCTGCAGAACAATTTTTTAAGAATAGATTATTTTTACAGATAAGAGAGCAGCCTTAAAACTGCATGATTGCAAATTCTGTTTAATGTGATGGGATGTACATGGGATGTACACACAGGCAAGAGGATTCAGCATTGTTGCTGTAGGTTACAGTCCAGAAAGTGTACTATAATTCCCATGGATGCCATTCAGCCGCGTACATTGCTAGTGACAGATATTGATCATTGTACTAAATCTTGCACTCGGTCACATACCAGAGAGAAACGTTTATAGGCAAGAGGGGTGCCTGTGCTGTTGTGAGACTTTCCATAGTTTGCTGCTGCAGCTGCAAAAGCAGTCTGCTCTTTGCCTATTAGTTGCAATGCTACTTCTCTTCTTCCCAATGGAAGCAGCATCACAACTGTGATTGCACAATGCTTAGTAGGTATGGAGCAGACTGCCTCCACAGCAGTGCTGGCATGCTTTGGAGAGCCTCACAGCTGCACAGGCATGTCTCACTGGTCAGTGTCTCTCAGCGTGGTGTGAGACTAAGGCTAGCCTTGGACATCTTGGCATTCTGGGCAAAATATTGATTAGCACTCTGTATCCTTCACATTTCTGCAGCTCATTATTATTTATTTATATACTAGACATACCTGGTTTTGTGGTTTACTGGCCAAAATTCTATGTGCTTCTGCAAAATTCTATTGCTTCTGCAGTCTATTTTGTTTGTTTCCCCACTTTCAGCGCTGAGGATCAAAAGTCTTCTGATTTAGACAACAGGCTGAGGCTAGCTTATTTTAATACTAAATATTTGTAGTACTAGCAGTAGCTTGAATGATCTAGACTGGTGTTTCTCAACCATCAGTCCATGGGCCGGTGCCAGTCTATGAGGAGTTGAGTGCTGGTTCATGAGAATTAAATCCCCCCACCGCAAAACCAATTTCGAGCTGGTGGGGGCTGCCGTCGCCACCAGAAGCTCTGTGGAGCTCATTTCTAGGCAAGCAGCCTTCGCTGCTGGGACAACATCCATTTCGCTTCCTTGAAATGCATGTAATCCCTGCAGCAAGGGCTGTCTGCCTAGAAATGCGCTTCAGAGAGCTCTCCCGGGCTCTGTGGATTCTGTGCCCTGCCCCCTTGCATGTGACCAATGCCATCATCAATTTCTTAGCCAAGTCTGGGAAGCTGAACTGCAAACTTGGTGTGCCAAAGAAATGCCTTGAGCTTGTAGGAATCTCTTTCTTACTTTCTTTCTCTCTCCTCCCCCCCCCCCCCCCGAGTTTAATTCAAGAAGACAACTAACTAAAGCTGCAGCCACGTTTGTCAGGCAGCAAGCATACTTGCAGAAAGCAGCTTCTACTTGAGGGCAGTCCTACATATATTATTTCATACTAGGGATTCCGTCAACTGAAGGCAGCCTTAAGAATGCAAAAGGGGGGGGGGGGAATTATGAAGCACCCCACCTTGGAGACAGAAACTCTTGAGAGGTTGAGCTGTTTCATACACACACACACACGCACACACACTTACACAAAGTCAGGGGTGCAACTTTAGCCTGGTGCACAGAGATTTGAAACTGGTGCTGATCCCAGGGTTTGAGAAATTCCTTGGCAAAGAAAGAGGCAGAGAGAGGAGCTGCCTTTAAATAGCAACGCTTCTGATCCCACCTGGGCTCTCCCTGAGTATTGCTGCTGAGCTGAAGCCAGCCCTCCACAAGACTCCTGCTGGGGAAGAAGCAGTGCAGCAGTCCCAAGGAGGCGAGGAAGGCCAGGGTGGAGGTGGTTGTTGCTGGATGTCTTCCTTCCTCCTCCGCGTGGTCACAAATGTGGCCCACTAATTCAAACACTGCTCGCTCCTTGTGTGAGACTGCAAGGCGGGAGGGGAAGGGGAGGGAGGACTCTAGCCACAACCTAGGCTGGAGCCGTTGGACAACACCTCTTGGTTAACTTTTCTTGCCCTGGTATGTGTCTTGCACTGCAGATTTTTGCTGTCTTGGACTACAGATTTAACCCAACCCCCCCTTCAGCTGTGTGAAGAAGACCCAGCCCTGAGCTTGCAAAGCTAATTGCATTGGCATGGGTAACACCAAAGATACCAGGACTGCTTTTAAGTATGAAAAAGAAAATGTTTGCCCTCCCATGCAGTTACTGTCCTTCATTAATGGGTACAATGAAAGACATCAGGGCTCACACACCAGCCTGGAAACCCCACAATATCAGTTGCACCCAGGCTTGTAATAAGATTTATAGTTTTAATACTTAATGTTTGCTTTTAATGATTTAATGTTTAAAATCATTAAATGGTTTTAATGTTAATGATTTTATTGCTTATGATAAGATTTTAATTGTCAACCGCCCAGAGATGCAAGTTTTGGGCGGTATAGAAATCTGTTAAATAAACTTACAAACCTAAACTTGAAACCACTTTGCTAAGTGCTGGTCCGGGATACTGCGCATGAAGAATGTACCGGTCCTTGACTCCAAAAAGGTTGAGAAACACTGATCTAGACAACAGAATAGAAACATGCTCACCGAAACTTTAGACTTCCCAAATCTTGTTGACTGGTCAGAAGTGTGATTCAGGTGCTGTTTAAGGATCAGCAGTTTATCATGTTTGTACCATACCTTTCTTTCAAGGATGGTTTATAGGAAATTCATGTTTTATTCTTGCAACAGTCTGTAGGCTAGACTGAGAAAAAAATTGCCCAAAGGCTGAACAGGGACCTAAACCTAAGTTTCCAGGATCCACACACAACATGCTGCTACTACATCACTTTAGCTGTCATTCCTCTTCATTTGTGTACTAAGTATATTATCAGGAGAAAATATAATTTTCTCCTTAACTTTAACATTGCCTGTGAAGCTGCAAACGTATCGTATCTCATACCTACTCTGAGTCCTGAATTTGAGATGGGAAGATACTTGAAATGAATTATAGTAGTATGTAGGCCTGTGCAAATTCAGATTTGAGAATTAGGATTTTTCCCCCTGAAATTGCCCCAAATCAGTAAAATCCAAATCCGATGTGTGTCATGTTTTTTTAAAAAAAATTGGATTGGTAGTTGAAATTAATTCAGAAATATCAAAATTAATTTTGGAAATACTTCAGAATATTGGAATTAGCGAAATGGAATAGGTTTTTTCCTCAGAGGTGAATACAGAAATTGAAAAAAAAAAAAGTAAAAATCACTGGTTGGTCCTAGAGCCTCCTTCCTCAGATTTGCGGCAAGTTCCAAGGCTCTAGGACCAGCTCGTGATTTTTAAAATTTCCCCATTGACCACTATGGCGGAAATCCAAATTTAAGTCAGAATTTGAATTTGATATTGCCAGAGCCCATCGAATCTGAATCCAATATTGTCAAATTTGGATTGGGTCGAATCTCAATTTTCTGAACATGAACAGGCCTAGAAGTATGTGGTATGCATTTAAGTAAATATGCCAGATGAGAGTTGGTCTTGTGGTAGGAAGCATGACTTGTCCCCCTAGCTAAGCAGGGTCTGCCCTGGTTGCATATGAAAGGGAGACTAGAAGTGTGAGCAATGTAAGATATTCCCCTTAGGGGGTGGAGCATCTAGGCTCCCAAGTTCCTTCCTTGGCATCTCCAGGATGGGACTGAGAGGGATTCCTGCTTTGGAGAAGCCACTGCCAGTCTGTGTAGACAATACTGAGCTAGATGGACCTATGGTCTGACTCAGTATATGGACAAACAGATGTACAATATATGTGTTTTCATTTATTTTTATCTTTTTGCTAAATATTTCTAGAATTTTTTTTCTAGAAAAGACAGTACAGTGACTTGTGTAAAACTCAATTGCTAAAGGCTTCTGTTTGTCCTTACAGATCTGTCTGCAAGAGTAGATGCTGTTAAAGAAGAAAACCTGAAACTGAAATCAGAAAATCAAGTTCTTGGACAATATATAGAAAATCTCATGTCTGCTTCTAGTGTTTTTCAGACTACTGACACAAAAAGCAAAAGAAAGTAAGGCATTGATAACCAAAGTATAACATTGTATTGCTGCTGCTTTTTTGTTCTGTTCTAAATTGCATAGGCTACATGACTTAATACTCCAGTTTGTAGCATCATTGAATATTTGAAGATTTTAAAGGCAGTTGTAGACAAATGTTTTTCTGAACAACTGGATAGTGCCTGTCTGTAGTGTAAGCTTTCAGTAATGTGCAAAAGGTGGTGTAGAAGAAATATTATACAGCTGAAGACAAGTGATTTTTGAAATGGAATTCCTGTTTTGTGTTACTCAAAAGTCATACACTGCCAAGTACTTTAAATATCTCAGTTTTTACCGTGGTACTGTTCACTAGTACAGTGGTACTATAGCAAAACAATAAGTGTTGTGCAGAGTGGTGTGAATTTATTTGGAATGGGTTATTTGCATGACTTTTCCCATGACTCTAAAAAGCTTAAAACACCCATTTCCTCCTTCTCTCACCCTACACATTTCCCAGTGCTGTCCCATATTCTTTCAGATTCAGGCAAATAGCTTTGCTTTTTTGTTTATACTTTAAAGCAAGTTAAGGATTTAGTAATATAACATGATTGCTTGCAGGACTGTAAGGGGACAGGGGAATCACTGCCAAAACCTGACAAACTGATTTTGGCTTTTAAATAACCTGCTTCAAAATATATTTTAACAACTTTAAGGAAGCAATGCTCTGATCTTTACAATGCTACACTTCTTGAGTGTCCTCACCAGTTTACCTAATACTTAGTTGCATTTTCCAGTTGTGATGGTCATTAATCGTGCAAGCTTAACAAAAGTAACCTTGTGAAAAAGTAGTTAGATATCCTAAAGAATTTTCACTGAAACAGGTATTTTCTTCTTGTATGGTTTCCATCAATAGCCTTTAGCTGGCACAGATGCCAGTTAGGATAAAGTTAGGATAATCAAAGCACGAGGCATGCCATTGTAAAGTAATACTAACAGTTGCTAGTGGTGGCAGATCTCACCTCATTTAACATTGTTATCTCCATTTTTTAAGCCTTTCTTTGTTGTGTTTAATTGCTCAACAAGGCTTGTGGGGTATGCTAACATAAAGGGGCTCATAAGGGAATTAGTTACCTGCATGTATGCAGCCTTGTGTCTGTGAATAAATTATGTGATGTAGACAAACTTGCTCAAGCTTCATAGTGAATGCAGTACTACATGTGAGTGGAGGCTCTAGTTTGGTTTGGACTTCTGGCAGCTGTTTCCTTAGTACTGGTTTAAGGGATGCAAGTTGGTTTCTGACTATAGCAACAAGTCTCTTGTCTCCTTGTGAGCAGACTGGTAAACTTGTTCTCAGGATTACATGCCCAATAGAAGTCTGTGGGGTCAGCATAATGCAGTATTATGTATTTTCTTCAGTGTTATGAAGCACAAGCCAGTGGTGTCCTCTCATTCCAACTATCAGTATTATAAGCAATGAAACCTGCCTACATATTGTATCTTGAAGGTAAGGAAAACAACCATTTGAGGCACTAGAAGCTGGCTGAAACATTCCTATTGCTGAAAATATTTTTTTTTTAAAATAAAGCCTCTGGCATCATAGGATTCGATGTACTATCACAAAACATTCTTAAAATGAGTGAATGAACTTATTTTATCCAGAGAAAATGCATGAAAATGCATTTAAGCAGGCAAGCGGGATGAGCAATCTTTAGGGAAATGGCTTTCCACATTAATTTGTTTAAGAACCCTTCTACATCTGACATGGAAATCTGCTTGGCAGAAGATTGTGGGGCATCTTTTGAGACGCATACATACTGACGTAGGGGACAGCCAGTCCTACTGTGCCTCCCAGCTTCTGTTGTTTGGCACTATACGGAAACGATGGCAGAGATATGTACACTGACTTTCAGGGAAGTACACATAATCTGAAAATCGATGCTCTGGAATTCTACCACTTGGAGAACTCTGCAGGTGGTGGTACATGCCTGATACCAGTTAGCCTGTCAGGGACTGTGCCAATACTGCTAGTGATGGTGAATTCTGGAAATGGGCTGGGTTAGAAATAAGCTCCTCCAGTGCAGGCACCTCCAAGGCCAGACCTCTTCTAACTGCTATAATGGCTTTGTGATAGCCTGGCTATGTTCCTCCATAAAACATATCAGAGGTTGGTGGGGGGGGGGGGGAGGGATCCAGTAGCATAACCAAGTAGCTATATAGGGACTTGATACTACAGCTTTGAAGAACTCTTGGGGAAAACTAAGGTTTGCGTTTTTACCCCTCCAGTTTTCGAAAGGTGTGTTGCTTGTCTGCTATCCTTGCTAGCCCAACTGGTAGATAGAGTAGTAATAGTCTAAGCAAACAAGTGCTGGGCAAAATCTACCCTCTTCTCGTTCCCACAATTCCAGCTTGACAATAAAACATGCAACTAGCTATGTGGAAAGGTAGCTAGAATGGGTAGATTGTTAAATGTAATATTGAACGTTGGTATCCTAGGTATAGCTATTACTGTAAAGATCCTTGAATCCCACTATGTGGCCTTTCTGTTCAATTAAGAGTTGTGCTGTATTTCAGAAATTAAACTAATAAAAGCTTTCAGATTTCATGTGGACTTCTTTGGTAATTCATAACTATAAGAACTAGGGCACAACAGAACTTAATGTCAACAACTTACATAATGTTCAGTGTTATACATGTATCCACAGGGTTTCTGTTCTCCGCTACAACTGTAGATAGTGGAACTGTAGTAACTGAATCACCTGAGGCAATGGGATTGGCGGGGTTGGGTTCCGGGAGCCTCCAAAAACTCTGGAAAATGGTGAAAAACCGCCCCCAAAACTGGGGAGGGGAAGTGCCATACCATGTTCTCCAGGTTTCCAGCAATGCCCCTCAAAAGTCCCAAATCTGGGTTTTTTCCATGAAAAAAATGGTTCTCCTCAAAATGGTGGCCCTGGAGGTCATTTCTAGTCACCCCAAACCCATGGATATGTGGAATTAACCCTTTGCAAATGGTGTTTTCCCACATATGCCAAGGTTGTCAATTACCTGACCATGGATATATGAAACTGCAGATGCTGGATCTGTGAATGGTTCACCTCTATCTGCTTAACATCCTGCCCCATGGCTGCTGCAAACTCCTAAGTTGCTGTCAAAATGCTATTGTGCAAGTAGTTTTCCCTACTGCAGTGAAGCAAAGATCTTTGCCCCACCAGCATGACTGGCTACCACAAACTTATTTGCTGAACCTGATGTAAATACTGCAGTTGGAAGAGATCACTTTAAAGAATGACTTTGCCATACATTAAAGGGGCATGCCAGTGTTCCTTTAGAAGATAACAAAGCTACGGTTCTGCTATTATAAGCCTCAAATTATATTGCTTATAAATATTACAGCTGTTGAGCTAATAACCTGAAATTTGGTGTGATCTACAAATGAATTTCAAGGAGATCTAATTTTTAAAAATGCTACAGCAGGTTAAAAAGTGCTGAAAATAGATATTTTGGTTTTCCCTGCTCAAACTTTAAAACAGTATAGCATACAACTGAGGTATTCTGACAGGCTTGTGTATGAAGAACTTACTACTAATTACAAAGCTCTATTTATCCCACTGATAGGCCCAGAAGCCTTGCAAAGGATTAGGCCTGACAAGGCCTTTTGTAGATGGAACATTTCAGACAGCTTGCTGAATTCTACAGGAAGAACCACACAAGCTCTTTAGGGACACTAGAACTCTTTGGGGATGGTGAGAGTTGTAGTCCAACAACATCTGGCAATCTTAAGTTTGAAAAGCCCTGTGGTAATGCTCAGATGCTTTATAAGGCAGTACAGCACTAGACACTGTAGGGCATCTTTTACTGCTTTAAATTCAACATTATATGCTACAACTGCTTTAGAAGTATACAATAAAACAGCTTACAGTTTGCAAGTATGCCTCCTGTACCACAAACTCCAGACTCTGTCAGTTTACCAGAGAATGGTCAGTTTGTTTGAACTCTACCTTAACCCATAAATAATTTGGGTTCTCTTTCTTAAACTTCTTAGTGTTGTTAATGTATTGCACCATCTCAGGAAGGAAACAGCATGGTATGGTCAGAATGCTGGACTAGGACTGTGGAGACCTGAGTTCAAATCCCCATTCAGCCATGAGACTTGCTGGGTGACTCTGGGCCAGTCACTTCTCTCTCAGCCTGACCTACTTCACAGGGTTGTTGTGAGGAGAAACCGAAATATGTAGTACACCGCTCTGGGCTCCTTGGAGGAAGAGCGAGATATAAAACGTTAAATAAATAAATAAGAAATTCAGTGGTAATAATCTGCATCCAATTTTCAGATCTCTTTTTAATAGCAATCATGAAAAGCTGTGCATTGCACATGGAACTAGAGCAAGCAAGCAAGCTGTTTCTTACATAGGCTTCATATCTGCAATTTCAATTCTGCTAACACTATTCATTGCCATATTTCTGTGTGGCAAAAATGTGTCATTCACTCACATGCAAACTAGTAACATGGTCAATTATTTCCTGTGTTCTGTTGCATTCTAGATGAAACAAGAGCCAAGATGAAAATGAGTCTCTGTATATATGAGTAGATTTCATTCTCATGCCCTCAGCTCTTGCCTGTGGGCTTCCCAGAAGCATCTGGTGGGCCACTGTGTGAAAGAGGATGCTGGACTAGATGAGCTTTGGGCCTGACCAAGCAGAGCTGTTCTTATGAGTGACTCCACTACCTTCTATGGGAAAGTAATGAGTCAGCTAAGTTGGGTGATGCACAAACAATGCAGAATACCCTACATCTTTATCAGACATAAAATATGATGCAGTTCATACTTGAACAATCAACAGTATTACATTGGGGAGGAGATTATAGTATTAGCAATCCAATGATAAACATTCTTTTCACAAACCATGGAAATTTAATGGTTTTTAAAAAAAACCTGCTGGTTTACAGCCAATTAAGGCCATCTCATTTTGGCTCAAACTCAACAAAGCTGGAAAATTGGAACCTAAGGCTGATGCCTTAACAGGCGTGCCATGTGATCAGGAATGCTGGGAAATGTCAAATTGTCCTTTCTTACAACCTGTCCTCCATGCACCCACATTGTTCCTTGGTCTTTTAAGGCCCAAATCATAAAGGGGAGGATAGAGTGTCTGACACTAGCAAAGACGCCCCATGTGGTCCTGGGTCCTGTACTGCCTTATGAAGCACCTGAGCCTTACTGTATTGCTAGAGGAATTCTCCTGTTAGTAGACCCATGCCTATTTGTTTTACATCATAAGCTTTCACTAGGCCTTCAACAGTTGAAAGGAGGCCCTCTTCTTGCACCCTTCATCATTCTTATCCTGCATCAGCAGCACAAAGGTGCTATAGACACCCCAGTAAGGGTGATAGCACCATTCCAAGCTCAAGGTGAAGACTTTGTGGCATCTTTTCACCAATGGCTTCTTTCTCTACAAGAGACCATAGACTATTGAAGATGCTGAAGTGTAGACTATTTCAATAGACTATTGAAGGCTAGTGTTTTTTTTTTTAAGAGTCCACGGTCTCATAAACTAAGGGGTCTCAACAGGAATCCATGGCATAGACTATAGATAGTGCTAGAGCAGGGCTACTCAACTTTGGCCCTTCTGCAGATGTTGGCCTACAATTCCCATAATCCCTGGTTATTGGCCACTGGCTGGGGATTATGGGAGTTGTAGTTCAAAAACAGTAGGAGAACCTAAGTGGAAAAGACCTGTGCTAGAGTCACTAGCATATTCTATAATCCATAGTGCCTTCTGATTCAGTTTTTAAAGGTTCACCTGAAGCAGAGTACCAGAGAATGCAGTGGTGGGTGAAGGGGGTCACACAATGCCCCAGGAACTAATGCTTGCTCTAACACCCGAAGGGATTGACCACATCACCTAAGGCTTTACGTTCCCCTGCTGAATGACATAACAGTTGAAGTTTGCATCTGGGACTGCAACATAATGGGACTTGCTCTAGCAATACAGTAAAGCTCAGATGCTTCATAAGGCACTACAGGACCAGGACAACAGAGGGTATTTATGCTGGTCTAGGCACTCCATCCTTCCCACCTTGATTTGGGCCTTAAAGACCAAGAAAAAGTATGGAGGACAGTCTGTAAGCAAGCACAATTTGTGACATGGCACATCTGTTAAGGCATCAGCCTTGGGTTCCAATTTCCTGATTTTGTGGTGCTTGAGCCAGATTGAGACAGCCTTAAACCTGGTTGTAAACAGGTTAAAAATCAAAATTAAAAATAACTGGCATAATCTAGCCAATTTCCATTCCTGTTGGCTAGCAGAATTCCATATACAATGAATGTTTATATACCACTTTTCAACAAAAGTTCCTAAAGCAGTTTATGTGGAATTATCTGATAGTTGCTATACAGGATCATCTTTTCTAAAGAGAATTCACTTTTTTCTGACAATTTCTATAAGCAAATAACTGCATGTATGTTTAGAGACAAATCTAGAGATATCATCTGATATGGAGTACCGTGCCTTGATTCCAGATGCTAAGGATATTGTGTTTTAATATCACAGGAATAAATGAGATTAAATTAAAACAGATTATATTAAATATTTTTATTCAGGAGGCAATATACACTTAGCAAATATTTTGTAAACGGGTTATGCCACTCTGGCTTGAAACATGAAACTATAAAAATGTGAAAAAGGCTCCTGTACACAGTTTTACTGGAATGTAGTTAACATTTTTGCATTTAAATGTAAAACATGCAGTTTATAATTAATGACAATGTGGTTCTCTGTAAAACAAAAGAGCAACTGCAACAAATGTCAAACTAACACGTGATAAATGAACTGCAGGTTGACATTACTGTAAAAAAAAAAGTTGATGTACTCAAATGGCCAAATCACAGTTATTGCATGCAGCTCAGCACAGAAAGTTGGCATCATCTGCTCTAAGAGGCATCCTCTAGTGGATGTTACAACTACTGTTTATTCCTTTTAATCTAAAGTGTAAAAACAGTGCATTTGTGCTAACGCTGCAAAAAATATATTCCCATATTTGAGCTTTTTAAAAGGTAGTATGTGAAGCCAAAATAATTTCCAACAATATTATCTAAGTAACTTCAAAGAATATTTACAATAAATCAGTCATATCACCTTTTATTCCATGAACAAACAAGTAACTTCACAGTTTTTTCTCAAATTAGGAAAAAACTTACAAGATTAAGAGGGACTGGGCTGGAAAATGGAAGTGGGCGGCTAAATAATTGAGTTCAGTCTTTATTTTAGTTTAAGACTCAACAACCTGCATGCTGGTAGACAAACCAAAATGCCCATGTTCTGTAGTCAGGAACTGTCAATACTAGCTGGAAATAAGTTAGTCCTTTCGTACTCTTCTTTTGCGCACTGATTTTGTTGGCCCGTCACCGGAACCTGTGCTTTCATCTGCTTCTTTCATCTGAGGAAAAAGGTTTACTCAAAGCAGGTTTTCAAAACACAATATGATTATGTTCTTCACTGAAATTGTGTCTAAATGTTCAGTTTTTTCTCCCCTTCTTTAGCCTTGATGCTTTTGTCATGTTAACTTGAAACCCATTACTTTGTATTTATGAGTAAGGTTTCGTGTCAAAAATTACAGACTTGTATTAATGGGCTCCCGCTATCAGTTAGGTAAGGATATTCCCTGATTTGGGGAGACGTCTTCTACTTAAGTAGAACTGTGATATTGAACAGACTGTATCGACTGCATTGAACATTAACTTTGTACTCTAATGCTGAAATCTGGTCAAGTACTCTAATAAAGATATTGATTGATTGATTTATATTAATCCTAACCTTCCATTTTTGAATGAAGATTATCCATCCATCTGAATACAAATGAATGAGAGAATAAAGAGGCAGTTGAAAGCTGGCATGCTCTAGTCTCAACCCAACAGTTTTCAAACTCTCTACATGGAACACTTTCCACACTGGCCTGGTTCAAACATCACACAAAACCATGTATTAAATACGATGATTGCAAGCCTTCGGCTAGTGTGCTCCCTGTTTTCCTTCCATGTGAAGAGAGAGTACTTTTTAAAACTTCTGTAAGAAGCCAGGGTGCATCATTAAAATCAAATTGAAAAGTCTCAGGTTGTTATAAAAACAGGTTGCTCACCTGCAACTGATGATCTGGTAGTGATCCGTTGATATCCATTAGCAATAGCAATAGCACTTACATTTATATACCGCTCTATAGCCGGAGCTCTCTAAGCGGTTTACAATGATTTAGCATATTGCCCCCAACATTCTGGGTACTCATTTTACTGACCTTGGAAGGATGGAAGGCTGAGTCAACCTTGTGGGTTGGATGGAAGGATGGAAGGCTGAGTCAACCTGTGCAGAAGCCTCTCAGTGTCGAGTTGTACAGCTCCTTTTCAGCACCTGCGCCCCACCCCACGAGGTTATTTAAGGTGGGAGGAAGTGCAGGCACCTCAGTTCCTTAGAGACCGCCAAAGCAGTTGAATAAACAGGTAAGTTCTACTATAGCGAGGTAAGTACTACTGTGGAGGGGAGGTTCGGGAGGGTCTAATGGATATCAACGGATCACTACCAGATCATCAGATACAGGTTAGCAACCTGTTTATCTGGGTCATGATCCACTGAATCCATTAGAATGGGTGTTTAGTTAGCTCCATAAGGAGGAGGGAGCAGTAGAGTTATTGCAAAACCCTTTTGAGGACACCTCTCCCAAAATTCACCTCCACAGCAGACTGCAAGTCTATAGCGAAGTGCCTTACAAATGGTTGTTCAGAAGACCATGTAGCGGCCTTGCAGATGTCTTGAAACGATATGCCAGACAGGTGAGCAGCCGAAGCACCATAAGCTCTCGTGGAATGCACCCTGATGGTTTTTGGCAGCTGAACTTCTTGTAAAGAGTATGCCAGCAGGATGGCTTCGACAATCCAGTGTGAAAGCCTCTGCCTAGACAATGCCTGTCCTATCTTCACTCCCTTATAGGCGGCGAATAGTCTTTTTGAGGAGCGGAAGGGTTTAGTCTTTGAAAGGTAATAGAGAAGCGCTCTGCATACATCCAAGGAGTGCAGGTGCAGGCTTTTCCAATGGCGTAGTCGGTGACTTAAAGAAGGTAGGAAGCACCATGTCTTGATTGATGTGGAAGTCCGTCACAATTTTAGGCAAAAGGGTGATATCCGGCTGGAGGAGAACTTTATCTGGGTAGAACTGGGCATAAGGGACATCCATTCGAAGGGCCGTGAGTTCACTGACCCTGCGAGCAGTGGTGATAGCCATTAAAAAAGCTGTTTTCAGAGATGCCAGCTTCACCATTGCGGAATGCATGGGTTCGAATAGCGGTTCAGTTAGTGCAGAGAGGACCAGCGAGAAGCTCCACTGTTCCAGAGGTTTTTGGATGGGAGGATACAAATTGATGAGGCCTTTCAGGAAGCTCTTGCATTAGCGATGGGAGAATACTGTTTTTCCATCCCATCCTGGGTGGCAAGAAGAAAGTGCAGCCAGGAAGACCTTTATCAAGACATTTGATAGCTTTCCCGATTTTAGAGTGGTCAAATGAAGCAGGACCTCACGGACGGAGACCTCCTTAGGGAGAGAAGCAAGAAGCTAGAGGCCATGGCAAGAAGCATAGATAGCAAACCTCTTCCATTTGTTAGCATAGTTTTTTCTTGTAGATGGCTTATGCTGATTTAGCATGATTCGCTTCAGCAGTCGATCTTCCACGGTGTCAGTTGTACAGTGAGCACTTCCGGATGTAGAAGGCGGCTGTCTTCCTGAATCAGGAGGTCGGGACGGTTCGGGAGTCTATGATAAGTCGCAGCTAGTTTGAGTAGATGTGGAAACCATGCTTGGTGGGGCCACCAAGGTGTGACCAGGATGCACTTCACATGGCCTGCTAGTAGACGCGCCACAACTCTGCTCACAAGAGGCAAAGGGGGGGGGGGACATGCAAGTCCACAGTTCCGACCACTCCATCTGGAAAGCATCTCCCAAAGACTGTGGTTCATGGCCTGCCCTCGAGCAGAACAGCCTGCACTTTGTGTTCTGTGCTGTAGCAAATAAGTCGACCTCCGGGTGACCTCAGAGCAGGAATATTTTGTGCAGGTATGTATCGTTCAGTTCCCACTCGTGTCGGGTTCCCATCGAGAATGAACGACTGAGGCCATCCGCCAGAATGTTGTCTGTGCCCTTGATGTGGATGGCTATTGAGTGATGCTGTTCTTGATACACTAATGCCAAATCTGAATGCCCAGCGCACACAGTGACCTGGAGACTGTCCCGCCCTGCCTGTTCAGGTAGGCGATGGCAGTAGTGTTGTCTAAGTGGAGTTGTACTACCCTCCCTCTTAGCATCGGTAGGAAGGCTTTCATGGCTTGGTAAGCTGCCAGTAACTCTAAGAAGTTTATGTGGAACTGGCGTTGGGAGCGGGTCCAGAGGCCCTGTGCCAATGTGGGATTGCAATGGCCAACCCAACCCTGGAGCGAAGCATCCGTCGTGACCCACACTGACGGGGCCTGTGCTTGAAAGGGCACCCCTCTGAGTAAGTTGGGACTTCCCGTCCACCAAGAGAGGGATTGTAGGATTGGTAGAGGTAGATGTAGTCGTTTTGTTGGGCTGTCTCTGTTTATGCAAGAGGAATGCAGGAACCATAGCTCAAGCTTTCGCATTTTCAACTGGGTGTATCGTACAGTTGACTTGCAGGAGGCCATCAGGCCTAGCAGGTGTTTCTGACGCGCTGTTTGCAATGGATTGTGTTGAAACTCCCAAACCATTAGTGCTATGGTCTGGTAACGTTCCTCTGGCAAGAATGCTCTCCCTGCATCTGCATCTAGTACTGCCCCAATGTAAGATATGGTGCATACTGGAGTCAGGTGAGACTTCTTTCAGTTGATTTGTATTCCTAGGTCTCAGAGAAGGTCCAGCATGTACTGAATCTGTAGAAGCAACTCTTTTTTGTCTCTGGATGTCAGCAGCCAGTCGTCCAAGCAGGGGAAGAGCTTCAGGCCTTTTGTCCTTAAGTGAGCCACTGCGACCGCCATGCATTTTGTAAATACACTTGGGGCAGTGCAGAGACCGAACGGGAGGACTTGATATTGATATATTGATGTTCCTATGGTGAACCTCAGGTACTTTTGGTGGGACAGTCGAATCCCTATATGAAGGTAGGCATCCTTTAAGTCTAACATTACAAGCCACCACTCTCGATGTAGCAGCGGTAGGATGTCCTGCAATGTCGTCAGCTGATACCTTTTCACTTGAACGAACTTGTTGAGATGTCTGAGGTCCATGATTGGTCGTATCCCACCATCTCTTTTCGGGATCTGGAAATAACGGAAGTAAAACCCCTCCCGCCGATTTGCCCATCGCACCGGGACTATCGCCTTCTTGCGCAGGAGTTCCTTCACTTCTAGTAGCAAGGCAGGTGGCGACCTCATAAAGATAAGGCCCCTGAATAGCGGGCATGTCTTGAACTCTATCGCGTAGCCTGATGCGACAATCTTTAGGACCCAGCGGTCTGATGTTATGTGGCACCATGCTTGTGCATGACTTGCTAATCTGATGTTGTTGGCTAGTTGTACCGACTGGTTGATGGTATAGGTCGGGTGGTCGACCTCCTGGATGTTTTGGGAGGGAGAACAAAGGTGATGCAGTGATAGATGTGGATGGTGTGATGGGCTGTCCTGTATCTCAGGGTCACTGTTTGGTGCCCTCACTTGTTTCCCACGTTGTGTAGGGGTATACCTACCTTTTTGTTGCCCAGGGCGTTTAATGAAAGGTTGATAACTCTTACGGAAGTCCCGGCGTTCCTGTGGTCTGTAGGACGTATGGGGACAGTAGTAAGATCTTTGCTTGTTAGAGTACGAAGTTGAAGTTGAAGAAGTGAATGTTTTGGCTGTGAATTTTGATTTCTTCATTTTTTCCATAGTTGCGTCCGCTTCCTCTGAGAAAAGGCCTTTCCCAAAAGGAAGAACTTCTATCTTATTTTTCACATCCTGTTGCAGGGCTGCTCATCGCAGCCAAGCATGACAATGGAGAATAATTGCAGTGGTGATAGATCTAGATTCTGATTCTGTTAAGTGTTTAGCCATGCTCAATTGCTGACACGTGAGATCCCCTGCTTTTTGTCAAGTTTTACAAAAGCGAACTTTAAGTTCTTCTGGAGACAATGAGTCAATGTCCTTCTCGAGATTCTCCCAAATGCAGTAGCTGTATTTGGCCATGCAGGCCAAGTAATTAGCCACCTTGATGGAGAGGCAAGAGGTGGAGTATAATTTTCTCCCCATAACATCTAACTTTCTGCCCTCCTTATCCGCCAGAGTGGTATGCCGGTGACCTGATCTGGATGTGGTCGCACAGTCAATGACCAGTGAGTTTGGGACAGGGTGCTTGAATAAGTAGGTGTTATCCTGTTCCTGAATTCTGTAAAGATCTTCTAACCTCTTAGACATTGGCATGGACGTGTGTGGGACCTGCCAAGTGCACTGAGCGGCATTTGAGATGATGGGCAGCAGAGACAGAGCTACCGGTTGTGCTGACTGGGACCTGGCCATGAAACTCTAGACTGGATCATCAATGGTCTTGACTTGTGAGAATAAATCTAATCCCAAAGCGGTTGCCATTTGCTTCACATGAGCGGTACGCTTTTAATTCCTCCGTTGGTGATACGTGGGCGGGTGTGGCCATATCCGGCGAGGGGTCAGCCTCTACCGTTTCCGTGTCGGACTCAAAGTCGGAGGAGCCATGGTGGCTGTCATCTGACGGAAGTTTGGAAGGAGAGTGGTGTGAAGGCCCACCACCTGGTGACTCTATTGGCCGGGGGGTGGGTAGGCAAGGGCAGGTCCTCTATTTGGACCGCTATGATAGTGACATGCTGAGTAGTTTGTGTCGCTTTCGTAGACATATTCGTCATGGTTTGGGTTGAGGCATTGGAGAGCACCGGTTTCGGGGAAAGAGGGGCTCTCCCTAAAGAGAGTGGACGGAGTGGTAGAGTGGTGGTAACTGGAGGCACAGTGGTCGAAGACGTGGCTCATTGCCAAACTCGATCCTCATTGTAGTTATAGGCCAGTCCTGGTGAAGACGCACCAGGAAATGCTATCTCTTTAGATGGGGATGTTTTGTGACTGAAACCACATGTGTGCCACAGCGTTGAGGTGGAGAGTTGTGCAGCGTTCAGTAATTGTGGATTGGATTGGGGGGGCTCATCCTCTGAGCGCGGAAAGCCCTGGAATGTAGAAGGAGCGTTAGCTGCCGAGTCCAACATTGTAAGAAGAGAATGTGTTGTCCCCGGATCCAAAGCCGTCCCCTCCATATCCGAAAAGTCGGCCTCTTCAACTGCAAATGTCAGGGGAGCTCGGAATTGAGGTGTAACAGCTGTAATGTTCATTGGCGTATTCAACGAATCGAATAGAATTTCTTTATTACGGCCATAGGCCAGCAAGAAAAAACAGAATTAATAATTGGTGATACATCAGAGCTAAACAAACTGCTGTCAGAGGCTAAAAAGCAAAACTTAGCAATGTTATAAGGGGTCTGATACCTTCAGTCTGCTAGGAACAATGTTACATTAAAGTCATCAGAGTGACCCAAACATTCCAGTAAAAAGGGGCAAAGTTAAATTGTGTTACATATCGGGATAAAATCTGCAGTATAAAAGCATGTATGATTGATTCAATTTCTTCCATGTCACAAGGACACAGATGGTATATAATGGGGATTTTACTATATCAGTCCTTAATACATCGTATTCAACATCGAAGGCTGTGCTCCATGTCCCGATGTCGAAGGGGATCGTATCGGGGTTGGTGGCGGTTGTAAATCTCGCAAAGATGGTATCGGCAGTGTCGGCATCAGAGTGGAAGGCATCCCTTCTGGAAGTTGAATTGAGGTTGGTGCCTTCATCGACATCGATACCGACATGATGGCAGGGCTTGATGCCGAGGTCTCTCTCAGTGTTGATCCCGGCTTCAGTGTTGACAGCCCAACTTGTGCTGCTGCCGATGTCGAGGGTTCAGTCTGTTGAGCCGCTGTTGGTGCCGATGGAGTGGTCGACGTCGAGGGTTTCGATATCGACACAAAGACCACTTCCTGAGCTGATTTTGGCGATGGAGTCGAGCTCGATGTTGATAGCTTCCATGTTTTCGCAGTGGGCTCAGCTGCAGCCGCCATTTTATCCCTCGAACTCTTTGAGGACTTCGGGTCTTTATGGTGGGCAACGGGGTTTTAGACTGGGCGGAAGCCAGGGCCCCCGAGCCATGCGCCTGAGGAGATTTTCTTCCCTCAGCAGAAGGTGCAGCCAAAACATCATCATAGATCGCGGCCCTCAAACGAAATTCTGTTTCTCCTCGTTTGTTTAGAAAATGATTGGCAAATCTTACATGAGAAGGTAACATGAGCTTCAACCAAACAGAGCAAACACAAATTATGCGCATCTTGTGAGGGCAATTTTGCTTTGCATTTCTCACAGCATTTGAAGGTCTTTTTACCCTTTTGGGTATTCATAGTTACTCACGAAGACGTAGTCGTTATCAGTCTGAAGTCAAAGCCAGTAGCCGTTCAATCAGTTCGTCAAACAAATACTTTTTTGAGTAGACAGCAATCGTTAAGCAGTCCAGGTTCTAAAGCCAGAAGTCAGTCCGATCAGGTGGTATTTTTATTTATTTTTATTTATTTAATTTATATACCGCCCTTCCAAAATGGCTCAGGGCAATTTACAGTTAAAACAAACCACTAAAAACAGTAAAGAGCTAAAACAAATTAAAAACAATATAACAATTTTAAAACATTTAAAAACAACAATTAAACCATTACAGTAATTAAAACCCCCGAAATCAGGTTTTAAATTTTAAAATAAACCAGATTTTAAAACCCCCAAAATTTAGGATACTGAGTAAGCTTGGGTGAAGAGATGGGTTTTCATGTGTTTTTTGAAAATTACCAGAGATGGGGAAGATCGTATCTCAGCAGGGAGCGCATTCCACAATCTCGGGGCAGCGACCAAGAAGGCCCGTCTCTGTGTAGCCACCAAACGAGTTGGTGGTAACTGGAGACGGATCTCCTCAGATGACCTCAATGGGCGGTGGGGCTTGTAATGAAGAAGACGCTCTCTTAGATACCCAGGGCCTAAACCAAAGCCGTTTAGGGCTATGTAAGTTATAACTAGCACTTTGTATTTCATCCGGAAACCTATTGGCAGCCAGTGTAACTCCATCAGTAAAGGAGTAACATGGTCTCTCCAAGATGACCCAGAGACCAACCTGGCAGCCGCATCCTGAACCAACTGAAGTTTCCGGACTACATACAAAGGCAGCCCCATGTAGAGCACATTACAAAAGTCCAGTCTGGAGATTACCAACAGATGTACCACAGTTTTGAGATCATTGATCTTGAGAAATGGGCGCAGCTGGCGTATCAGCCGGAGCTGATAGAAAGCACCCCTGGCCACCGCCTCAACCTGAGGAACCAGGGAGAGGTGTGAATCCAGAAGTACTCCCAGACCATGAATATTCTGCGGTATAACAGAATCGTCACACAGAGAATCCTTTCCAAAAGCCAGTCCAAGGTCAGAGCCGGAGAATACAAGAATATTAGTAGAACTTTTGAAGAGATTAAAGAACCAGAATGAAGGAGCCGTAGAAACCGAGTGAACCGATCTCCACGGCGGTCGCAAAGGAACTGAGGTGCCTACACTTCCTCCCGCCTTAAATAACCATGTGGTCACGTGAGGCGGGGCACAGGCGCCGAAAAGGAGTTGTACAACTCGACACCGAGAGGCTTCCGCACAGGCACAGAACCCATTCTAATAGATTCAACGGATCACGACCCAGATCCATAGTTTGTGATCAAGCCAGGATATGAAAGAGAATGAAATTGAATTCAATCTCATTTCATACCCTTGTTTGTTTGCAAATCATACTTAGTACAAGCTGGGATTTGCCAGGTTTGGACATCACAAGAATTCTCTGTATATTCTAAAACAACAGAAATAGAGATCTTCCTTCCCCCACATGCAAGGGGAAGTGGGGAGCCTCACTGTTTAATCATTGTCTGCCAAGGAGCTGGTGCACGTCTGCCACAGAATGCCTACACACTGCAGAGATTTGAGAGCACACATGCCGTTCCTTCTGAGGTTGGCTAGGGATGTTGTGCTTCACTGTTGCCTCACATGGACTAATAACTAGGGATGCTCATAGGGATTCAATGAGGTAAAATTATTATACACCAAAGTATCCAAACACTTGAAGAATAGTGACCACACATTAACTCCACTTCTACAAGGGCTAGAGCTTAGCTTTGTGTGTGTGCGCGCGCTTTAAAAAAAATTAAAGCTGGGGATCCACGTTAGGGTTAGGATAGGGAGACATCGAATCCCCAATATTTCCGATGGTAGAAATATACAAAATTAAAAACAAAACAAAATCATTAAAAAGCAATCAAGTGCCCCACTGCCTTCAAATTTGGGTGGTAGGTGGCATCCATGGGGACCGACTCACTACCCAAATCTGGTGCCCCTAGAACCTTTATAAGTGGTCCAAATTGAATCAAATCAAATCGGATTGGGTGATTCAGGGTGGACAGATTCAGATTCAAGACAAATCAGGGGTGAATCAGTTTGTGCACAAATCAAATTGAAAATAAAATAGATTCGTGCACATCCCTACTAAGAACAAGCCCTAATACATATCCCACCTCTCCTTGCAGTTTATTTAAAGGGAAAACTGGCCAAATGTCTCATGGAAGTTTGTCTAGCATTTGAAATTGGCCCCAATGCATCCAAGGAATAATAGAGTTCCCTAACAAACAGTTTGAAACCTAACACAATGTTATATATAGCTGAACCAGCTATAACAAGTAAAAGGACAACAGAATGGTGGCCTCTGAGGAAGAGCAATAGCAAACAGCTTTCATCAAAATTGCTAGAACCTTACAATTACACATTCCAAGAACAAAATTTAGGCTGGTCTAATATAAAGGCAAGTATCTAGCTTCAAGCACAGTAGTGACAGGTACTAATCTCACATCAACAGAAATTTAATACCGGAAGCACCAAGATACACTTTTTAAATTAGTAGTGTGGGAAAGTTGTCATGATGCCCCTTGTTCTACAAGACTGGAACATATACATTTCAACTGGATCAGTTTTATGGACATCTGATTCTAGGAAACCTTACCTCATCTTCTGAGCCAGATTTATTTGATTTATTGCCCTCTTCTTCCTGACTTCCGTCAGCAGTTTCATTTCCTTCTTCATAATCTTCATCTTCACGTTCACCACCTTCTAAGACACAAGCCAGTCATCAGTAGGTTTGGCTAAATAAAGGCTACACCAAGCTGTAGGTGAGCAAGCAACAAATCCAGGATTACTTGTTGAGAGTGGCAGTGGGAGTCTGTGAAGGAGCCAGCTAATGGCGCAGCGGGGAAACGACTTGACTACCAAGCCAGAGATTGCCAGTTTGAATCCCCACTGTTAAGTTTCCCTGACTATGGGAAACACCTATATTGGGCAGCAGCAATATAGGACAATGCTGAAAGGCATCATCTCAAACTGCGTGGGAGGAGGCAATGGTAAACCCCTCCTGTATTCTACCAAAGACAACCAGAGGGCTCTGTGGTCTCCAGGAGTCGAAATCGACTCAACAGCACACTTTACCTTTACTGAATGTGGACAGAGAGAGATCCGGGAAGTTACAGGCCGGTTAGCTTAACGTCTGGTTCCAGACGTTAAATTGATGGAAAGCATCCTCAAGGATAAAATTATAAAGCACATAGAAGAACAGGCCCTGCTGGGAGTGAACCAGCATGGCTTCCGCAAAGGTAAATCTTGCCTCACAATACTTTTGGAGTTCTTTGAGAGTGTCAACAAGTGTGTGGACCAAGGTGATCCTGTTGACATAGTATACCTGGACTTCCAAAAAGCTTTTGACAAAGTTCCTCATCAAAGACTCCTGAGGAAACTTAACAGTAATGGGATAAGGGGACAAGTACATGTGTGGATTGCTAACTGGTTGAAAGACAGGAAACAGAGGATAGGTATAAATAGAGAGTTTTCACAATGGAGGGAAGTAAGAAGTGGGGTCCCCCAGGGATGTGTACTGGGACTGGTGCTCTTTAATTGATTCATAAATGATCTAGAAGTAGGGGTAAGAAGCGAGGTGGCCAAATTTGCAGATGATGCCAAACTCTTTTGGGTAGTGAAATCCAAAACGGATTGTGAGGAGCTCCTAAAGGATCTGTCCAAACTGGGGGAGTGGGCAACAAAGTGGCAAATGCGGTTCAATGTTGGCAAGTGTAAAGTGATGCACATTGGGACAAAGAACCCCAAATTCAAGTATATGCTGATGGGATCAGAGCTGTCTGTGACTGACGAGAAGAGGGATCTTGGGGTTGTGGTGGACAGCTCATTGAAAGTGTCAACTCAATTTGTGGCAGCTATGAAAAAGGCCAATTCCATCCTAAGGATCATTAGGAAGGGGACTGAAAATAAAACGGCTATTATAAGGCCCTTATACAAACTATGGTGCGGCCACACCTGGAGTAATGCGTACAATTCTGGTCACCACATCGAAAAAAGGACATTGTAGAACTGGAAAAGGTGCAGAAGAGGGCAGCCAAGATGATCAGGGGCCTAGAGCACCTTTCTTATGAGGCAAGGCTACAACACCTGGGGCTATTTAGTTTAGAAGAAAGACTACAGGGAGACATGATAGAGGTCTATAAAATCATGCATGGAGTGGAGAAAGTGGATAGAAATTCTTCTCCCTCTCTCATAACGTAAGAACCAGGGGTTATCCCATGAAATTGATTGCCGGGAAATCTAGGACCAACAATTGGAACGACAGGTTGCTTACCTGTAACTTGGGTTCTTTCTAGTGGTCATCTGTGCTCTTACACAAATGGGCTTTGCGCCTGCACAGAGACCTTGTCGGATTTTCCCAAGCTAGATACCAGACTTTTGGCAGTAACCCCGACCCCTCGGTATATAGGTGGCTGCGCGGGCTTCCCTCTCCAGTCTTCTGAGTCTGCAATTCTGAAAGAGACTAGCAGAAAAGACATAAGAAGGGAGGATGGATGTAAGAGCACAGATGACCACTAGAAGAACCCAAGTTATAGGTAAGCAACCTGTTGTTCTTCGACGTGGTCTCTGTGCTTTACACAAATGGGCGCATAGCAAGCTGCACCCGTGCCGTGTTCACCTGTAGGCGGGATCAGGGAAAGATGGATTGTAACACTGCCCTGCCGAATGCTGTCTTTTCTGGCTTGGATGTCTAGGGCGTAGTGTTGAATGAACGAGTGCTTCGAAGCCCACGTAGGCGCTTGACAGATGACCTCCAAAGGGATGGACCTGTCGAAAGCCATAGAAGCTGCAAACGCCCTCATCGAGTGCGCTCGTATCGAGGATGGAGGAGGTTTCTTTGAAATCTGGTATGCAAGGGAGATGGTGCGAACCACCCACCTAGAGATAGTTCGGGATGGAGGAGTGGATGCAAATTCTATGGCGTATCCTATTCTGATAATGGTTAGAACACAAGAGTCTGGTGATGCTCTCCCAGGCGGAAATGTAAGGGGAGAGTCTGGTTCCCCATAGTGGGGGAGGGAGCGTGTCATTGTTGCTTGGATGTGGATTGCAAAGCTCTAGGGTGCTTGGTATTGTTTCGAGGTGACGATCTGGGATCGCTTTCGGTATGGCTGGAATCTGGGAGAACGAAACGATTTGTCCTGGAACTGTTGAGCTCTGGAAAGCTATTGTTGATGCTGTTGCCATTTTTGAGATCTATAGGGTCAAGAGGAGGATTGCTGAAACCCCATAGAACACGCTGTATTGCAGAGTTTTTGAACTTTCTGAAGAGTATCATCCGTTTTCTCTCCAAATACGGAAGAACCACAGAATGGAAGGTCTTCTATTCTGGACCTGGCATCAGGGGTGAAACCTGAAGAGCGGAGCCAGGCATGCCATCGAATAGCAACAGAAGTTGCCATCACCTTGGCAGCGCCTTCAGTGGCGTGGCGGATAGCATGGAGCTCCTGTTTAGAAACCTGTGTGGCCTCACAGAAGAACACCCGTGCCCGGCCTTGTTGCTCTTCTGGCAGGTGATCAAGAAAGGGGGGCAATACGGTCGCACAGAAAAGATTGGTACCCGGCATAGTAGGCTTGATAATTAGTAATTCTTGTTAAAAGGGAGGAAATGGAATGTAGATGCCTTCCAAAGGTGTCTAGTTTCTTGCCCTCTTTGTCAGGGGGAGAAGAGGAAGTATATCCGTGGAACTTGGATAAGGCGGATTCCACCACTATGGAGTTAGTGGAAGGGTGCTGTTTAAGGAAGGAGTCATCCTGATCCGCCAAGGCATGGATCTTGTAGAAGGTGTCAAGTTTCTTAGAGGTCTGAGGGAGGGAAGATGGTTTTTGCCAGGATGCCTTGGCAACCTTCAGAATCAAAGGGTTCAGGAGAAGAGATACTGATGCTCAGGCATCCTCCTCAATTAGTTGAAAAAGAGGATCTGAGTCTGCTTTATCCTCTTGGGAAAATTGAACCCCCAAGGAAGATTCCATTCTAGAGATGAAATCTGCATATATTTTGAATTCTTCTGAAGGCAAGCTGGGTCTGGGTTCCAGAATAAGCGTTGGTGGGGACGAACCCAATGAGATGCGATCTGAAATCGAGGAGTTTGGACCCTCATCATCTGAAGAGGAGTCAGAAGAGTCTCTAGAAATCGGAAAAGGGGGGGTGTGCAACTTGGGTCTGGCAGAAGCAGGTCTTGCATTCGGGGTAACGATGGCAGTTGCCATCTGAATAGGGTAATTTCTAGGCGGAACCCAGGGAGGTAGAAGAGACGTGGTACGAGGTGGTACCGGAGGTGGAAATGTGGATGATCCTGAGCGAGGTTTTGGTATCAACGACATCAATGCCAAAAGAAGGGGAGAAGTGGGTCTGTACTGCACCACTTTGACAGCACTCGCTGTCTGATGCTGGTAGGACATCTCGGTCAACGTAGTAATAGTCCAACTCTTGCTTCAACTGTCTCGCGTAGCGCTCATCCAGAGCCGCTTTGAGTTCCCGACTGGTCCACTGTCTGGGTTGTTCTTGTGGAATCTGCTCTGAATCAGATTCCTGTTCGGATTCGTAGACGGGATCGTGAGGGATTGTGAGAGGCATATTGCACATCGGTATCGAGAATAGTCTTGGTTTGAAGGGTACGAGACCGTCACTCGGTATCGTGAGCCGGTCTTCGTCTCTTTTTTTGGAGGGGCTTCCTCACAAACTCGACGGTCCTTCTTTCTCTTTGGCAGTTGGGCTGACTGTGGTTCAATGAACGCTGCCCTTGAAATCGCCACTGCCACAGAGGTTGTTGGTACCAACGTCAAAGCCTGAGCGCCAGGATGGACAGGCAAATTCGCCTCAGGTGTGGATACCACGATCCCTAGAGGGGAGGAAATGGGCTATAAGCCCTGGGCTGGAGGAGAGCCATTCGTTGACGATTTTATAGTCGGTTTCGATTTTGTGGAGCCCAAAAATTTTAAGGCCTGTTCCCAGAGCCAAGATCGAAGGCGAGAAGCCCAACTTTTCCGTGCCTGTTTAGTAAACGCCACACAATGGGCACAGGAATCAACTTTGTGGGATTCCCCCAAACAAAATAAGCAAAGTTTGTGGCCGTCGGTAGATGGAATCTTTGCCTTGCAGCGACCACACTGCTTAAAGTTTGTAGTCTTGGCTATAGGCCGAAATCAAGAGAAAGTTGTATAGTGCCAGGCCCGGGGGCCACGGTGCAAAGGAAAGGGGAGGGGTACCGGGGGAAAAGAAAAACGCTAATGGAGGGAGATACTGAAATAAAAGTAGGATAAAAACAGTTTGGGAAAGCTGAGACCTTCTCTAGCTATTCCTAACTATGTCGATTTGTCCGCCGACAAAGAAAGACTGGAGAGGGAAGCCAGCGCAGCCACCTATATACCGAGGGGGCTGGGTTACCGCCAAAAGTCTGGTATCTAGCTTGGGAAGCTCCGACAAGGTCTCTACGCAGGCGCAAAGCCCATTCGTGTAAAGCACATAGACCACGTCAAAGAAGTACTTTTTCACACAATGCATAATCAACTTGTGAATTCTCTGCCACAAGATGTGGTGACAGCCAACAACCTGGCTGGCTTCAAGAGGGGTTTGGATAACTTTATGGAGGAGAGGTCTATCAACAGCTACTAGTCATAGGCCACCTGCAGCCTCAAAGGCAGAATGCCTCTGAATACCAGTTGCGGGGAGTAACAGCAGGAGAGAGGGCATGCCCTCAACTCCTGCCTGTGGCTTCCAGCGGCATCTGGTGGGCCACTGTGCGAAACAGGATGCTGGACTAGATGGGCCTTGGGCCTGATCCAGCAGGGCTGTTCTTATGTTCTTGTTAAATACCAGTTGCAGTGGAGCAACAGCAGGAGAGAGGGAAGCCCTCACCCTCTGCCTGTGGGCTTCTCTGAGGCATGTGGTGGGCCACCGTGTGAAATGGGATGCAGGACTAGGTAGGCCTTGAGCCTGATGCAGCAGGGCTGTTCTTGTGTTCTCCCGAGTTTATGTGGTGCCCCCTCTACTTAACCTCCTTGGCTTGTGCTTGTCAACATTCTCATTTAAACCATGACTTCATCAGCAGAGAGTGCTTTAGTTTTAAGGTATCTAGTCTATGATTGAAATCCTCAGCTTTGCTTTTAGTATAAACATTCAAATCTAACAATAACTCGGAGGGAAGCCAATGGCAACTTCGACACATCTGAACAATACAACTGGAAGAAAACAAGACTACCAAAATTTTCTGTTGTACAGCTCATTCCCCCACTCCCAGATGTTGCTTTGAAGAAGTCCCCAGAGCTTGACTATACACCAGTGTTCTCTCTTAACATGGATTCCCAGATGTTGCTGACAACTCACAGCATCCCCAGCTGCAATAGCCTTTGCTTGAGGATTATGGGAGTTGTAGTCAACAACATCTGGGAATTCCTGTTAAGAGAGAACACTGCTGTACACAATGGAAAGAAAACCACAAATCACTCAAATGTTTGCTAATAATGAGCCAAATTATTAGAAGTACATAAGCAAGCATATGAAAGTCATATCCTCCACAAGATCTGTGTCTGCTGCTCTGGAGATCAGGTTGAAGCCACATTTTCCAACCTTCCAAGGAGCTTGGAAAATGAGTGGAAGTTAAGAAAAGTGCTCTCATTTATCATAAAAATGACTACAGAAGTTCTCCATATCCACAGTTCACGGATATTTGTAAGAAAGTGGAGCCCCAACAAGCAGCAAGTGTGAAGAGAATGCAATGTGTAATTCTAGAATATTTAATATTGCTTTTTCCAGCTTATACTGTATATTATAAACATATTAATCTATCCATAGCTAATTAGAGTGCTAAATGTGTAGTCAAAATCCCTTACCAGCTTCACCAGCATTTTCATTTGGTTTTTCTAGTTCTTCATCCTTTCCTTCTGTCTGTTGTTCTAGTTCTCCTTTTGTAATTGGCTTGACCACATCTGTTTTTTTGTAGTCCACATCTTCATCCATTTTCTAAAATTATAAGGACAACTGTTCAAGAAGCTAAACACAATTTTTAAGACAAATAAGGCATGCTTCCCCCCTTCCCTCCAACTGATTTTTAGACTGAAGAAATTTGTAGATAGCATGATTTGAAAAAAATCTGAAAATAAATCAAGCAAAAGTATTCACTCTACATATAAAATGAGGATATCAGAGGAATCCCTCATGTACCTTGGATGGCCAGCAGAACAATATGCCCAGTCCTACAGGTAGTGCTAAAGTCAAGATGTAAAGAACCCAAAGCCAGGGACGTTCTTCTGCAGCAGTCACCAACTGACTAAACATACCAGGCTAAACAGGATTGGAGGGCGAGGCGGGGGGAGGGAGAAGAAGACAACAAACATTTATCCAGCTTACCAAGTTTTGCTACAAAGTATTCTATTTTAACATGCAGTCTTTTCTGGATATTGTACTAAATGTAGTAGTTTGTATTAACACCTGTAGTGTGCCTTTGAATGACAATAAGGCGCACACACACACACACACACACACACACACACACCCCACAACATGAATTTGAGCAAACATCTCAATTTTAAGGATTCTCTAAATAGTCTGACTTGCCACACACTAAAGAGGCCCCCAACTATACCAGGGGTGCACAACTAGAGCAGTGGTTGGACTACAAGTTCCATCATTCCTAACCACAGTGGCCAAAAGTCAGGGGCGATGGGAATCATAGTCAACAGCTAGAAGGCTCAAGTTGTGCAGCCCTGATCTACACAAACCCTTTTAATAATCAAACTAAAACAACTACCATTACAAAGCGTTAGCTGATTAGGTGCCCTGCTCCTGGAGTATATGGACAAGGAGAGGAAGAGAGGTTTTTGGACACAGAGAGCTTTCTAGAAGGATCCATCAGTATGAATAAATTACAGAAAGTGCAGAGACTAGGAAGTATAATAGCAGCAATCTGTTTCAAAAGATTATTGAAAAGACCAGAGGGAGTTATGAAGTATTTTGCATTCAGAATTAAAGAGAAACTAGCTTAACCCACGCAGAGCATCTGCACGCTACTACTTTATTGCCCTGCTCACCTCAGATCTCTTCACCCTCACCTTAACCACACTCCTGCTCCTCCTCCTCCTCCATCCCATTGTTTCCACCCCCTCACCCCTCTTGGTCACTCCTCCATCTCTTTACCCCTCACCTCTCTTGGTTGCAGCTGCAGCGTTGCTGGTACCTGTTAGCCAAGCTGCAGCCCCCTATCCCCAGAGACCTTCCCACCCTCACCCAAGCCCCGCTCCTGCTCCTCCTCATAGGAACAGCAGGGCAGCTTACACAGAGAAATAATAAATATATAAGTACTTAATATAAAATATATATTGAAATAAGTGCTCTTATTTCAAGCTTGGGGACTTCTTGAAACTGCATGTGTTCATGCAAAATACGGGAAATTCTTACCTCATTAGCACTTGCAACCAATTTTTTAAAGCCCCAGCCACCTGCTGCCCATCGATCAGCCACTTCCTTTTCTGAGCAGATAATAAAGTTATCAAAGTAGATATCAGATGTCATAGACCAAAGCTCTAAACCAATAGCACCAACAGGAGTCATCTGAAAAGGATGAGTATCTTCAAAATAATCAGGATTAGGAATTTTTTGAGGACTCCATATCCCCTGTAATAGAAGAAAATTAAAAATATACTGCATGAAATACATTAGGATTAAATATGCCAGCAAGACAAGTTGAATTAGTTATCCTTCATAAGGAGGAAACTATTTTATGTATCACTTCTCTCGCAACCCCCCCTCCAAAAAAAAAACACCCCCCAAAAAAACCACCCTGGAAGATTTTTCAAGTGATATAAGGCACCATCCTGGCTTCCACTCCTACTGGTGATTTCAGCCACTGCCCTATAGTCTGACTGGGTTATAGACTGAATAAGAAGCTTTTAAACTCTCCATCTCCACTTTAAAAAAAAAAAAGAATGTCACAGAATTAGTACACACACCTCCCCAGCAAAAGTAGTAAGAGGAAACAAATGAAAGTTAACACAATTAGTACTTTTGCAAAAGGAACAAGTTCTATTCACTCAGATGTCAGTTTTTTGGGGGGTTTCCTACATTTTATAGCCTGCTCTTCTTCCAAGGAGCCCAGAGCGGCGTACTACATACAAGTTTCTCCTCACAACAACCCTGTGAAGTAGATTAGGCTGAGAGAAAAGTGACTGGCCCAGAGTCACCCAGCAAGTCTCATGGCTGAATGGGGATTTGAACTCGGGTCTCCCTGGTCCTAGAGTTCAGCACTCTAACCACTATACCACGCTTTTGTCAATCCCTCTGCTGCCCCTTCCTCCAAATACTCAGGGACAATTTTTTTAGAGAGCACAGGGGGCTGCAGAGAGAAAGGGTAGAAACCAGTTAAAATCTTTTCCCCCTACCACCATCCCTGCATACACACACACACACACACACACACACACACACACACGAACAGAAAAACAGGTTGCTTACCTGTAACAGATGATCTGGAGGTAATCCGTTGTATTCATAAGGAATGGAGTTCTGTGCCTGCGCAGGGACCTCATGGATCGATTAGCTAGCTCCTCGTGCTGGCCCTAACTGCCAAGCACGTGACCGTGCTTCTATTTTTCCTAGGCAGTTAGGGCATGCTTCAGTCCGTTTCTGGTGGACCGGCAGTTGCCTTCCATGACAAGCATAAATATATCTCATTACCCAGCCTTTCCATTCTTGCGGGGAGGTCGGGCGGGTTTTATGAATACAACGGTTTACCTCCAGATCATCTGTTACAGGTAAGCAACCTTTTATCTGGAATGTAATCCGTTGCATTCATAAGGAATGGGAGACTAGCCAGCTGAGAATCAACCCAGGCGGTGGGTCCATAATTTCTCTAATAATCAAGGTAGGATATGTTTCAGAACTCCACGTCCTAACTCCCCTTCCCTTGTCTGTCTCAAGTCAAGAGCATAGTGTTTAATGAATGGTTGGTCCGACGACCAAGTCGCCGCCTTTCATATCTCTGCCACTGAAATGCCCGCTAAGTTAGCAGCTGAAGAAGCGTATGCCCTTGTAGCATGAGCAGTTATGATCTCTGGCAGGGTTCTCCCCTGCCCTGTATATGCCAATCTGATCATCTGGACAATCCAGTGTGATAGCCTTTGTCTTGTAACTGGTTAGCCCTTAGGCCTTCCTCTGTACATCACAAAAAAATTGTTTGTGGAGTGCACCTGCCTTGTAGCTTGTAAGTAATACACCAGTGCGTGCTGCACATCCAGTACGTGTATAGTTCTTTCCAGCTGTGTCTCAGGATTAAAAAAAGAATGTAGGCAGAACTATATTTGCGTTAATATGAAAATTGGTTGAAATATGTCGGAACCATGGGTCTAACCACATCACAACCTTGTTTGGGAATATCTGTGTGCAGGGTTGATCCACCCTGAGGGCCGCTAGTTCACTAACCCTTCTCGCTGTGGTGATCGCCACCAAGAATACAGTTTTCAATGTTTGTAGACGTAGTGAAGCCTCCGCCATCGGCTCAAATGGTTGCTTCACTAAGGCCTGTAGCACCAATGTCAAATCCCACTGTTGAAGCGGCCGCCACAGCGGCAGTAATAAGTTATTTAGACCTTTTAGATACTTCTTACACTCCAGATGGAAAAACAGCATTGTGTCCCCCCATCCCCTGTGTTCTGATGAGACTGCTGCCCAATGAACTTTCAATGACGTGTTTGCTAGGCAAGCCATTTTGAGTGTTGTCAGGTAAAGCAATATCTGCCTGACTGTGGCCCTCCTAGGGAAGAAACCATGTCTAGCATATAGCTTGAAATGTTGCCACTTGCTAGTATAATTCAGTCTCGTGGACTTCTTCCTATTATTTACCAGGATTCTCTTTAATAATTTATTCGCCATGCAGTTAACTTCAAGTTTCGAGCTGTGGATGCTGAATTGCCCCTTGGCCTTGTGTTAGTAAGTCTGGTCGGCTTGGCAGTTTGCGATAAGTCCCCCTCGACAGGCGCAATAGCACTGGGAACTACTGTTGTCGGGGCCACCATAGTGTGATCAAGATGCCCCTCATGGTATCCCTGAGTAATTGGGATACCACAAGTTATCAGTGGTTGTGGAGGAAACAGATAATATAGTCCCCTTGTCCATTTGTGCTGAAAAGCATCCCCCAGGGAGTGCCTGCCTACTCCTGCACGTGAGCAGTATGTCCGACACTTTGCGTTTGCAGCAGTTGCAAAGAGGTCTATTACTGGCCAACCCCATCTGCTGAATATATTTTTCAGATAGACCATATTGAGTTCCCACTCGTGGTGTTGGTTGTGCAACAATGTTCGACTGAGGCCATCCGCCTGCACATTGTCCTCCCCTTTTATATGCAACGCCATTGGGATTATTGACTGAGCGATACACCACGTCCAAATTCTTTGACTCAACTGACAGAGAGAGCGTGACACAGTCCCCCCTTGTTTGTTCAAATACGCTATTGTTGTGGTGTTGTCCAGATAGACCTGCACTATCTTTCTGTGTAACAGTGGCTGGAACGCCTTCAGCACCAGAAAACAGCATAGAGCTCGACATAGTTTATGTGGCTCTTCCGCTGCTGCGCAGACCATTGCCCTTGTACTTAATGGTGCTGGCAATGTGCACCCCATCCCCAAAGGGAGGCGTCCATTGTCAGCCCGAGCATGGATGTGAGAGGTTAGTATGGAACACCTGCCAGTAGATTGGCAGACATAGTCTACCAGTCCAAGGATTTTAGCACAGGCTTCGGGACCGTATTTTCTGTCTAGATTCGGCCAAAAGTTGCTGAGGTACCACCCTTGAAGCGGCCTCATATGAAGATGGGTATTGCGCACCGTCGTATTTCACGATGCCTTAAATTCTAGTAGGCGCTGAATCAACTCTGCCAGTTGCCGCGGTAAGCGTTGAAACAGAAGAACCAGTTTCTTGATATGCCGATACCTGCTCTCTGGCAGATAAGCCCTTTTCTTCTGCATATCCAGCTCTGCCCTTTTATAACTCACACGCCTCTGTAGTTCTAATTTTGACTTTTTTGGAATCACTGTGATGCCCAAGTCTTCCAGGAGCTGTAGTACATATCGGACTTGCGAACGTAACTCTTCTTTCGTGTCATTCA